>NC_071408.1:1265000-1581250 GCF_017976375.1 Cuculus canorus
CCAACAGCAATAAATTAATCCAAACAAGTTTTAAAATATACGATAATAAATTATCTCAATGAATGTTGAGAAACCAACACTTGGGGACAAACAAACTGCCTTCAAAAGTGACATAGATTAAAAAGTACAGAAGGTTATCAGGAATGAAAACATGTTCCTTTTGAGATTATGAAAGACGGGGAAATTATTGAAAGAGAGAGAAAACAGGAAGAGCGCAAAAAAACCCTCACTCTGCACATTCAACATAAAAATATGAAGGGAAGAGCAAGAAATGTTCCCATAAACAACCTCCTAAAGACATTAAAACTCGTAATAAATCCGTTTCGAACACATCCAGAGCAGGAAGGCAAAGCCTCTACTTGGAAAATCTATGATTAAGGTAGAAAAGTTGTATTTAAACTCCAGCAGAAAATCCATGTGAACTCTCCCTGTGTCTGTTTTATTACAGAAGAATCGCAGGGGCTGTCACTGCAGAACCATTTCTATCACAGGATGTGGTGAAGGACCTGTCTCCAACCGAGCGTCAGGAGAGATGATAAATTAAAAGGCATAAAGATACTAAACCTTTACTAAGAACCGACAGTATTCACCCAAAAAGCTGAGGGGGGGGAGTAAATCGGTGAACTGTGGATTGGCTGATTAAATCAGAGCAGGGGACGTTCGTAAAGAGAGATCTACAGAACTACGAAACTGGATAATTTGGTTTAAAGAAGATATTTTTTGTTCATTAAGGAACACAGATCTTCATGGGATGTATAAAACACCTGAGGCCCCGGTCAAAGGACGGCAGCATTCACAAATCTTTGAAGCAATCAACAACGACGAAAAAACCATCAACTGCTCCATTCGCTTCCTTTTTGAAAGGAATTTCCATGAGGTCCTTGCCCAGCATCTGATCCCACCGGCAGCCGAGATCCTAACTTCAGTGCTGCCCTAGAACTAAAGATTTATTCCTCAAAGATCTTCCTAAAAACTCTTTTATTTCCTAAAAGACATTCCTAAAGATTTAATCCTAAGGACTTATTTGCTAATGAAGCCTCTGCACTCTACACGATTTCACTGTATTTGCCCATAGCAAAAAGATTTTTGAAGCTTTATGCATATTACATTTCCAATTATGCTTTTCTTTTTTTTACTTTTAAGTAACCTATGGGACTCGATAGCACTGAAATACGATGCAATTAACCAAAACAGCCTCAAAAATAAGGATGTTGCCTACAGATACCACCATAACATCACATTATTAACAAAAGATCTAAGATTAATTATTTAAGATTTATCCTTCTAAGGGCTTAAGGAGCGTTAACTTTGTCTTTCCACATGAAAGGGGAAAACAAAGCAAAATCCCAAATTCCCCGCTGCCACTGCAGCCATTGTAGCTCTGTAAATTCAAGAGAATGGGATTTTTCCCACGACAAACTGAACAATGTTTCAGCCTTTTAAGTTATTATTTTCCGAAGCTCTTGGGTAATCTCTAATCACAACACTCCAGTTAACCGGGATTTTAAATATTCTCTATCTCATAAATGGGACTTAATGAAGATTCTGACTTGTATCCTACTTTCATTAGGTTTAACTAAATGAAGATCTCACTCGGAGAATTAAAATGTCTTTTTTATAAGTATGTGTCTTCTGAAGAGACAACTACGATGCAGTTCTTAGTGCAACGTCATCAGAGAGCGAACATCCTGGAAGCAACGGAGTCTCCACAAACACAGTCGATGACAGAGAACCGCCTCGGCTTGGGAAAGTGCACCAGGAACCCAGAGATGGACAGAAATTCTTGTCTAAAATCACCAATAGAGGGAAATCTCCCAAAATCAGAATCTTCCGTTGACAGAAAAACACCGACTAAGCAGCATTTAGAAGAGGAATGGAAAGGTTGCTGATTTCAATCCAAAACCCGAGACTGGGGATTCCTGTGACTCCCGTGCACATGTCCCGGCAGCTTTTAAAAAGGAAGAGCAAAGAGTACGTCCCAAATTCCAGAATGAAATGTTTTTCATCATTCTGCATCCTCACCTGCATTAGAGCGAGCGCTTATACGTGCTGAGGGTTCCAACGCACTGACAACAACGAAACACAGGCTGCCAGGGGTCAGCGTGCCGCCCCAGCACCAACCTCCCTTCTCCACCGTAGCTCCACGGCATCGGAAACTGAACATTACAGCTGCATCAGAAACTAAAGGGAGCTCATGGAAAAGGCGTCTGTGGTGTCTGCCTACATTTCCAGAGCTTTAACCCCCCCCAACAGTTCACAGCTGTGCGGAGGGGAAAGGATGAGCCGCGGCTCCCTGGATCTCCAGGTCTCCACAGATCTCCAGCTCTTATCTGCAATGAAGGTCTCTCTCCTGCCAATGGTAACGCTCTCTGGAACTGGAACAGGGGCTGAACGCAAGCTTTGGGGGGACAACGACGAGCCTGATGTGCTCTCGCCCCTTACCTCTGTGTTGCTACCAAAATGGCAGAAACGATGTAGGGAATCTGCTCGGCGTTGGACACACAGACAGCTCTGGGCTGAGCTCTGGTTTAGTCGAGATTCACACGGGGTGAAAAACTTTCAAGGCAACATATCCACACTGCGATGCAGACGTCTCGGGCAATAAGGTATTTGATGACACACTTGGGCGCTAAACAATTTTAGTGACAGTGTAATTTAAACCTCCATACCTAAATTTATTATAAGGCTAACAGTCTGAAAGGAATAATATCCCTGTGGCTGCAGCGTTTAGGATGTAACACATCACATACGGAACTTCTGTGTTAACTGAAAGCTGTATTTTTAGCATTGAGTTACTCATTTACGGAGGATCAGGGAGAGGCACGCGCACGTTACACAACGAGCCTCCCCCAGAGCTGGGAGGGCTGAGGGAATAAGAAGTCTTCACATTTTTCAGACAGGCCTCCGAACACACCAAAGCCTTTACTCTCTTCCTAGCGCTGAAGATTCACAACCCTGACCTTTTCACGAGCACCGTCTCAGCAGACACTCCAGATGCAGGAGCTGTGCCACTGCTTCCTCGCTGAGCACAGATGCACGGAGAAGGAACCTTATTAATATGCAAATGGAAGGAGACAAGATAACATAAAAATCCTTTGCATGAAACAAGACAATAATATTTACTAAAATCGCTCTTCAAGCCAAGAGCAAAGAAAATAAACAACTAAAAATAGATGAAAAATAATTGTTTACTGATTCTGTTTATGCTCCTACGTTTATGCTAAAATTGGCAAATAGACTCCTATGGGAAAGAACAAGATCTGCTCTCAAATAATTAAACCAGAGTCGACAAATACTGTGACTTCCAGTTTGTATATCTCAGGACATCATAAAGATTGAAAAATCTGGAAGCATAGGTGCACGATGAGAAGCGGTGATCATCGGAAAAACAATGCTGCCATGAAATGGAAATGAAAATGTACAAAAAGCCTGTACGTGAAACAACGAGTACGCAGGATGGCACCGAACAGCAGCTCCGCCATGGGGAAGGATGAGCCGAAGAGTGACCCATCGTCCGCAGCTTAGAACGCTATCAAAGCTACTGGTCACAAAGGAGCGACTCAAAGACATTTTCACCTCTCAATTACACAGCAAAGAAAGCCAAACCCCCATACTGGAGTGCCTTCAGTATCAGCTTTGCTATGAAAACAGTCTATTATTTTACTAACATGGGTATCAGCAAATAAACAGACACAGCAATGCCATCTGGAGTGTTTCCTTTCCCAGTAACCCAGCTACCACACCGACCCGAGAACAAAACCTTCAGGGATGTACGAGTGGGACTAGGAAAAAAACTATAAATTTCATCAACCGAGGAGATAAGTACTTAACAATAAAATAAGTCATGATACATGTGATTCATCGCCCTCCACGATGCCTTTGTTTATTGGGAAACACTAACAGCAACTCTGCATCTCTGAAAAGTTATTCAACCACTTATCAAAGATCATAGAAGCGTTGTGCCTGTTTGCCCAGTTTGCCCAGTCAGGCTCCTTGCGTAGCTAACCCCAAGGACTGCCCTGCAACACACTCCCTTTCTCCTGTCAAAGTCACAGGGATTGTTTGCCGGGGTTACTTGAATCAGAAAATTAGAGAAAGCAGGTCTCACATTGAATCCTACGCTGCACACCCTCCAAACAGCAGAGAGGACCACTTCTGCCAAGCGCTTTGGTTCCCTGGGGCATCCAGCCGTTAACTACATCTGCATGCGTGGAAAGAGGTAGAGAGTACGATTCTGTTATGAACTGCAGAGAACGAGCGCTTCAAAGAGAGCTGGAGTTGTGTTTGGTATTTGAACAGAAGGTGAGCAAGGAACTGCACCGCTTCCCCAAAGACGCTTGGTCTGTGCAACTCGAGCTTCTGCGATGTCCTCAGGTGAAACCTCCAATCCCCAGTCTGGAACTCTCTTCACTCCTTATCATCCTTGTCAGCCTTAAAGTTTATTTTTAGATACTTTGTCACATAAATGTTCTGCAACTGAAAAAGTTTCCATCTTTCCTGATTTCCTACTGTTCTGAAGAAGAGATTAAGAGACGGAACTAAAACTGACAGACCTGTTAAAATGAGGCAGTGAGCTTTTAATGGTTTTCTTTTTTATCTGACAGCTCAGATCATCTCTCATTTCAGTGGGGCATGAAGAAAACGCTCTTCAGCTTGTTACCCTCCCACTTCAGGACAGACCTTTTCCAGCCTTATTCAACAATCCTATTCTTCAAACATCATGCTTTCATATCAGAAGAAGGGCCAGCACCTCTTTAAAAGTTATCATGGTGATATAAACCAGCCACAATGTCACTCTCAACACTGACTTTCATATTTTTCTTAGGGAATGACAAGATTAAAAGCAAATTAATTTGATTTTAACAATTTCTCTTCAAAACTCACCACATCAATCACAGCCTGAGGGTCCAGTTGGACCCAGCCACAGACAGGTCACTCGCAGAACACAGCCACGGCCTCTTTAGAAAGTGCAAGGATGAAGGCAAAGGAGCCGCCTAGAAATCCACCCAGCAGTCGTGCCTGATCTCTGTACTGGCAAGTCGGTAGGAGCCGTCAAGAATAAAATCAGTACACTTATGAATAATTCAACGCTGAAGACTGGATGTGGCTGTTTTACAAGGAAGCAATGCTTCCCAGATCCTTCTTCGAACCAACGAGCACATAAAAGAGTGAGGCAGCCAACAGACTCCACTAGGATTTTTAGAAAGCCTTCAACAAGATCCCTTCCCAAAAGCTTTTTTAGGGAACTGAGTTGTCACACAAAGTCCTCTTATGCCCTCAAATAATTGCTTGAAGGATAGAAAGCGAACGGTAGGAATAAGCAATCCATTTGCACCCACGGAATGAAGGTGAGGTTGCTCACAGAACGTTACAGAAAGACGTGCTAAGGCTGATGCTGTTGAAAACCCTCACAAATCATACAGAACACAAAAATAGCACAGAAACGAAGGCTGCCGATGAGACAAACCTTCCTGGAGCAGTAAATTAAAAGCTGACTGCAAAGATGCTATGCAGAATGTGTTCCTATCAAGAGAAAGTGGCAGAGGTCATTCGACCGTAGATAAATACAAACTGCTTGACGAGAAAAGCAGTCCTCAACCTGATGTGCACACTGTCTGGCCGTGACAGAGGGCCGTCGAGAAAAGAGGAGCAACATCTGCAGCATCTTTCTCTGCACCAGCAGGAGAGGCGCTGACTGCAGGGAAGGCTCCCAGCTTTGGGAAACAAGTAGAATTTTTCACCTTTACCTCAAAATCCTGAATCTGAGATCTCGGCCTCTCCGAAGCTGCCTGTGAGGCAGAGAATCCCTCTAAGTTGCTTCTAGTTCAGACAGATTCATTCCCTTACCTCATTCATGAAAAAGGATTTTTCTTTGCAAAGTATGTTCCTAAATCCTTTCATCATCCTCATCAACTTCTACAGAGCCTTTCCAACGCAGAAGTAGTCATCTGCAATTCGGGACACAGTAATCAAAAGCATCTACAGCAGCTCTAAAATACCGAGTTCCTCGAGTCATTCTGTTCCTACACAAGATTCATCCAGTTGCCCAGGGAAGCTGTGGCTGCCCCATCCCTGGAGGGGTTCCAGGCCAGGTTGGATGGGCCTTGGGCAGCCTGAGCCAGTGGGAGGTGTCCCTGCCCACGGCAGCAGGGTTGGAACTGGATGATCCTTAAGGTCCCTTCCAAACCAAACTATTCTATGATTCCACGCCTCATTATTTCCCATTCCCTTTTCCTCTGTGTCATCAAGGGATCTTCATCATAAATGACTCTCCTGTTTTCTCCTAGGTGACTAACCAGAGCACATCGAATGAACAAGGGATCTTCATCACATCTTCTCCGAAATGCACGTAGTCACTGCTGACGGTTGGTAACCTGCTGGCTAGCCAGGATTTTTTAATTCTTTAATGTGTGCCTTGCTCCTGCTCCAGCTTGGCCAGCCTTCACACAGCTTTGCAAGGCTGACTACACGATCTACAGCATTTCCATAAAATTACCTTCACCAATGAAACCTGTATTTTTTTCTTATTAGCCTGTCAAGATCTATTTTGAGTAAACTCATAGGCATTCATTATAATATACTTCTCACATTTAATTTTGATAAGCTGAATGCTATTCCATCATTTTTCACTTAACTGGTATCAAACTGACAACCCCACAATTATTTGCATTGTCCTAGTTATTCTTTTCCAAGATTGGCACAGGAGTGGGTTTCTTGTAGCCATCTAGAGCCCTCCAAGGTGAGGAAGAAATCAGTATAATTGGTTCAAAAGTTCTCTCTGCTCCTTTATTTTTCACTTTGTTCTTTTTTAGTGCAAATTACTCAAGACAATGAACTTCAATACATGTAACCTAAGTAGCTATATTTAGCAGGCGTCCAAATTATTGTTTGAATAGGAGCCTCTCTCAACACAGAACCTATCCGCAGAACAGGAATATGTATCATTATACCCCAAAGGCAGGACATTTTTCTCCTTGTTATGACAAGTCCATCATTTCTGTCTATTAAACAACTGGAGTGGAAAAAGAGTAACCAGGAAAAGGAAAGGAAGTGGAAATGGCTTTGTCTAAGGCAATCACGCATTCTGCACATAGAAAAAGAAGTAAAATGAAAACCACCTGCCAGAAACACAACTAAGTCTGGGACTGACAGATAGAGAACTCTCTTCTGAGTATTCCACCTTCTGCATCCCTCCTGAGCAACCAACAGCTGTCTGCACAAGCTGGACAAAACTCTTCATTTAGTGCCTCAACTTCCCCAAGTGCATGGAAAAAATAGGTTTTCCTTTGATCGGAGGTGATCTGAGAGCTACGAGTGAAAAGCCACACGCACACACCGCTTCAGGAAAGGTCAGCTAACTTGCTCTCCAGATAATGACATAGAGACGCGCTTGCTTAGCCTCACAGCCAAGCTTGCTCCGGGGGTTCCTCTTCCTCCGCAAACCTCTCTAACAGCAGAGAGAAAAGAAGTTCTACCACATCATGATTCTGCTGAAGCAGAGCTCTGATGCCAAAGCACCCATCAGCAAAGCCAGCGCGAGCCTGGCTCTCCTCATACCCATCTCAGGAGACATAAAATGCAAGGTCATAAAAAGTACTTCAGGACATCCAGGGCTGCAGAAACACTACACCCTCCCCACGCAATCCAAATAAAGCTCTAAAATCTTATTGATCAGTGACTGGGATCAGACCAGGGTTAGCAGGGCAAAATGCAGGCATAGCAGGATGTAGGACACCCTTTAAAATGCAGAGTACTGACTGTACCTTACAGATTTTGTACAGAGATTCCTGACCGTCTCCTTCCGTATCTTTGAAATAATCATGGGCTGGAAATGTACGGTGAATATCTCGCGTGATGACGCTCTCTTGAGCAGAGTCCTGTAAAAAAAAAGACAGACAAATCCTGAAGTATTAGCCTGCTACCAGTGTAATTAAACATAACAGAACATCAAACTGGATGCGCAGTCAACGTGGGAACATTAGATAACTGCTTTACTGACTCATCCTCTAAAAACGCTTTGAGAAGAAACCCAAAATCCTCCAGCAGCACATGCAGTAATAATTTGACAGTTCAACAAGAGCAACGTGGGATGTTTTCTGTCCTTTGGGCTTACAGTTCACCTCGAACACTCACGGGCAACGACGGGTTGTTTAACCGTCAATGCATTTTTACCACAGCACACAGGCTTTACTGTGTTTCCCTCGGAGCAAAAAGAAAAGAAAATTACACTGTCTCTTGCAAGCTCAGAGATATCAATCTAAAACATGTATCAGTCTGCCATAAAACCAGCGTTAATTACAAATCAGATGCCGTGCTTAGAAATGTTCAAAGTTCACCATTCAGTGGTCTGTAAAAGAACAAAAGCAGAAGTATGAGACAATGATCTCTACCTCCGATTCAACACCCTTTTCACACTGACTGCCGACGAGGGGTAAGCGCAGGCGCCTAAACGCTATGTTAGCGGCGCAGAGAGAATCTCGCCAGGAAAGCAGCTGCTACCTCCGGAGGACACGAGCCTGCTGGAAGTGCTACATCATCTTTGCAGGCTGCAGGTGGACGATCTGCACACCCAACGACAGCTAAAAGGACACCCGGGGCCCACATTTAAGCAACTGAGTTGCTCCCTAGACGAAGACAGGCCTGTCGACAAAGAAGCAATTGCCCGCAGTACTGCATTTCTATAGATGGAAATCATTGCATTCAGACCTAAGAAAGACCACTGTGTGCATGAGAAAATGTCATCAAAACATCAGAGCTGGAACCACACCAGGTAATCAATTATCTTGGGTTCCATCACCCTCAGCATGAGACAGCACCTTCAGGTTGGTGCTCTTCTCTGCTACCTCCGTAACCCTAAAGGAAAAATCAACAGAATCCTCTTCTGTGTCTTAGAAAATAAATCCTTTATAAACGCTTTTACTGTGAAAACAAAATATCTGTTATAGAAAAGCTTCTAAACCCTCAGATTACAGTTTGTAATCCAGAGCTCTCCATCAACAAAGCTCCTTTACACCTGCAGGAGTCAGCACCCAGGTAATCTCCAGAGTTCAGGTGGTCTCCCCATCCCCTCAAGCCCCTGTGGTGAGACTACGCCATACGGTGAGGGGGCTGAGCCAGGGATCCACTGCAGCTCCCCCCGCGGCTCCCTCTGGGCTCAGCCACGACCAACACGCACAGAGACATCGTCCTGGGCTGCACTGGGTTTTCTTTAAATCTAATTTCTTCTATCTTCCTCTGCCTCTCACGTCCTCTAATTTTCTCAATACTCCACAATAAATGATGGTTTCATCTTTCCTGCACACCCCTCTCTGCACACAGCACAGTCTTGCACTTCTCACACGCAGAAGTCTTCCTCTTCCTCATTTATGATCTACCAGTGACCTCAATCGTTGCTTTCCTTTTGCTCAACGAGAACGTCTCTGGTACGAGACAAGAACACAATCTGTAGTTTGTAAAATACCAGGCATGTCCTTATGTGCTAAGAAAAGGAAAGCGTATGAAAAGAGGTGATGCTTTTATTAGGTTGACTGGCATTGCTGGAGAAAACAAACACATTTTTGTGCTTTCACCAGGTTACCATCGCATCTTTCAGGGTATATAAGCGTTATGTAACTACTGGTGACCAAAACCAACCACACAGTCTTAATCGCATGCAACAAAACACAGAATAATAATAATAGAAATTTAATAATAAGCGGTTCTCTAATCAGATTTCTTCAACGAGTATTTCCATGGCTTCCAAACACAAGAGAGGGGCTAAACAGCTGCAGTTTCAGACTGATCAGACAACTCAGTCACACTGAGAGAAAATGCCTTAAATTACATGCAAGATCCCCTCCACAGAGCAAACACGGCTACCGAGTCCATCATAAACACGTTAGGTTAATTCTTCCACGAATGGGAAAAGACCCAAGCATTTTAAAGAAAGTTATAGGAAAGCCATCACTGAAACGTGATAAACCATAAACTAAGAGAAGCAAGAAATGAGTCCAGAGTGAAGGTCAGTGCAGAACTATTCTTAAAAGATACATAAAAAATATTTTAGTTAGGTTTCCATCTTTTTCCAGAGAGCACCGCTCTCAGGGGTACCACAGCAGAGGAGTTTGCACTTATCCTAACGCACGTTTTCAGAGGATTTTTATTCTTCTGAAAGCCATGATTAGTTAATTTCTTATGAAAGAACGCGAAGGTGAGATGGCTATCAAAGCATTCAGAGCTTTAATGATCTTTCTCGCTTTGAATAATCATTTCTGCGCTGCCAACTCAGAGAAACAATACTCTACTGAGAAAAAGAATTATCTTCATATGTCAACTATTTGACAGCTGACATCCTACTGAACACGCTCTCTACTTTAAGTCGTCTCACTTTGAAAACAGCCAAACTGCTGCAGCAACCACTTCGGGGCACCGATTCCTTGGCACTGCTGCCGTTCTGAAGTATTAGGACGCTGCTAAACGTGGACGCCTGATGCCAGAAGGCAGACTGACAGAGGGATACACAAGAGAACAGAACTATATTTACATTAAATAAATGTTAAAAGAAAATTAAGGGCACACAAACACTCAGAATTAAGAAACACGGGCTAACCTTTATGCGTGTACATGAGGAATTGTGTTTTCATTAAGAACACTTCACAGACACTCCATAAAGAACCTCTGCACATTTGCGTACCCGTTCCGGTGAGGAATTATGGCTAGGGAGCAGAAGGACTCCTGTAGATAGAGCCACGCTTCCTTTGTCGCGAGAATCGTAGGATAAGTATGGCCTGAGCCAGAAGAATGTAATAAAGGAAGAAAAATCTCTTGAGTCATAGCATCTCAACGCTGTGTTAAGACTCAGACCCCTTCCCCGCTTCTGCCCAAAAGCTCTTACATGAAATCAGGCACATCGCTTACACAAAAGATTCCATGAGTGGGCACTAGAGTTTTCCTTACTATTACAGCTGCCGGCTCAGTATGGAGAAATGCAGAATTACCTACGGCTGCAATTAAAGGAATCCAAGAGTTTAATGTGAGTACTAAAAAAACCCCAAACCGAGTCACAGGTGACTCAAACCGAACAGTACTTCCGACCTCCATCTCCTCGTGCTCCGTTTCCCTGGTTAATAATAATTCCCCGTCTCAGCAGAGTGTCATGAAAATCAATTAACATCTGAAGCACTGTGATACTCTAGTGATATGCCCTAGAGAAACGCCAAAGAGGAAAATAATAACTTCACCCTCCAACCCTCATCTGAATCGTACGTAGTAAGGCAGAGGGTTACACAATGAAAAATAATAAGGGGGAAGAAAACAACAAAATAAGAGCTGCTCATTAGATAAGCGTTATTCCTTTTGTATAAGACAAGGTAGAGATCCTGGGAAGAAGACAACCCAAACCCACAGAACAGTGTGTGATGAAGAACAGGTCATTATGCATTGCAGTTGGCAATTTTCATACTGTACCTCTTAGATTCCGAAGGCTTATCTCTAATCTTTCTGAACTCCTTCAAGTTTGGGTTTATCACATAGGTTTATATGCAAAACCAGTATGTTTTGTACGTGCTGTGTTCCCCTCACTGGACCCATTTAAGAGGTTTGCAGCTCTGGTGAGGTTCAAACAGCTGATGTTGCACCAAATCGTTCTACCTGTGCTCCATCTCTTCAGTAGCTAAAACCAGCCCAAACCCAGAGTATCAAGGAAAGTAAGACAAGGAAAAAAGCCATCCAAATGGGCTTTCAACATGTAAAACTAGCATGGCCCGGAAATCCAGAGTGTCCCATTCCTTCAGGGTTGGATACTGACATTTTTCTACACGTTGTGCGGAAAGCAGAACTTCCCAGGCTGCTGCAGGGCTTCATCACTCTTGTCTAGCCAGAGACGTACGATGTGCAAACACACCAGCTGCTGATAGCAGGCGTTAGAGGTACCTGCAATAAATCCATGCCTTTTAATCCTGAGGAGCTGTAAATTTAAATACTGCCTTGCCAAGCGCACATTATTGGACACTACGGCATTGTTTCCGCAGCCTAAGCGCTTTGCTGAAGAACAGATTTCTTGCATATTGCTTATTTCGTTCTTTAAAGCTCTTTACATTCTTGTACAGTTCCACACCAGCACCCACGGGAATATGAGTAACTTTAAACTCTCTAAAACACAATCACAAAGAGGCAGCAACTACAAGACGGAAAAAAACATCCTCAGTCAGGATAGGTTTGAAATGAGCTGCACAACCGGCACGGAGCTTCACCCCTCGTTATTAGCGGCATCCTCCCAAACCCATGCCTTCAGGGAAGCCTGACATCACGTTGTGCCAGCATCCGGACACAACAGCATCGACCCCTCTTCTCTCAGCAGCTGCCACACGTGTTACAACCCTCCAAGCAGAACGTGTGATCCAAGAAAATCTCAGGTTCCCTTCCAATCAGACTTTGGGGAAAAATAATAATCAATAGCCCTTTCTTTTAGAAATACTGGATAAATGCGGTTTGGCTTGTGCTCAGTTCCTCCGTAGCAGTTCTGTAATACATACCTTGCAGTTCAGCTCTTCTCTAAAAATAGATTTTCCTTCAATCATCATCAGCTTTTATTCAGCTGAGAGCATACAATGCTCAAAGAGAACTAATTAACCGAGAAACAGAAACTGAGAAAAAAGCAGAGGATTATTCTGTAGAGAGCGTTTTTTTTTCAAAACAGTTACATATCAAGATATTTAGAGTGAACAAAATATTTAGGTTAGTTCAGTAAACACGTCGGTCAAGTGAACCCTGCCAGTTCTGGCCGGCTGTCAGCTCTAGCTGTCGCCGCTTGGGAAAAGCTCTTGCTGCCAGCAGGAAGGAGCAGAAGCCCTCCTGGACAAGGGGCCAAATCGATAGCGCAAAGCTGAGCTGTCCTGGCTTCTGGCAGGTCAAGCCTGCATCTAAATTTAGTGGCAGAGTCTCTCTTCTCTCATCAGCATAATATTTTGGATTACTAACAGAGCTCTCCCCAAGGAAGGAGACATCACCTTTTATCAAATTCTCTCCCATTCTTCTCAAGCTGTGTCTGGCAAGGCAGCGGGCAGCTGCTCAGGCCGCACATTATGAAGAATTCTCCAGAGGATCCTCAGAAAAGCATCCACAACACGTCCCTTCATAGACTAGGAACAGAAAATTACCCATCGCTTCTAAATACGTGATTCTCTAATGGTTGAAAAGCTTGTGGGCAGGGGCCCCAACCCTTCAGACCCAGCGCCACTGGGTCCAGACTGGCCATTAGCTCGGCAGGAACTATCCATTATTGATATGATTGGCCACACCAGTTCCACGGAAATGGGCAACGATGCTCAACGCTTAAGTCAATCTTGAAGACTACTTGGGGGGAGGAGGAGAAGACCTGCTGAGGACACACTGACCGACTGCCCAGCTTGAGGTTGTGACCCTCCCGGGAGCTATTTCCATCAGCAAGATGCTGGACAAGGCATAGACGAGGCTCGCAGCAAACGACAACTCCAAGATCCTTAAAGACTGCACAGAATAAAGGTAGTACTAGAATTATCAAGGTATCTATGAAAATGCTATTCTGTATGTAGCTACAAAAAAGCAAGCGATATTGTAGGAGCCACAGAGGCAAGGCAGAAACAGCTCAGACCCTACAGGGCTGAGCCATCAATCAGCACCAGAGCTGATGACATTTTTCTGTAAAAAATCACAGCAGCAGCAGAGCAGACACAAAACGATCAATTCTGCATACACTCTCTCGTTCCAAAACCCAAAAAATATCCATGACCTTTCCTATCGTCATGTTTTGTTCTCCTTCTCCCTCTCCTTTCTGTCCACCCTCCCCCCCTTGGATGCTACTGATACATAACCGATTCCCCTTACTCCGCCACGTCTTCTCTGGAAGATGTGACCAAAACAAAACCACTGCTTGTGCTACCGGGCAGGAGATCCAGCTTTTGAGTGCACCACGCTCCATTTTCTGGCACGGTACACCATTAATTCGGAGTGACTCTTCAACACGCCCCTTGCAAGCTCCCCACTCCCTCTCAAGGGCGAAGGCCCTCTGGGTTGGGGTTTCCACGTGATGTGTAGTTGGCACAAAGAAGCATAAAAAAAATATAAATACAGCTACTGCTTAAAAAAAGGTCTTTAAAAAGCAAACTCTTCTAAATTCTCGATCTTAAAAGCTGGGTTTCCTGCAGCATCCCTGACCAAGCAGATGTCCATCTTGTCAGTGTATCCTCCATCAAGTCTTCACAAATGCTGAAATTAAACCTACTCTTGGCAATCCAGGGATGAGATGACCAGTGTAACCGGTCCATTTAAGACTTTAAGGAAAGTGTTGCCTTACAGAGTTGCTCGACAAGCCAAGCGACTCCAGGTCTAAGATATGACAATAAAAATTATTAGGTGTCATACTCGTAATGCAGGAAGATGACACCATCAGCCTTCTACGCAGCAAGGGCCCAAGGCTGTCTCCTCTTCAACCTGGTGTCCTCCAGACCTCTAGTACTTTTCTGCGAAGCAGCGTTCCAGCCAGGTTTCCACGGTGCTAGAACCTGCCCTGTCAACCAGCTCGTTCCACCGCCTCTCTGATTCTCAAGCCAAACCAGCGTTTTCAGGCTATGGAGATTTTATCCATCCCAAGTCCTCAAGTCCCTCTCTTTCCAGCTGAGAGCTGGCGGTGTAACCACAGCGTACGGCAAAGGACAGGCCATGCGATGGAGCTCGGCGTGTCATTGGGTCCCTTGGGGCTGTGTGTGGGCCACCAGAAGCAGCTCAGGTTTTGCCTCTCTATATCGATCTAGGTTATTCCTCTTGTCTGGGAACTGAAATTCACTTTATATTTGGTGCCTCCTAAGATTCAGATCAATATAGTACTGACAACAGGAGGTATTTATCTGGTCACCTACGGATCATAACAATAAAGACCAGACAGCGTGAAGACAGCACGGTGCACAACCATAATCCTAACCCCATTTCAAGTGTTACCAGGTTGCTCTGTACTGCTTTTTAGCGCCCCTGAACGCCTCTCCAGCACTTTACACAGGCACCACAGGAGAACAAGCAGACTTCAGATGGATGAAACTATTGCATGGGCTCCAGTGCTTTCCAATCTGAATACTTACAGGTATTACAGAAAAGAATACAGGTAAGAGTCTTGTTTTCAGTGCTCCTTCCCACAAGCATTACTGTATCTTGCATTATACTCCACCTTCGCGTTTCTCAACAGACCCTTTCAGAGCTCATTTGGCTATGACACGCGATCCCGTATTTATGTGACCTTAACTCACTTAACACTTGACCTCCAGTGCTGTAACGGCGTATTTGCCACTTTTACCACCAAGTACAACTGTTATCTTGCAAACGGAAAGAAATATTAATCAAAAGATCTACTTAAAAGTGTATAAACATGTCTCAGAGAATACTGCAAATAAAGACAGTTTCTTACTACTTCTGCATCCACATTTCTGTAACACCAGACATTCACTTACACATCCGTTCCCATCCACTTCTACCTAACATCCACATTTCTATGTAGGCAATGTTTATGAGTCACATAACATTTATATTTTTTTCTATTTTCAGAGGGCGTTCCTTCTGGAATACTCGGCAGCCTTTAGGTACCTACGAGTTTACAGACGAATAGCTTCTATTACTTCAGATAATTTGGCTCATAAATATGAGACTCATCCAAGTTTTAGAATGTTCAACATGGGAAGTTCAATCTAGAAGGTAAAAAGCAATTACATAGGTTCTTTTTCTGCAAACTGGTATTTCACGCTGTTTTAAAACTAAACGCCATATATGTTTGTAAGGATGCGTATATCATCACTTTCAAGGAGGATAAAGCACGGTCAGAAGGTCAAACAAGACCTGAAGAACACCATATGCTTCTCAAATACATTCTCCTCTCAACCGTGAAGTAAGGACTAATCCATTACAACAGAATTATTTTAAAGCAGTTATTCTTATTGATGCAAACGTAACCAAATGTCAAAAGAAGTACCAACCCAGAGGAGAGCTGACAGCCTTTCCTTAAAACAGGATGTGCATCCACGTTCAGACACAAACAACCAAACCTGCGAAACCAGAACCCTTCTGACAGGGATTGTGGCAGAGTGGTTAAAGCCCACTTTGGGAGGGAATTCCCTTCAGGTCTGGCAAAGTCTGCAGAGCACTTCAGATCAGCAAAGGGAGAAATTTCTCGTCACAGAAACACCTATTTCCTACTGGCTCAGCGAAAGCTGCACGTGCTGCCGGCAGCTGCTGGAACTTTAGTTCGTGGGTAAGAAACAGTGGAAAACAAGAGAAAAAACCCGCACAAGTGCAGAAAGTCATTGCAAGAATGGTAACACAGTGATCCCGCGATGCTGTTGTAGTGAAATCTGATCTTTGGAGCAGAAGGATGAGGAAGCTCTACAACCTAATGGGAACGGCACCTCATTTTGCTGCTTCGCACAGGTCTGCAATGCTTTTGACAGTGAAAAGACCTTAATGACATGCTTGAACTCTTGCTCAGCCCTGAAGCATACCGGCAGTTGGCCTAGGTGACTGTTGTAGGTCCCCTCTAACAGAGATGCTCTATGCCATCTTATTCTAAACCTTCACAGACACAACTCTTTTGCCTTCACTCACCCCTCCGATCTCACCATCGCTGTCCAATAGCTTCAGTGCAGCACAGAAGCTTCCAATCACAGAGAGCTATCTGCGGGCAGAGAGCCGATACGAGCCCAGCGCTCAGTCAGAGGGACACTCCTACCAGCTGAAGGACCAGCTTATAGAACACAAACAGCCCCTTCTTTGGGAAAAAAAATGAAATCGGTACATTCCTTTGGGGATACATTAACTAGGCTGGGATGGCATGATGGGGAACGCTCTCAGCATGGATTTTAGCATTAGAAAACTCCCCATCTGCTCTATAACAGCAGGGGCACCTCATCTAGGAGTCCTCTAAATTGCAGAACCATAGGACCACTTGGTTGGAAAAGACCTTTGAGATCATTGAGTCCAACCATCCCTGTCCACTACTAAATCACATCCCCAAGCACTTCACTGGCCCATCTTTTAAACCTCTCCAGGAATGGGGACTCCACCATCTCCCTGGGCAGCCTCTGCCAGAGCCCAAGAACCCTTTTGGCGAAGAAGTTTTCCCTGATGTCCAATCTGAACCTCCTCTGGTGCAGCTTGAGGCCATTCCCTCTGGTCCTGTCACTTGAGCGAAGAGCCCAGCACCCACCTCTCTACAACCTCCTTTCAGGGGGCTGTAGGCAGTGATGAGGTCTCCCCTCAGTATCCTTTTCTCCAGGCTGAACAGCCTCAGCTCCCTTCTTACCAAACCCAGACTCATTACCTTAACGGGCAGCACACCGCGGCATTAGCAATGCTGAGTCTCACCAGCATTTGCGCCTTCTCAAGCCCGAGACAGAAAACTAAATTTGCTGTTACAGAAAAGTGTGTTACAGGCTCTCATGGAGAGATTAAGCACAGGGAAAAGATTAACGTCCCACTATATAAATGTCTGTCAAGATAGAATATAATAGATGGAAAATACCAAAAACATATAAAACCAGATCTGATTCTGAACAGAACATGGTCCAAAGTTTTCCATTAACGATCTGCAGCTTCTTCTGCAAAGACTCAGTGAGCGTAAACAGAGATTGCTATTTATAGGGAAAACAAAACTGCGTGTCCAGGAAACACCTGGAGTCTCTCACTCCAATCTGCTCTGTACTCTTCTACATGACAGACAACAGTTTCCCAAGTTTTCTCTTAATCATGAAATATTCCACCTCTGAAGACATAGGTATTTGCAAAAGTATTTGACTTGACACATAATTTCTTGCAAAGCTATCAGAAAACTACGGTATAGTATTAATAATGAGAATTTAATTAAATGATTTACAATATACGTCTCAGACCAAGGCACGGAGCTATTCATTTAATAGATAATGCCAGCTTTATAATTGAAAAAGCTTTTGTCTAACCTTTTTTAACCCTTTCAATCTACCTGCACGTTGTCTCTCTGTGCCTCAGCTCACCCAGCAGTTAACACATCCAAGTTCCCATCCTGTTGGGTTTAGCTCAGCCTTGCTTTGTGGCATAGGAAAAAAAGACAAAATGCAGAAGTTCAGCCTGAAGACAGATTTTAACATTGTCTCTACGCTTTTTCTGCAGCTAAATTTACCGGGAAGGGAGCAACAGAACAATTATCCAGAAGTTTTGCCCAGTCTGGGATCCAGTGTCAGTCATAAATCAAAACCCAACCAACACCAAGGATCCATCAAACCTCATGACAGTAACTTTTAAGGGACCTTATACTACTCCATATCCTCTAAAGAGCTCATCAGAAATGGAAGGGGAGTGGGTGAGTGAGAAGAAGGGGCAGACACCGAATTCAGCACCCCTGATTTCAGCCTCGGAGAACACTCAAACTCAGGGGAGGGCGGGTGGTGTTCCACCTCTGGTCACACACGCACAAAGCCCAGGTCTGCAATGGCCAGGAGACGTTATCTCGGCACATTGCCCAGCTGACCTCCTGATTATCTTTCCTCCATGAAGCACAATTTAGATTGGGCAACAGAGAGGAAAACAACAATCCATACAGCCTTTTTCAGTAAGGAAAAGGACTGCAACCCAATAGTACTGATTGTCCCTAATTCTCAAGCCCATCATACAATTCATCGATCCACATTTTAGATTGTCGTTACATTTGTGAGAAAATATGACTCTTTGCAGTGAAAATAAGTCAATCATAGAATCCTAGGATGGGTTGGGTTGGAAGGGACCTTAAAACCCATCCAGTTCCACCCCCTGCCATGGGCAGGGACACCTCCCGCTGGACCAGGCTGCCCAAGGCCCATCCCACCTGGCCTTGAATGCCTCCAAGGACGGGGCAGCCACCACTTCATAATTTAAATCATATGTTTAATCATAATTTAGGAAGTGAACAAGGCACATTATCCACATAAGGTATTTTCTTTCCAGGCTCTTTGTTAAACTTTACACTTCTAAGCACAGAACCGCTTGCAGTTCCTCCTGACCTACCCTCTCGCGCTTGTACGCCCTTTAACATGGAAAAGCAAAATGCTACTATATAAATTACCAACTTAAAAGAATTTTTTGTCATTGCCTTTGCAAATCACCCAATTTTCTACCCTTCGCAGGCACCCTAGATATGTCACATATTGTAGCTTCATAAAGGAAATCTACATAATGCATAAAACTTCAAATAAAATAGCTTTTGCTGGTTTTCCCAGTGCACCCTTCCGAGAAAGCAATATAACGTGCTACAAAAGGGCAATGCATTAAATTTGCAGAGGGGTCTTTTATTTGTCTTTGAAATTATTCATCATGAACAAATGCTCCAGGAGCAGACCTCATCAATAATTGACAGCATAAGATGAGGAACCTCGCGAGGGAGGAGGAAACAGTACTGGGAAACCTCTGAAGAGAAACGAGGATGACAATGCTCCCCAAGTACTCTGGCAGGGGCTGAGGTAACATTCCCACTCCGCACAGGCACTGGGGCGATCGCTGGGTGTAGAAGGCACAGTGTATGGAGTTGGAAAGGTCTCTGGCTTCACAAAATAATACAAAACTGATACCCAACACCCAAACACTACACACAAAGTGCACCGAACACAGACTGAAGCACGTTCTTTTCACCAGTAAACAGTGCAGAGTAAATGCATTTTTCAAAGGTATTTTTTCACACGCGTTTCCTAGTGGATCACCTAGAAACTCATCGATGATGTTGTGGAGTTGTTTTTCGAGCAGACAAACATGTATTTCTGGGTCTTTGGAAAGAAAAAAGAAACCAAACCCTGAAGTATTTAACAGTTAATTTGTAGGCCAATAATTCTTCATGCTTCGTTAGGCTTACTACTTATTTTACAGCTGGCTCCCAGAGAGAGGAGGAGAGAACCTCTTATGAACGGACAGGCAATAATTACAGCCTGAGCGCCGTGAACACATGAGACTGCACGGCAGCCACTGCCCATCGCTTCAAAGAGAAAGGGGTAAAGCCAAATAAGGCGTTTTCTCCCGCTAACCAACACAAAATGGAAGTAACAGCACACTTTGAATCCATGAATTGTCTAAAGCTCCCATTTTAAGAAGTTTTTAACACTGAAGAGGGATGACCGACGCCACCGAAGGTACTTCCCAGGTTCTGTCACTACTTCTTTTTCAGCAAAACTACTAAATTCTTTCAATATCTAAAGGGAGGGCTGTAACGGCAATGATGAGAAATAATATAACGATGTAACCGCACAATGGAAGAGCGCACATCTCCACCCTGCACGGCCAATAATTTGTGGGTTTGAGGACTAATTTTGCGAGGCCAAGCGATGACAATTTAACCTGAAAAATAAATCCCAATCCTGTTTGAAATTAAGGAGACCGAAGCTACCGAGCACCACTTCAAGCCAAAGGGCAAGTTACCCTGTGCCTCCATCAGCCGCCCACTCGCCCACCACCAGGACGGCACCACCGCAGACAGGGACCCCGGCGGCTGCTGCTCCTCCCCTTGGCCCCGCACGCTCCCTCAGGCCAGCACCAGCACTTATCTGATCACACGCTGAACTAATCTAGGCCACAGCTACCCCAGAGGAAAATATATCATTAATTTCCATCCAGGTCAGCTCCCTGATGTCTCCTCTGGCTGCTCACACGCGCTCCAGCGGCAGCAGAGAAGCAGAGGAGGTAGGAACGGTCAGCCGGGCAGGCGAGAGGTCAGGATTGCGGTCGCCCCAATTTAGATCAGCTGAAGCTGTCAAGGAACTCTCTACCTAAGCAGCTTTTCAAAAAGCAGCAGTTCTGTGCCATGGAAAATTTCATGCTGGACAAAGTTTAAAGATGCTTTGCAACTGAAAGTACTGGAAGGAGCACTTGGCGCAGAAGCTGCTTCCAGAGGATGAGAGCTCCGGTAGGACGTGGGCGCAGCTCACGAGCAGGTTTGACACAGAATCTCCCAGATTACCTGCGTGTCTGTCATATGCACTCAAAACAAAAACCCCAAATCCAAAGAATTCCATCTTACAAAGCATGGCAGGAATGGTCATCTGCAAACACCACAGACCTGGGGGTTGCCTGCCCCAAGGAGCTGATGGTGCCTACAGCCAGTCGGAAGCCTCAGCCTTTAATAGTCAGACCAATTATTCCCAGGGTATTCAGCCCCCTCAGATGGAAGATGGGGATGGAGAGCAGGATAACGCCCCCATAATCCAGGAAGACTTAGTCAACAACCTGCTACACTACCCAGACACTCACAAGTCTGTGGAGCTGGATAGGATTCACCCAAAAGTACTGAGGGAGCTGGTGGAGCACTCACCAGGCAAATGCAGGTCAACCCGGGGATCAGCATGGGTTCATGAAGAGCAGGTCCTGTTCGATCAACCTGCTGTTCTGCGATTAGGGGACCTGCCGAGTGCACAGGGGAAGGGCTGTAGATGTTATCTACCTGGACTCCCGCGAAGCCTGGTTCCACACCGCACTCTCCTAGAGAAGCTGGTGGCCCACGGCTTAGACAGGCGTGCTCTTCACTGGGTAAAACACCAGCTGGATGGCCGAGCCCAGAGAGCTGTGGTGAACGGAGCTAAATCCAGTTGGTGGCCGGTCATAAGTGGCGTTCTCCAGCGCTCGGTGTTGGAGCCGGTACTGTTTAACGTCTTTAGCCATGATCTGGATGAAGGGATTGAGTGCACCTTCAGTAAGTCTGCACACGACACCAAGCTGGGCAGCAGACCTCATCTGCTGGAGGGCAGGAAGGATGTTCCTAATGGATTTCTAAACCGAGTAATAACACACTGCAGCATTCCTTAGTTTTGGAAACGCATTGAAACCAACAGACTTGAAGATTTAAAAAACCATGCAGATGCCAACCAATCAGGCAGATAAGATCAAAACTTGGCCCAAAGACTCCCCTGCCAGGTAACAGAAGCCAAAAATAAGCAGCTCGGCTACAAAGAAAGGGAATCCAGCCAAGTTAATTTTGTACAAAACCACACAAAATAAGAGGGCAACACACCATGAGGGAACTGGATTCCAAATCTCTCATCTCTTCTGTGAAAGCTGTACAATACTGACAGCACAGATGGCACCGGCTCGGTCCTAATCAAAACTAATGAAGTTAAACTTGATACACAACCCTTTAATGAGCAGGATGTATTTTTGTTTTCCCATTCATTTGAAAGGCATCACACAGCAATAAAATCATTAAGCCAGCACATTAAATGCACAATGTATCATAACAGAGGTAGCACTCTGCGAACACCTGAGAGTCAGCAACAAGTTAGGAAATACAGATATCACTGACTTGTGGGGAGCTTTCCTGTCCCAACGTGACATTTAAATGATATCACACACTATTCATCTTTAAAGAAGCAGCTTTATTCAGTTCTCCTGTTTTTAAAAGAAATTTTACAAGGCATCACACTTACAAAAAACCCACTCATTAGTATTTAAATTCCACTACCTGGAGAGGACCCACAAGACAGCTGGAGAGGGGCTCTTCGCAAGGGCGTGGAGTGATAGGATGAGGAGGAATGGCTTTAAATTGAAAGGGGGAAGATTTACATCAGATATTAGGAAGAAATTCTTCACGATGAGGGCGGGGAGGCCCTGGCCCAGGTTGGATGGGGCTTGGGGCCCCTGATCCAGCGGGAGGTGTCCCTGCCCACGGCAGGGGGTGGGACTGGGTGGGCTTTAAGGTCCCTTCCAACCCAACCCACTCTAGGATTCTAAGAAAGTCATACATTGCACATACCCAGTAAAAATCATGGCAGCGAGTTAAATGATGCTCCGCTTTATTAGCGGCTACGGCATTAAACCCTTCCTGCTTGAGGGTCAGAGAGAAACAAGGGAGACACGTGGAACAACTAAAGAGACTCACTGTGTCTAAATCACTATGGCAGTGCTGATTCCAACCAAAACTGAAAAGCTTGTATTTTTATGGTTTTTTCTTTAATTCTTTTAAAAATAAAAATATAAACTACCACTTAACAAACATGAATGATTCACAAGAAGACAGAATTAGTGCATGACTTGCAGTCAAAACCAACCCAAACCAAAGCCACACCCCGGACTGTACCTGTCAATAAGACCAAGTAAGAGCATTCCCCTCCAGCACAGTCGGCGCACAGAGCACCCACCACGCCTCGCTGCCGAGCTCCGTGTGCCGTGGGGAGGAGAGGAGGCTCAGCCACGCGCCGGGCAAGTACACGCACAGCACCAAAAAGGCTGTTAGCGAACATGAGTTTCTCTGGACAACACAAAACTCTGATTAACCTCACCTTATTCTTCCTTTTCACAGACTCCTACCAGCCCGACACCTGGATTTTCAGGAGTGCCTGCATCTGATTCCACCCCTTTGGTTTGAAATATTGTTTACAGCTTTTGATATCAATACCATCAAACCCCAGATCAACTGCATGCACCCAGGTTAAACACTAAAACAACAATGTCTCATCTGATCTGACTTCAAACCAACAAACAAAAAACCAAATTTCACAATGAAAGCAGCAAAATCAGTAATTTTAAAAACCCCTGCCCCGTGAGATTCCTTCTGTGCAAAAAAAAAGCAAAGGCGAGAAGCACGGTACAAAAGACACCGCTAATATAATAAAAACAGCCCTGCTTGCAGTTTTATTAATTATTTTCATAAACATATATTGTGCCATGCAATTAGAATTCCGTATGCCTGAGTTGCCATGGCAGCACAACTTCCACAGCACAATAAATTCTCCCAGCTCCACCAGGACCAGCTCTTCCGAGCTGTGGGGAAGGCGGGTTTGGGGGGTGGCTGGTGGAGCCAGGGTGGAAAAGAAGAGGGAAAACCAGCTCCCACCATTCAGACAAGGCACGAACCAATAGGAAGCCAGACTTTCAGTTTTCCAGGGTGGCTCCCAAGGAATGCAAAGTCTGACTTTCCCCCGTGGTCCCCTACTAAGCTGAAACCAATGCTGACAGACTATTTCAGCGGCGCCTTGGCCGGAGCTATGAATAGCGCCCGCTCCATCTGCCGTTCCATCCCCACGCCGCCGGGCTCACGCCGTGCTGCCAGGAGATAATGAGGCGAGGAACAGCGCTGGCATCGCTGGCAGGAACCGCTGGTTTGACAGTCGGTGCTGTAAGGAAACCGGGTGGATGCTGGGAGACCCTCGAAACGCGTAATTAATAATAACCCGTGCGCAGGCAGGGCTCGCGCTGTAATACTCGAGACACCGTTCCTGCACATGACACCGGTTTTGCTTTCAGTTTCATAGAAATCAGTAAGAAATAAAAATAAATCTTGAATCCTAACTGTAGTAGCCAAGAATAATCCTGCTGGGGAGCCAAACAGAATGTTCTGCATGAGCCAGCGCCGACTCCTGGTCTCCCCCCGTCCCACCCGGTGCCCCCAGACCACCGCACAGGCGCTGGGGATGGACCCTCCAATCATGGCTTCAAGCCTAAAGAATGACCAGAAGGCATCTTCCCACTTGCAGCAGAACCCAGACAGCCCGGATCGGCAGCAGCACAGCCCCACGCTATTGCTATGCCCGTAGTCTACCATCTTTCTGCAATGCCCGCAACGCGGAACGCACACCACCACCACGGCTGAGAAACACCGGATTCCACCACTAAATAGATTGCCCTGAAGCTGACTACAAAGCTGCCGCCTGGCACTGCCAAATAATGTTGCTAATTTGGGAAAAAGACATGGCATTTGATTTTTTTCCCCCCAATTAAATACCGAGGGGCTTGATTACGTGGTCAGAAGCAGAGCTGCTACGGATTCAGCTGCTCTACAGCTTCATGAAATAATGCCATAAACCTTTTGACATCACGATTCAGAAATTATATAAAATTCAGCAATGCTTCTCTTATATTTATTACTACATGCCAGTAGCACTGCTATCAATAGGTTGAGCAAACACATTTTGCTTGAGTTTTGGGTAGTTTTGAGTACACTTGTTCTATCCCAGATATTTGGTTCCCCAATACTCTTCATGCTTTCAGAGCAGATCTCTCATTTCCCGGCTCGCTCCTGCGTACATCCTCTATCGAACAGATCAAGGGAAGCGATAACGCCTCTGCACTCAGCACTTGTGATAGCACATCTCGACTCCCACGTGCCCGGTGCCAAGCCCATCCGTACGAGGCATCCCCAGCGCGGTGCCCAGAGCACAGCAGAGCTCCTCGAGATGCTTGAGGGCCAAAGCATCGACAGGACGAAAGGGCTCAGCCACATGCTTTAACCTAAGAGAAAGCCTTTCCGCAGGGAGGGTACAGGGAAGGGGGGGGCAGACACCCACAGTTTTCTATGATTCTTTCTTTCATACCTATAAAATCTCAAAGTCATTTCAGTCAATAACTTTTTTCCCACCACTAGGACGCGAGCTGTCTTTATCAGCACAATGGTACTGCCATTCATGCAGGAAATTTTTTTTTTCATCATTTTTATACAAAAAGTGGTTTGACACAAACCAGAACTGCCTAAAGCCTTCTCATCTGGAAAGATTAACACAAAGTGATAACCTCATCTTGTTTACTAGACCAAGATCATTGAAGAGCTGAATAATTTTATAGTTTGTACATAAACGTCTCCAGCATCGCTCAAACCTCCTTACTAAGCGTTACGCCACCAAATCAAACAAAATTGTTCCTATTATTTTCCTAAAAATTCATGCTAACGGTATCACCCTATGGTAATGCATGAAATGTAGCCTGGAGCCTTCCAGCTTTTTGGATTCCCTCTAGTCCTAAAGAAAACACATATTGCCACTACCTACAAAACCGAAGGGACGCAGAATGATACCAGGAATCAGAGCCTCGGACCTGTCTGTGCTGGGACTGAAATGCCACCACACGAGCTGTGCACACCCATAAACGCTCGGCCACAGTTCCACTGACAGCACCGCCAGTCCTCCTCACGGAAGAGCCGATGGAATAACATACGCTTGCTGACCTCTGTCATCCTCTGGGATCCGTTCTGTACACGTGTGCACCTGCTGTGCTTTCATGGAAGACGAGGAGGGCAGGGTGGCAGCACAACAGGTCACCCGAGCAGACTCACAACCCCTCTTGGAGACCATGCTGGATGTACTGATGGCAACAGTTCTGCTCCAAGGGAAAGGCTTAGCTAGGTGACCTCTACACATCCCGCCCCATCTCTGGCTGGGCCACCAGGATGGACCCTTCCAACGTACAATGTCCATCTCCATTTCTACTTAGGACCTCTGCTATAAGGATCAGAGTCCTCCAAGGAGACTTGGAGAAGGGAAGAAGAAACTCGTAAATGAAGATCCCACTCTGGAACTGGGCTCCTAACTTTGGCTGAACATCACCTGCAGTGGTGAGAGCTTGTCCCAGCTCAGTGCTCTGGTTCTGAAGGATGGCACTTGGCCATCAATTCTGGTTTTCCCCTGACAGCATCCAGGATCTCCCAAAGCTTCTGAATTTCTGTTGCGTGAGGGGACACAAAGCCTGCCTCTACACAAAGGAGCTCGGTTGGCGAGGGGAGTGGGGTGCCAGCAAAGAGCAGTCACTTCAGCATCTACAGAGCGAGGCAGCAAGGGGAGGGAGCAAACACTCACATTTACGTTTTACAAGGTAATCTGTCTGACAGGGTAATCTCCAACGCACTTTAACCCACATACTGTTAACTTGCACACTCTTGACACGTTAAATACCCACTTTTCCTCCACATGGGAATTCGCCTCAGCGGTAGAGCCACTGAAACAGGCACGTTCAGTCCCTCTTCCCAGGCAGCCAGCAGCATTTTAGTTTCCCTAAGTGACTCTATCAATGATTTTGTTTCAATTATGTGTTCAGACTGCCAAATTGGATAAAACACATCCTTTGTACAATTTTCATCTCACCCTTGAAAAGATAAATTCACCTGTCTGAATAAGCAAAAAAAGCACAGAAGAGGTTTCTTCTAAGAACTAATCCAAGGAAAACTAGAGGTATAATGAACATAGCTTAAAAGAATTATTATCTGTACAGAAATACACAGTCAAACTCCTGTAGTTTTAGAGTTCTTTGACTAAAATAGAGCCAGAGAGATGCTGAGGAGATGCCCTCTGGAGATGGTGTGGTCCAATGCCCCACTCACAGCCGGGATAGCAGCAACAGCTGCTCAGGACCAGGTTCAGTCAGCGCTTGAGTGCCCGCAGGGATCACTTTGAGGGAAGGGATTCTACCCCTGTGCTCTGCACTGGTGAGGCTGCACCTGGAATCCCATCTTCGGTGTTGGGCCCCTCACTGTAAGAAAGACACTGAGGTCCTGGAGCGCATCCAGAGAAGAGCAACGAAGCTGGTGAGGGGGCTGAGAACAAGTCTTAAAGGAGCAGCTGAGGGAGCTGGGGTTGTGTTCAGCCTGGAAAAAAGGAGGCTGAGGGGAGACCTCGTTGCTCTCCACAGTTGCCTGAGACGGGGTTGTAGAGAGGTGGGTGCTGGGCTCTTCTCCCAAGTGACAGGAGATAAGACAAGAGGGAATGGCCTCAAGCCACACCAGGGCAGGTTCAGATTGGACATTAGGAAAAATGTCTTCACAGAAAGGGCTCTCAGGCACTGGCAGAGGCTGCCCAGGGGGGTGGTGGAGTTCCCCGCCCCTGGAGAGGTTTAAAAGGCAGGTAGATGAGGCGCTTGGGGACACGATTTAGTAGTGGACGGGTATGGTTGGACTCCATGATCTCTAAGGTCTTTTCCAGCCTAGGGATTCCATGATTCTCTGATAGAGACTCAGCAGCCCCTGTGGGCAGCCTGCTCCAGCGTTCACAACGCTCACAGTAAAGAGTTTTCCCTTACCATTAAACAGCATATCCTGTATTTCAGGTTGAGCCCTGTTGTCCTGTCACTGGACAACACCGTGTCTGCCTCCATCTCCTTTAACACCCTCTCCCACCAGGCATTTACATACATGGAAAAGTTCCCTCTGAGCCTTCTCTTCTCCAGGCCAAATAACCCCAGCTCTCAACCTCTCCGTGACGGTGGATGCTCCAAGCCCTCCACCACCTTCGTGGCCCTGTGACGGCCTCGTTCCAAGACGCCCATGCCCTGGCAGCTCAGCGTGGGACGCTGCCTCGCCAGGGCTGATCAGAGGGGAAGGATCCCCCCTTGACACCAGCGATGCTCTGCCTTAGGCACGGAGGAGGAGACGCCTGCTCACAGCCCCTCTCCCAGCCCTTCCCAGCAGCTGCTGGTTACCAACGCTGCCACACAAGGACGTCCCCCTAGCGAGCTATGGCAACCCACAGCACATCCTCTTTACATTTATTTGCCACTAATACTAAAACTGGATACACGAGCAGTTACCAAAGGGTCCTTTTCTACTAACAGCTCGCTCTGCCTGGATGGTATTTCTTCCAAAAAAACAAAGTTGCTATGGATATTTAAAATACACCAAGTTCACAAACCAATATCTTTTGAAATAGCCTACTCCTTTCTTTATTAATGTGTATATTTAGAGGAGATCAGCAGAATTTTTTCCATTTCTGCAGCAGACAAGAAGTTTCCATCACGGTGAGGCTGCCAGGCCAGAAACGAGTAGTTTGATTGTCAAACATTAAGCCTGAAGCACTACAGGAGAGCAGCAGAACAAAAGGTTTTCATCATTACTCTTCATGCTTTAATTACCTTTATCAAATACCATCTGAGACTTGCTATTTTTAAAACTCTCCACCGATTCTGTAATTATACTAACAACACGGATTTTATTCTTCCCTACTTACACAGCTCTAGCCTAAATAAAACTTAATATATTTGTGCAGAAAGTACCAGGGGATATTTACAACCTGAAACCAGCAACTTCCAGACCCGGCTCTAGGTTAAAGCTGTCAGTAAAACACAGACCAACTCTGTACAAGGGAAACAGAGGGGATGCACCGAAGTGATTTCCCACCACAAAGCTCTTCAGCAGCAGAGGCGAGTGGTCATGAACAGATTTGCTTCCATGCAGCGGGATACAGTTTGTGATAACTTCAATACATACTGATGTGGTCATTTATTATTACTTATGTGGTATCATTTTTTATGCAACTATTGGGAAAACAAAAACCAAAACGCCCATTGCTTTCTTACTTCTCATCACTGTCAGTCTCTTCCGTTACAGAGTTAATATCTGTCACTAAATAATATTTGCCAAAAAGTATTACGCCATTATTAAATACTTTTATTGGATCATAATTATCTCTATTAGAAACTTTTACTTATCATCAATTTCTTAATCCGTCTTCTTTTCCAACTCCAAATCCCGAGTTAGACACAAGACCAGCCTTCCCAGAGGCCCAAGATAAAAGGTGTCCAGCATGGAAACCATCCTTGTCACTGAACCAGGGAAAGACGTTTGGAAGAAAAAGCCACAACCCCTCCACAATGGCAGAAAGAAGAGGCAAAGCGTCTGTACGGAACCCGCGGAAGGGCAGGAGAACAGCTCGCTGGAGAGAAGGGAAGAGTTGCCCGCTGACAGCCACCAGGAGCGGCAGCCCGGCCAAAACCGACAGAGCACCGAACTCTCCCGCGATTAAAGCAGAGAAACGAGGCAGACACGGAAAAATGAGTCAACTGGCATGGGACTAACAGACAGCACTTTTGGAACTGGAGTCAGAAATGCCTTTTGGAATGTCCTTCTCCAGGAGAAGCCCTGTGCGACAAGGCTGCCCAGTCCCGTTCCCGCTGGCTTTCTCCGGCCAAACGCACTGTAGGGTTTCAGTGCAGAGCGCGGCGGAGAGCAGAGCACACCCCTCTCACACCGCCTGCTCCCCTCACACCTGGGACCTTGAGACACAAGAAACAGTTATCCAAATCCTTCTTAAACCAAGTTAATTCAGCCCCTCCGTATCCCAGCCAGCATGCACCGGAGCCGTCGGCGAGCCCTTTCCCAAACACCCGAGGAACACGGGCTGCCACCAACACGGGTGAGGGAGCGGCAGCACGGGGAGCGCTCAGCAGAGAAACAAAATCGATAGATTACCATGAAAACCATTTGGAACAAAACAAAACCTTGGTAGAAAGGCTATTAACACGTGTTAAAAAGAAACGAGGAGCAAAGATCCCAAAACATAAAAAGTCCACGCTGTTTGATTTAAAAGACTTCTCTCTTTGCACGTTTTGGGCTGGATCAATACATGCTTTTTAGGAATATTCTCAGTACACTGTAACTTGCACATATGTGTAAACTCAATATAAGGCAACTCGCACTGTTCTGGAAAGCTAGAGGAGTGCTAAGTATAGCTCAAACTCTGACAATATTTTTTAAAATACCTAATTTGCTCATTCTATGTTCTTCTGCTTTGATAATTATTTCTTTTCATCTCTCCCTGACTCACGCACTGAGGGGACCAAAGGAGAATGAACAAACAGAGGTGGGAGGAGAGCTGAGAAGTGGCACGGACTTGAAAAGCCCTGAATGGCTTCAATCATCTGGAAAATCACAAGTACCAACCTTTTAACTTCCGTAATTAAAGACTCATGACACGTAGCACTGAGCAGCTTTTAGTAGTTCACTACTCAGTACAATTACATTTTAAAGGCTCTGCCTCATTTTTATGCCGCTTTTAGTTTCTCACACAATATTCAAACAACTGTACTTTCAATTTCTGGAAAACAGAGCCTGACTTGCAGTTGTGGAGACCAAGGACAAACTGAAAGGGCGACACCAGAAAGGAGCCGGAGCTCTGCCATTCTTCAGCTTTAGACATTACTGCTCAGGTCCTGATGGAAAACTACATCTTAATTTTGTTGGAGAAAGAAATGGCAGGGAAAGCAATGCTGAAACTTCTCCCCGAAGCGGAGACGAAGTTGCATCTCGCTCCCAGTGAGGCACAATGCATCCGCAGCGCTGCATCCTTCTGCACCGCCTCGAGGGCTACCACTGTCCCACTGCCCTTCCACCGCAATGCCCCAGAAACACTGCAGCACTCCTGCGGGAATCCTTCACCTTGAACATGTTTTGAAGGTGGCATCAGGAAGCATCAGCACTTCTATCTTTCTTTATGGTTTAGAAATTAAGTCTTAACTCGAAAAGAGTGAAATCTCGGAGTGCGTGAAGCCCTTGAAAATATGGCCAGAACACCCTCAGGATAAAGGACAGAAACTAAGAGCAGAGAGAAGCTTAAAAACCATGAAAAACAATATGCATTATCATGTCCATCGTATTAAGATTTTACTTGATACTGATTTACAAACCTGTGGCAAGTAAAATTTTAAGTTCTTGCTTCAAACCTCTTCTTGCTCTCAATTTTCCAACTAATTTTGGCAGGCTATTGTCAGCAGGTATTTTAGAAGTACAATACATATTCCTCAAAAGGGAGATTACACGTCACCGCTTGCTGTGCCATGTTCCATGCAAACCCACGCCCACAGAATTGTATTAGATAATTGGTCACATTTCAAGAATAAGAATCTGATTTTGTAAGAACTAAAAACCGTTTGGCGCTCCCTACAATTAACAGACAATTCCACGTACAATACGCTGTATTTCAACCCTAAATTTAGATAAATATAAATCAGTATCTCCAAATCCAACACAGAAAGTCTTAAAGAAATTATATGTATCAAACATACAAATACCATTTTCTTTTTAAGAGAAAGGAGTGAAATAAAAAAGTGCAAATAGAAATGCATTTTAACTCAAGCTGAAATGCATGAACGCAATCTCACGTAGACAGAACGCGAGGCTGTAAAATAAGGCGCTTGCAAGGCTCCTTTTCTTCAAGGAGAAAGAGCAGCAGCGGTATCACGGCTCGGGCCAGAAGGGAGCCAGGACAGAAAGCACATCTGACAGCAATCCGTGTCAGCTCTGTCACTGCCCAAACACGCATCTCTGACACTAACAGGGACCAACAGGCACCAAGAAAGCGCAGGCGGTAGATAAGCTGTTTATATTTCCACTCTGCTTTTTAGTTCAGAATGGATTTTGTGAAATGAAAGGGTTTTCTGAAAGCGATATGCAAAGTTCTTCTGCTGTTTTTCAGTAATTATTCAAGAACTGTTGCAATTAGAGACAAAAATAGTGACTGATTATTTCTCCTGAACGAGACAGCATCTTTGTTGCTATAAGCAAGGTTCTCCATCACTACATGTTTAATTCTGTTTATCCTGTGCAGATCTGTTTAAGACAATCAAATAACTATTCATTTTTAACTCCCAAAATACATATTTTATCAAGGCCTTACAAATAAAAGTGTTCTTAACTGCCAAAACCTCGTAGATTCCAGTTCCTCTGGTTTTCAATAATAAAGCCATGCCCAGAATCGCTCTGGAGTGCAGATGGAGCACAATAACCTGGTCATGGTCAGCACCGACTAAAACGGGGATGTCTATAAGTTCATCTTTTCTTCTCCTCAATATCTTCCAGCAGTGAGAATGCTTCCATGTCCTGCAGATAAAACCCCATTTCTACCTGACTATCTAACAGCAGAAACAGCAAACAGCACTGTCCAAAGTGGTGCGGATGTGCCGCGGGCCCTGGCAAACCTGCCAGGACAGACTCTGCCCACTCCCACACCGGAGACAGCGCAGGCAAGCCGGCTCAGTTCAGTTTGCATGCAGTGCACACAAGGACAAAAGTATCTTTAGAAGAGCAAAGAAACGCGTTTGGTTTTTTTATCTTCACTCCCACCTGCAGCCTTGTCCCTTTTTTTTGCACTGATGCGGTTGCCTGGAGGTTCATAAACTTTAAATTTGAACAATTTCTACCAGCGCTTCCTCTCAGCAAATGTACACCTAAGAAAATCTAAACCCCAAATTAAGGAATAGGAGTAAGGCGAGAGCCTGGGCCGGTAAGGAAGTGCATAAAGTGAATTAATGCATTTATTAGGAGTGGTAGAGCCCGGGAACCACGACCCATAGAGCCAGCAGAGCCTGCTCCGACTCCTACGGTTATAACCCAGTTTGTCTTTCACAGAACACATGGCTGGGGCTAAACATAAAGACCTGAGTGTGAACAGCAGCACCACGGCCCGCGTTGAGTACCTGCGCAGATCATTGAGCGACAGAACGGGGTCTGCGCTTGGAGAATGGAAACAACGATCTGAAACGTTTCCGAACAGCAAATACCCCTCAACTCAACCACTCATCAGTATTTAGAGATTCATATTTTTGCATATACTTATCCAAAGGCTCAAGATTTCCCTTACCTTAGACAGTAACCACCGGAACACCTGTTTATAATTTACTACATAATGGGACAACATCACCTGCCCATTTCTATGCAACTACTAAAACCCATTCCATGTCTCCAGGGAGTACCTTACTCACAAGCCCCGTGCTTGCCACACAAAGTCTGCTTCTTGTCTACTGAGCAGCCTCACGGCCATCTCCTCCTTTTGTTTGTGAATGTTCTGAATCAGTAATAAAAGAACCCTGATATTAGTCAATATTATTTAGATTCCATCATGGTCAGGTCGAATAGTCCTCTAAATCTTCATTACTCTTGAGTTTTACTTTTGGGTTTTGATTTTAACACAAAATACAACTATTTTGCTAAGAAAAAAAATACTAGTTTTCCATGCATCCATCACAAAATATTTTCCCATCTTCTTGGCCTAATGGGAAATCAGAACGATAGAAAGATCCATATGTTATTAAACAAGATCAGTGGGCAACACAATGGAGGTAACAAGAAAAATGCTTTTAACATAAATGGGAAAAATTATGACTATTATTAAGATACGTGCAACAGCTGTAACAATTTATATTATATATGTATACGTATTGTGTTAAGACACTAAAGGAATCTGTGCAGGATGAAAACTAATAAGAAAACTATATAAGCATTTCACTTTGAAGATGAAAATGACTGACTATAGTTCAGGCGAATGACTACACCACACACCCATTTAGCATACACAATATTACACATCGTTAGTGGCTTTGGGACATTTTAAGCTAAAACCTTTCTTAAAGGTGTCACTTCGCCCCTGCTAAATCTCTTTGCAGTAAGGGCAGGCATCGAATGGGACCCGCGTTAACAGGAGCCAACGGGTGTTCTTCTTAGACAGCGGCACTCAGAAGTCACTCCCCAGTTCCCTCTGGCATGCTCGCACCTCCGCTGTGGAAAGACAGTGAGGGAAAGAAATGCAGCTGGCACTCACCACTCCGGCAGTGCAGACAGTTTACATCAAGAAATGAAGACAACAAACATTTCAGAGTCTCCTGACACTCGTACACTGTCAACTGTAAACCGATTTCTGAGGAAAACCTGGGTTACATTAAACAATTACTAACGCAGAGTCGTAAAGTTAAATAAGAGGAACTAAAATCTTATTTTCCCATCCTCCCCTAAGAAAATTAACTCTACACCGAAGTTTAATATTTCAGTACCAAAACTCTGCGGCGTTATTTCATGAAAGGAACCTCCTTGGTTCCACAAAGCACAATGCTTCGAGTCCCTCTGGCTTCCTGCAGTAACCTACCGGCAACACGGGCAACACCCACCCTGCAAGCTGTTCTTTGTGGTTTCTTGGCCAAACTAAACCACCATCTGAGCTTAAGGACAGCTGCTAGAGCCACCACCATCCTCATCAAACCCATTCTGGGCAGAGAACGGGGATGCAGCAGAGGGGAGCGCCCGGCACAGCTCGGCAGTCTCCATCAGCTGCTGTCTCTGTAAAGTGACCAAAGAGGGGACAAGTGCAACGCGGAAGGCAGAACCAACCAAACGAGCTCACTATCTCCTTCAGACCTATGGTCTATCGGGTATTTCCTGCCGGCAGAACAGCAAAACCAGGCTTTGGCAACACAAGGAACTATCAGACTACTCAAGCTGTGCGCGCGCCTTCCCTTTGGTCTTCGGCCCAAGTTTTCTTACAAGCTGTGAATGAAGAGTACAATCTAAATTTCATTGTGTGCACTGTAAACTGTTGCCTCATTGCAGACAAGAACGAAACATGCAGAAGGCAAGAAACCCTCAAACATCACATCAGACACAGGCAGTTAATTATACACTCCGCTTTTAACGGATTTATTATCCGTTCTCCTTCTTTTCTCAAGTACTATGCTGTTGAATTAGTCCAGCAGACTCTGCAAAACCTTACCTACCTCCTGAAAACACTGTTTCAATAACTTTAATACCATTAGCACTGATACCATTCATATACCTCTTGTCCTTAGTGTTCATGTGCTGCCGTTTCTGTTTTTAAAGCTTCATCACTATTCTGCAACCTCTTCTTTATCTTGTCATTTGTTGCAACAAATAACAAGGGCTGCTTTCAGCACCCAATTACAGGAACAATGTTATCCCCTAACTGCACAAGACAGCTTTTCATTAAACTTGCTCTCACCAATACATCACTATTAGCGGTGCATTAAAATTTATTTTTAGCCTCATTTCTTATGGAAATGAATCTTCCCCAACACGATGTTGGTTCCAGCTTTCCATCAGTCTGGCTCTCCCTTCAATATCCATGGGGAGGGGATTTTCACTGAGACCTAGAGTGAAAGGGCTTGGTGCTTTTAGTTGTTACTCTTATTATCTGTAGACAAACTGTTTACAACCAGTAGTTTGGAAAGAGAAAATAAATTACCTCAAAACCAGCCTTTTCACCACACCCCACTCTTCCTTGCCTCTGCAATCCCTGCCAGGCAGTAGGGATGTGTGAAGGCATTCGTTTGTTGTGTCTGTGAAGAACTAGCTCCTCACCCAACACCAGCCACCGGTGTGGTGCCTGAAGGCTGGCACCTTACGCTTCCAGGCGGTTCGGTCTTGGCTTTTTTTGAGAGCTTGAGTAGGGGAAGACTGGGAGGTCCAGGTCCTTTAGAACACCTCTCTTCACCCATTTAAATTTTGGCCAAAACCTTCTTCTTCACCATGATGCAGAGGTTCTTTGATATTTAGGTAATTCTGAACATGTTGTGACACTCCAGTACCGGGAGAGGACCCAGAGGAAAGCTGGGGAGAGGCTCTTTACAAGGGCACGGAGTGATACAACAAGGGGGAATGGCTTTAAATTGGAAGGGGGAAGACTTAGACTAGACATTAGGAAGAAATTCTTTACTGTGAGGGTGGGGAGGCCCTGGCCCAGGTTGCCCAGGGAAGCTGTGGCTGCCCCATCCCTGGAGGAACGTTACTCATCTTCCCATGAGTAACACTACAACAGTCCTAGAAGCTGGTGATTTAAGACTCCACGCTCAGTCGCATTAACTTAAGTATTTGAACTGTCCTGCTATTTTACTCGAGCTTTAGAAAGCCAAATACAGTGAAGAACCATCATTTCCTCTGCACAGGGGTTTCTGACCTAACAACTCAGACCTTACTAGAATTTTAACGCTCTGTCCATGTAGCTTGGGTATCATTCATATCTTTCTATCAATCTAAGAATACCGTAAGGATGAATAACTAACTGTGCTTGGAGAGCACGGGAAGCGTGACAGGGTTGGTATTAAAAAGCTGTTACCTTTTCACTCTGCAGTATTTCTCACGTAACGGAGTTTCAGCTCCATACGGGCTAGGAAATAACCCCACCAGTCCAGCAACGCCAGCTCTGGCAGAGCCCTGCTTCACCCAGTGCCCCACAAAAGGAGGTGTGTAACCCAGAGGTCACAGACGCGTCTGGGAAATGCGAGTTGGTGGGCACGATTATAAAACTGCAGTTCTAAAACCAGATTTTCTACCACGTGTGATTCATCTCAACCAAATCGCACCACTTGCCCAATGAGGACATGAGTTTATTCCTTAGACAATGGACGATGCTCACCACTCCAAGTGCAATTGTGCCTCACACCAAGAATTATCAGGAGCAAACAAAGAAGGCGCCCCCAAACAACTGTTTCAGCTGTTACTTTCCTAATCCTGTTTTACGGTAATTAATGCTCAAATCTCGATAGCAGATACAGATATAACAGTGCCAACTTCTAAGAAACTTCTCATTTGTAACATAAATATTTTGTTACGCAAACTGTGGAGTTGTAAAAAATGGCAAAGGAAAGGATGTTGCCATCTCTGTGGCATTAACAAGAAGTTACAGAAATTCTCCACGGGATGATGGAAAGAGAGAGAAAAAACAAATGCTGTTGATTCCAAGGGAGCAGAAACATGATTTATTCTTACCCACCTGCTACCACTTAGCAGCATTGTAAAACAGGCTCATCGATATTAGAAGAACAACAGAAGTCACCCATCCTGGACACTGGACAAAAGTCTGATTGTGGCGTTTAAGAGAGCAGCCCACTCCAAACCTGTCAGTGAGACGCAGCCCGGCAGGACCGAGCTCTCCAGCCAGCGTGGGATGGGAGCCACCGCTGTGACAGCAACAGAACCCACGGACTGAAGTCATTGTTTCCTTTGATTTCATTTTTCTACACACCGTCCAGCCTCTCACCTAAGTCTTTTACCCAGTTAAAATCTCCCTCTTGGAATACAATTTATCTTTGAACTATGTTTTGATCAACAAAAACTTACCTGGTTTTCAACTGCTCTCTCTTCAGTATTCATTGTTCATTCCCCGACACTGCCAGTTCCCAATTCAAACTAAAAAAGCAGTTTAGCGGGTACTACTTAACACCAACACTGTAACTCTAATCCATACCCAGAAAGGTTCCTTAACTTTTTTGCCTCCTTCTGATTATAGCCTGCCACGTGAGGGAAGACCGAGAGAAGGGGGTTTGTTCAGCATTGGGGAAAAAAAAAGTCTTAAGGGACACCTTATCATCCTGTTCCAGTGTTTAAAGGATGGCTACAATGGAGATGGAGTCACATGGAAAAGGCAAGGGGTAATGGGTACAAATTACTCCTGGGAGATTCTGATTGGAGAACAATCAGCCATTGGGATAATCTCCCCAGGGAAGTGGTGGATCTCCCAACATTTAAGACTGGGCTGGACAAGGTGCTGGCCTATCTTGTCTAGACCTCGCTTTTGCCAAGAAAGGTTGGACCAGATAATCCTTGAAGTCCCTTCCAACCTGGGATTCCTTGATTCTATGATCTACGATCATATAAAATGGTAAACAAGCGCCAGATATGAAAGGTAAGGTCATAGTATCCTAGTACATATGCGCGAGCTGCTCCCTTCATCAGTCAGAAGGAACCACCTAAACAGGGCTTTGAAAAGAAGTCCAACGGATCAGCTGCTTTCAGCCCCTCCTTACAACAGCTCTCCCTCTTCTCCTGACACGGTGCTTCCATTCATGATGCTCTCGGTACAATGCAGAGCACCACTTCTGAGAAAGTCCTGAAAGCACCTGACTGCAACTACATGGAAAAGGGAGAATCGGCAAAAGAGAAGACTGACAAATAAATGGAATTAAAATGATATAAATTAATCAAAAATAGGAGGAATGGAAACCATCCATTATGTTGATGGAGCTGTTAAATTTAGTCCAATAGTACTGCCATCAGCGGTATAACCATCAGTTCAGGAAGACAACCCAAGAACTGGAAGCACAGATCATCAAGTAAATACCTGTAATCCCTAACTTGGCTACAAAAAAAACTCGTCGTGCAATATGAGTTAGAAGAAAATGACCCAATCTCAAATCTCAGTAAGTTTACAGACTATCTGCAGTGATTATTCACTTCTCTTAGTAACAAATCCACAGTCATTGAGTTACTTGACTGGGATTTTGGGCAGCTCAGCGATGCTGAAAGATCAGGCTAGGTCTACTTAGTAGCCTCAAATGAGTATTTAGGAACTTAAATTTAAACCCCCAGGTCTCCAAGTGCCATTCTATCTCTTTCTGTTACACCTCAAAAAGATCACACTATGCAAAGCTCCAAAAGCCATCAGACATAATTTTCGCCTCAAAAAGTCATAGCTATTTTTTATTATTTATTGCTTCTCTAACAGCCATTTGAGAATGACCTTTAAATTGAAAGATCTTACCCTGTGGGCATCTACCGTATAATGCCGAGGTCTGGAAGACAGAGTGGATGACAAAGAAACACTGACTGATTCTTGGCGGGGTGGGAGCCTCAGAGCTCCCATTCAGAACACCACGGCTCCCTCTAACAACTTCTCAGAGCGGGCACGATCTTTTAAAGTTAAAAGACAGACCGCAAGTAGAGAATTGAATTGGTTTTGGACACGGAGCGTTAGAAACAGAGAGGAGCGAGGTTACCGGTCAGACAGGAAAAGGCAATCTCAGAGAGACCACGGGCAATCAAAAGGTACAGAATTAGTCAGAGCCCATCTGATCAGCTCTTGGTCACATCGCGTTTTACATTTCATTTTCTTTCATTTGACATTTCATGTTCTTTCATTTTACGCAGAATATACTAGAAGACAGAAAACTTATTATTTCAGTCCTGACACCACGTATATTCCTCAAAGTTTAGGTAATATAAACAAAGACAAGTTTAGAGACTGAGAATGCACTGAAACAGGTCAAATTCAGAGCTTCAGGTATTTTCTGAAATAAAAAAAAATAACTATGAGTAACCATGAGAAAAAGCAGCTGTTTAAAACCATCAAAAAAAAGGAACAGAAAAATGGTTCTTGCTTTTCTAACAACCTCCCACTTCACAGGTCTAAGAAAATGACTTTTCATGGGGAAAAAAAAAAAATCTAAATCACAGAAATGAAATCCAGTAAAGGTAAAAACGACTGTCTCGGCTGCTCCTTTCTTTCACGTTCAATCCTACTGAGAGAAATAAATTAACTACTCAGAAGCGTAAAAAACCACTTGACAACACCACATGGAACAACAGCCTCAAAAATAAGGCATGAGGCTTCAGGCAAAACATTCCTAAAACACTGAAACCCCACACCTTTCCTGAAGTTCCCACGCTGACCGGAGGAAGCCGAGTATCCTGCACACGAAAAACTCATTGCATCACTGCTGCTGAAAGGCTTCCGCCGGTGACGGTTCACTCCGTCTGCCTCAAGGTTCCTGCTAGGCTTACGGGATGAGTTCCAACGCGGAGCTGGAGTTCATCCCACAGACCCAGATGGCATCTCTGCGTGCAGCGGGGTGGGGAGGAAGGACGTCCTCTGCCCACCGCGGCTGAGGAGCAGCTCCGATGCTGCTCAAGCCCTAAGGAAAACCCCACCCCAGGACTTGGTTCAAACACCCCAAAACCTGCGGCAGACTTGGAGCGCCGTCGGGCTGGCTCCGCCGTGGGCACAGAACCTGGGCATAGACCATAGGTGCCGGGACGACAGCGGGGGCAGCTGGGCTGAAACCCAGGGTCTGGGTGCTCACGCGTGCCCAAGGGGACAGAACTCATAAGGATCTGCAGCATAAAGCCCCGTCAGCTCAGGTCTTCCCCGTGCAAGATCTCGCTGAGCTGTAGATCTGCACTGCAGAATGTCACCTCAAAAAGACCTCAGAGCCTTTTCATATACGCTGTTTTATCGCCTGTGAGTTATCTACCTAATAATGAAACGAGTGTGAATTGAAAGCTGCCCATTTTACAGCCCATAACTATATTTCTAATCACAATCCAGGTCTTTAATAACAAGAGAGCAAATTAAAAACGAAATAAAACAATCTTTTCCAGTTGCTGTTGGGACTGAGCTTAGCCAGGCTGGTGATCAAAACTCCTCATCTATAGTGAGAAGTAAAAAACTGGGTCTAAATTTAATGTTAGAGTTACGTTTTTCTAAGTGTTAACATTAAAATTACGATAAATACTATAAATACGTAATTTGTTACATATATCATTTGATTACTGTTCAGAGCCAAGATTTTGCTACCAATCTTCTGAATGGCTTCTAAGAGGCTGTAATGGTTACCCAGACGGGACACAAACCCACTGGCACAAAATACAGAAGTCACAGGCTAAATCTAACTGTGAATTCATGGAACTCCACGTACAATGAGACCTAAATATTACACGACGTGTGCTAATAGTGCCCTAATTATGAACGAAAACCATTAACAAGAAAGCAGGTCAATGCAAACACAGCTCGCGATGCTGTTGCCAAGAACCAGGGAGAACTGAAGAGACTGAATGGAGAGAAATCATTTTGTCCGGTTATAACAGTACAAGGCATAACCCGAATGTGATTTATATGCATGAGATTATTCCGTCGTGGATAATAAAGGCAGCCTGAATAATAAAGAGATGTGTGACCAACAACCTTCTGTAACGCGGGAGGTTCACACAGGAGGAAAAGAGGCTCCTCGTAGCAGTGGTCAAGGGTTCGTGTTCAGCACCTAACAAAAGGTCTACACAGCAGTAAACAGTTAAATACCTTTTTAACGAAGACTACAGTCTCGCATAAATAGAAAAAAAATGTTTTTTGTTAAAAAAAACCCCAAACCTCAAAACCAACCAAAATGCAAAACATCCACAAACACTCCCCAAGGCATTTGAGATTTCAGTGCTAATTCTGAATATTCAAATATTCCAAACTGGACAGTAAGAGATGACAGAACAAAAATCAGGATTTAATCTTGATTCAATCTTTATCTTTAACCTAGTCATAGAGTATCTTAATGCCTTTTACCTCATACTGCACTTCAAGGGAAAATGGCCAATATGCTGTTAAATTAAAAAATGAGAGCAATGCAATGCAGCCTGGAGGGAAGGGGAGGCTCAGGACAGAAACTACAGCAAAACGTGGTCAGACTCTTCCGAGCTCAGATATAGGAGCTCTACTTCAATATCTTAGAGTTATATTTTTTTAACCTGTCATGTGTTTACCATAACAATCTATATTTAAAGTTTTTAATCACGTGAAATGATATAGCAAAATATTCTTACAACTAGCATTTTTTACATAGATGGAAGAACAGAATCATAAAACACTTTGGGTTGGAAGGGACCTTAAAGCCCATCCAGTTCCAACCCCCTGCCATGGGCAGGGACACCTCCCACTGGCTCAGGCTGCCCAAGGCCCATCCAACCTGGCCTGGGACACCTCCAGGGATGGGGCAGCCACAGCTTCCCTGGGCAACCTGGGCCAGGGCCTCACCACTCCCATCATGAAGAAATTATTCCTAATGTCCAGTCTAAATCTGCCCCTCTCCAGTTTATCCCCATTCCCCCCATCCTATCCCCACAGCCTTTGTGAACAGCCCCTCCCCAGCTTTCCTGTAGCCCCTTCAGGCACTGGAAGGTCGCTATAAGATCTCGTCGGAGCTTTCTCCTCTCCAGGCTGAATAATATTGCCCTTAAACCCTGCCAACCTCTTGGCTTATTCAGAAAACTGAAAATACGGAGCGCAACGCCTCCCGTTGCTCTTTCGCAGCCTATGCTCTTTAGCAGTGTTTCTTACCAGAGATGAGAAACGTGAGGCTTTTTGAACGTCTGTTACCACATTGTCTCTGGTTCAGCACAGAAACACAGACGCACACTTGTTTCATGGGAGACTTCTGTCCTCATTAGGAATGCTCTGCGGCATCCCCTTCGACTGCAATGGAGACGTTCATGACTCATGTTGGGTACTTGCCGAAAAATCAGAAGCTGAGGGCTTCCCATATCGCTGCTAGGCTGAATAGAGAAAACTGAGCCAAACTTAGAATTCCAAGGCTCCCTTGAAATAAACAGGAATTCTGCTGGCAGCAGGGATGCCGGGTTGGACCAAAATGTATATAATTAATAACACTAATGAGCTACCCCATTCAAAAGCCGCAAAAATACTTTCTGATTGCAGAAGATTGCAAAGCTCTCATGACTTCTAGGTTGCACACACTGTTAAAAGAGATGTTAGAAATGTCTGCTACTGCCCACGCTTTCATTTTTCTATATTCTAAATTACCAGTAACATTTCCAGTAAGATAACAGAAAAAAAAACCCTAAACAGGTGGTATAAACCAAATATCCACTTGAAATTTCAACATTTCCTGTGCAAGGACATTGTTTTTCACATAACTACTTCATAAGGAAGAAAAATGATGATACCTACGGTCTTGCTGGTTTCTGCGAGTTCACTTAAATTCTGCTGCAAGAAAACAACCAAGACATACTCAGTCATGAAACTAATTTAAACACTGATATCGAAAGCTACAATTTTGCCTGACATTTTCTCATCTTTCGCCCTCTAGAATCCATCAATAGGAGGAAGAGGACTCCAGCTAGCTTGGAGATGCAGTAATGCATGGAACTGCAACACAGAATATGACTTTGAACAAATCCACTTCATGACTTAGCCGCTCCATCACAAGGCATGAGCACCTAGCAAAGAAAGGACCGGATTGCAGCTTAAAAATCCCATTTTATTCACAGAACGTAACTATTGATACCGGTTTTAAAAGAAAATGAGAAAACGTTATCAGAAGCAAACCAGCGCTAACTCATCTGATTGCAAACCAAAAGGAGTGGGACGGAACAGCCTTCCTCTATAATAAAATCCAACAGGAATATGTAGTTGAAGAGATAGGCCGACAGGCAGAGCAACTCTATAAATATATCAGCCCCAGTTACACAGAGATCCGGTTTGAATTCTGGGTTTATTTCTCAGTGGATAACACAGTGTTTCAGAAAACAGATAAGGGGCTGTGGATTAGGATTGGAACAACGTGGCCATACGGGAGTCTCATCACGCTCATGAAGACATTCGCCTTGTTCCCTACAGGACTTTGCTGTTGGCTTCACTGTGAACTGCGGCGACTGCCAAAATACTGAGAAAATGAGTTGTTGGGAACTGTTATATTTCATAGGATCATAGAATAGTTTGGGTTGGAAGGGACCTTAAAGATCACCCAGTTCCCCCCCGTGCCAAGGACAGGGTCACCTCCCACTGGATCAGGGGCTCCGAGCCCCATCCAGCCTTGAACCCCTCTCCAGGGATGGGGCAGCCACCGCTGCTCTGGGCAACCCCAGCCAGGGCCGCAATGGGCTGTCAGGGGAACGTTCCCAAGGATTCAACCCCCCCTTGAATACAACATCGTGGTTTCTGCACTGGTAGTGACCTCTGTATCTTTTATCCCACGAGTACGGCACCACATTCTCTACTGGCGTGTTAAAGCAGAGGACTTGCCGGACCTCTACTGAACGCGCTGCAGCGTGGGAGGGGGCCCGGCTCAGCCACGGGCAGCGCAGGCATCCCCGCTTCGGCAGCATCACCTTTTCTTTCCAAAAAATCACAGGATTTAGACAGGGCTCCGTTAGCTGTGGACTGCCCGTAATAACAGCTTGGCTCTCAAATACCACAATTATTGGGAAAAACGATAAAGTTTACCCCCTCATACTTGATATCAGAACTGGCAACACAGTCCCCTTCCTGACGGCTTTGCTTATGCTCTGACAGAACCCATTTTGCTTCGGCAGCGAGAGGAGATGGGGGCAGTTGATCATGCTGACACTCCTCCTCCCACGGCCCCTTCCGCACACACCCAGACACGCGGCCACAGACGCCCATTTGTCACTCATAGGTTTATTGGGGAAAAAACAGCTGCGCATTCTTTTCCTGACAGATCAAATATGATAAGAAATACCCAGAGTTAGTATACACTAAGTAATAAAGATGTAACGGTGCACCGGAGTGGGAAGGGAAGAGCAGACGCTGGGCCAGCCCATGGTTCCTCTGGCACCGAAAGGGTCTCCGGCAGCGCCCGGGTGCCGGCTGCCCGAGGACAGGACGATTCCCCCACCGCAGGCTCCCAGCCCCCAGCAACCTGCAGCACGTGGGCACTCTAACCAGACCACGACAACAGCATTTAATACTCTATTCCTCTTTGAATTCCTCTGTATTTTTAACCCGCGGCAGCTTTGACATCCAAGTGTCTCGTGCCCATCTAGTCCGTAATTCACCGTGGACGGTTTGTTTTCATAGCACTACCTTGACTTGAACCTTTCTGCACTGGCATAAAGACAATGATTCACTACATCCTTGTGTTGCACACGACCTCCCAGACCACTCATGCACCTCATTCCTTTCTTTTCTGGGTTGGAAAATCCTACAGACTTTAGTTGTTCCTTAGAGGAGAACGGTTCCTTTGCCATTCCTCAGAACTCCTTCCAGCTGTGCTACCGTGGACCAGCCACGCTCAGTATTCAAGAGCCAGACACACCATGGTGATGGCAGCGATGCTTTCTAATCGTTCTCTTTATTACTTCTATAATTACTCGTTCTCAATACGTTGGGTAGGCCACGTCCCATTAAACTACCATTCCCATAAGGCGATTTATAGTAACCCCAAATCCTCTTCCCAGCAGGAAAGGGACACAATTCATTTGGTTACTGTATGAAAATGAGAAGCTGATTTACTTCAGAATCAATATTTATATTTCTCTCTTGAGTTTCATCAATCACTCGAAACTCAAGTCTTTCCCAAAATAAACTATCAACAGGTACTTCTCACCTATATCACATTTCCAATCTCTTTTTACCAATGTAAACCATCTTCTAGTTGCTATAAGTTTATTTTTAAACATAATCAACACTGTTCTTACCAGAGCGCTTTGCTGTGATTTTTGTTTTGCAAATACAGGCATTGCGAATGCAGTGAAATTCTATAATACGATATCATTGAAACATGATTGTATCAACAACCAACCGTCACAGACATACTTCTCCCCAAAAAAAAGGTTCTCAAGCTAGGATAAACCAGAAGAAAGGACCTGTAAATGCACAGGGATAACAGGGCAGATTTAGACTAGAAATAAGGAGGAATTTCTTCATTCTGAGAGTGGTGAGACCCTGGCCCAGGTTGCCCAGGGAAGCTGTGGCTGCCCCATCCCTGGAGGTGTTCCAGGCCAGGCTGGATGGGCCTTGGACCCCTGAGCCAGTGGGAGGTGTCCCTGCCCACGGCAGGGGGGTTGGAACTGGATGAGCTTTAAGGTCCCTTCCAACCCAAATCATTCTATGATTCTATGATCAGAACCTCCATCTGCATTTGAGCAACAATCCTCACACGCTGCCCTCAGCATCAAAGTAAAGACAATAAAGAGGTGAAGTAGCTCCATCGATCCCATCCAAAATCCTGATTCACCACCGAAACAGAGCTTCTTTAGTTAGCAACATTCACAAATAAGATCAGTAGCGAATAATATTGCAGCCCAGCAGAAGAGGTTGGCGAACTTGGCATCTGTCGATGAGGCTCGTTGCCAAGACACCTGAAATCAAGTAAACAATGTACAGCAGCAGCTTCTTTTAGCTACAACGAAATGCGGCCTCAATAAATTTAAGACCAGCTGTAGCTCCCTTCAAGGACACAATCTTTCTAATATACCCATAAAGGGTTTTACATGAGTCAAGTGAAGAACATATCTACAGAACAGCAAAACTGAATTTAAAATTCAAATTCAAATTTAAAATGGAACTTTAAATATCCCAAAGCAAGAGAGCAAGTAAAGCACAGCCAGCAAAGGGAAATAATCAATTGGTTGTGAGCTCCCAATGTAAGAGATCATAAAAAATACAGTCTCCGAATGTCCTGAGTGGAAAAATTAAAAATCTTAAAAACAATTTAATTACAATAGCACATAGATATGCTTACGTTTATCGGATTTCTTGCTTTTCCATGTGTCATCTTCATAGGCCAACACGAGATTTTGCCTGGACAATATGAAGTAGTCAACATTACAGAGAAAGTAAATTCGGATAAGGATGTTTCACTTATAGCTTCTGCTTGCTCTTTTGGCTTTGGCCATTTTTGTACACGCTTAACACTTACCCAACTCTAGCCACAAAGTGGTCCCCAAAGCCCCTGGAATGAGGAAAAAGCTGCCACTGAAACCTCGTCCTGTACAACTGTTCACGACCCCTACGTACATAAAGGCACGTTAAAACTCATTATAAAAATTGCAGCGTCCAAATCTACCCGATTATAAAAAATTCACTTATAAAGACCCTGTTCACCTCCCAAGGGCATCGAGGAAAACCAGGCTCATCTGTTCCTGACCCAGTAACACCTCACGTCTCGCTGTACCCAGATCTCTCTTTTTTAACTGCAAAAAATCTTCTTACCATCAAAAACCCCAACAGCCACAGCTCTGCCAAAGCCCTGCCGAGGCCACCAAAGGAGTCACTGCCCTCGGCTGCCTCTGCCACCCCTTCTGCGCAAGACTGACTCTCCGCGTAGTAAAAATATGGAAGCAGAGGGCACGCAGGTGCTCCAGGTGCCGCAGATGTGTGCCCGCTGCCGAGCCCCGACCTGCGCGGAGCTGCCGGGCTGCCCCGAAACCCCCCCCGGGAAGAGCAGGGGGGGCAGACGCAGGCAGGTTTCCTTCTGCTGCCGACGCGGCGACAATCCAAACCACCACGGGTTTAGTCAGCGAGCATGAATCAGAGGTTTAAATGGCAGGCTGCACCGAGAGCGCCGCGTGAATCGCAGCAGGACCGGGGGGACACACACCCCGAAGCAGCGCACGCGCTCTGTGTGCGGCAGCCCTCAGTTAACCACAGACATGGAGGAGAATCACAGAATCATAGAACAGTTTGGGTTGGAAGGGACCTTAAAGCCCATCCAGTCCCACCCCTGCCGTGGGCAGGGACACCTCCCACTGGATCAGGGGCTCCAAGCCCCATCCAACCTGGCCTGGAACACCTCCAGGGATGGGGCAGCCACAGCTTCCCTGGGCAACCTGGGCCAGGGCCTCATCGCTCTCATGGTGAAGAAACTCCTCCTCATGTTTAGCCTAACTCTGCCCCTCCCCAGTTTATACCCACTGCCCCTCATCCCATCACCACAAGTCTTTATGAACAGTGGCGCTAAGGTGAGCTCCCAAAGTAAGGAAATAAAAGGCCACCCACTCTCCGTTTGGCCCCCCGACGCCACAGCCTCACCGACGGAAGGATTTTACGCCACAGATGAGGAGCCGTCCCTCTGAGCAACGAGCAGCTCCTCCGCCTCAATCCGCAGCTCTTGTATTTGCTCCCCCACAACGGAACAGCTACTGAGAACCTGTGTGCTGAAGTCACTTAACGAAGACCGAAACCCAGTGGGCTCAGCAAGCGTCTTTCCTAGGCCAGGATGAATTAGCCTGATCATGGAAAATACCATTTGTCCATTCGTAACTTGAAAATCAGATGTCACACAAAGAGAACTTTTAAATAACACATGCAGAAGCACAAATTACACAGGAGAGCTCCTACAAGGACTGGAAACCTTCACCTGGTGCAGGTATTTGAAGGCTTTGGTGCCTAACACGTATGAAATTCAAAGCAGTACATGTTTCACAGGTAATACGCTTTGTTCTATGCCGGGGACACTATTATATCTTCCCGAGCCACAAACCTATTCTTCACTTAAATATCTCATAAAATTGACTTCTTCCACAATCAAAGGAATTTGTTGCGCTTATTCAAGAAATTTATAGATAAAGAAAAAAAAAAGACAAGAAGCATTATGTATTTCATTGAAAGAAAATGAACACAAAGCAATGCTGTCCAGGTGCAGAGATGCCCTCAGGTGATCACCGCTGGCCTCGCTGAGCTTCCCCTGCCCAACACCCTCATCATATGTCACTTTTTCTAATATCACTGGCTGTAAAATTTAGACTGTGAGCTTTGAGACAGGGAAGAACCGGGCATACAAAAACTAAACTCTTCTCCCTGGTGATCACTACACTTCCAGAAGCTTCCATTTCGATCCGAACCCCCTTGTCCTTGCTCAAACCCAGTCACACAGTGATCCAAACGCAAAGCCTTCAGCATTGCTGTCACATTCTTCTCAGGAAGGTTCAGTTTTGCAGCAGTTGGTGTAAGATTGCGATAAAATCCCAGAGATCTGCAGGCATTTTTATCTCCTGAAATCATTGTTTCTGGCCTCCCCTCAGCACAGCTGAAACCGCTGAGGTTTCTGCATATTCATCCTACCCGTCACTGTACTCAGACAAAGGCAAAGTCCAAAGACATGACAGATGTGAAAGGGAGGGCTCGTGGTCTCGAGGCTGTGCAGGGCACAGAGCCATCAGCAGCTGCTCCCACGGTCTCATACTGCTCCTCGAGCACTTAAAGCTCCGGGAGCTCAGATCTGGAAGGAATTTCCTAATATCAGATGGAGAAAGGAGTCATTTTATTTAAGAGCGACTAAAATATCCTGTGAGTCGGAAGCTGCCCTTAAATATCCTCCTATATCGCTTTCACCTCCCTGATCTACAACAACGACATGGTCTTTTGTTAACAATTAAAAATGCTTAATGACTGCAGAGATCTACATATTAATTTAGCTTATACTAAAAAAAACCCTTAATTCTGTGTTAAATAGGGGAAACAAAACCCTCATTTTCCTATTTGGTTTAGCAAAAATGATGTAAGCTTTAAAACATACTGCCTTTAAGCGATGTTCCAGGCAAGGGACAGGGAAACACTACCTCAGTGATGCTTCCAGCCCTGGAAAGGCCTGAAAATTAATCAGCATCCAGTTAACAAAGTAACGTCTGCTTTTGCCATTCAAAGAGCATACATATCTTAATCGAAATCCCAGCAGAACAAACCTAACTCGGCCCTTCAGCAGAGCGACGCCGCGCTCCATCCACAAACAGCCTGGAGAGCCACCGAGGTAACCGGGGCGGCGAGGACGTCAAGGGCTTAAACTTCTCTTTTTGGTGACCCTGATGATTAAACGGCAAGCTCAGCAAACGAGGCAACCCTGGAGGCCAGCAGGGCAGCGTCCCCCTCAGCAATCCGGACCCCCTGGGCCTCTGGCGCTGCTCCTTGGCAGAGGCAGCCCAGCCCCATGGCGGTGCCGGGCACGCCGCGATCCAGGCTGTGCCAGGGCGATTCCAACAGGAGAAGTGGCTGGACTGAGAGAGGTGGACCCTCTGCATCCAAACACCAACGTATAAAAAGGAGATACATCATTTTTTTGCCTGCCTACAACTGTCACGTGGAAAGATAAAGGATTTCATCTTGAAAACAACCTTGACAGTATTAAATCTGACGCTGTTCCCATCAACCTGATAACAAAACTATGTGTTGTTCACAGTTAAACTTCATTTCTCAGGTGCAAGAAAAGATACCTAAGGAAGCAACTAAGCATTACACTGACACATTATTCTCAATATCCCACTGCTAACATGGGATGGTTATTTTGCCCAAAAAAAGGACATTTAATTTGTTTTGCCAAGTGTGGAAATTAAGCCCTTAAGGACATTCAGTTGTCGAGTATTAATGAACTAAAAGTAATTATAACAGCGATATAATGCTATTTTTAAGGGGTCTTCGTGAACCGTACCTATGAAAGGTGGCTCTATAAAGCAAAACATTCCAAACTTTCCAGTAGGGGAGGCACAAAGCTTCGGCACAAGAATAAGCCTGGCACGATACCGAGTCCTTTATCAAGTATAAAATGGATTCTTAAGCAGAAACGGGGTGGGGGGAATAATCTTACTATAAGACAATAAACTTCTAAAAGACAGCATTGTGCTTTTTGTTACTACTGTTTTCTTTCCCTTTAAAGAACAGTACTTTACGGAAAAATCCACTCAGCCCTTCCAGAGAACAGGGGAGCACATAGAATTTGGTGAAGAAAAAACGACTTTTCTGGTAGCACTTCTGCTACCATTACCTGGGGTTTTTTTTTTTAACTTTTCCTTAGGCTGAAGAGATGAGGTTCCCAAACTGGTAACACCAGCAACCTCGACACGGCCTCCGTTATCCGAAAGCCTGAGTAGCCAAGAGGAATGTAACAGCACAACAGCATCTACCTGCACAGAGGAGCTTTGTACGCGTCTACATACATTCGTTTTGCTTACCTATGAGGCACATCTCTTCACTTTACTCTTTTTATTTAGTATTTAACATAGGTTTTCTCCTCATGGCTACGCTTTGGTTTGTACGGGCACCTAAAGCTCTAGCGACTCCCTCCACGTATCTGGGTATGGAGAGACTCAGCTATTACCTGCATTACCAACAACTATTTTTTCACGTCCGTTTCTCCAGTCAGTGTCTGGTCACCTACCGACTGGGTATTTCATAAACCATACACGCCTCCAAGCACACGGAAACGGGCTGTGTGCTCCACGTGCCAGCCTTAAAAGCCCCACTCTTTAATCAGCTTTTCATACAAGAACTTGAGGCTTTATATAATGACAGAATGAAAATCAGAAGTGACAGACTGGATGACTGGAATTTCCATTGGACTTTTTTACCCATTAAAACATCCAGCCTAATAATTTTGGAAGAGAATTTAGCACCAGCTGGAATCCTCAGACAGTTTAGTAAAACAATAACAAACCCCTCAAATAAATTTTAACATTATGAGCTTAGAAAATACTCTCAAAAACGAAACCAACTTACTAAATTTAAAAACGCGTGTGACTCCCGCTAGGTCGAAACCTGTCATCCTGCAAACGGCAAGAAGAAATGCCATATTTACCTTTGCTGAGGATGTTTAATTAGACAGAATCCAGGAGACTCAGATTTGCGAAGAACAGGTTGAAGGGTGCTTTTACAAGAACTGAAATTCAGGGTCCAGAGAAGCAAATCGGCACTCTTGCACCCACAATGTTAAGCCAGCGCTTAAGGAACAGACCCCCGGAAAATGGCAAAGCACCTGGGAATCTACGATTTGGTTGCAGGGTATTGAATTTCTACTCTATTCTCTCCCTTCAAGGACAGCCTGAGGAAAAAGGAACCACCCAACAACTCCATGAGCTCAGCAGGATGGCAGAGAGCAAAGCATCGCTAGCTCGGCGGGCCGGTGAGGGAACCTCGTGCCGCAGCCTTGGAAGGGAAGCTCCCTCTCTGACCTACCGTTTGCAGGCAGTAAAGCTTCACGGTGATGTGCACCAACTCCACCTGAGGTTACACAAACAAAGTTCAACTAAGGCACTGCTGCTACAAGTGCGTTAGCTCGTGTATTCCTGCAGGTTTGTACAGGACCGTGCTAAAAACGCGTCTGCCGCCTCCAGGCTGCACTCAGTGAAAGGCTGGTTCACATTTGAGCACCTTCTAGAACTTCTCTGGAATTTCAGGAGGTCCCATAGAAACACATTACCAACGAAAACCAGAAGCGGTAAGCGGGCAGCTCTGGAGCACAGATATAAAACTGCTTTACTGGCAGGAAACCAGCCCTGCGAATTGAGAGAAATGACGCTTCGTTGCCCCTTGCCTACGCCTCGCATGCTGAGGACCTATAAGCAGAAACAACGACAAAATAGAGACAAACCGAAATGAATCCCAGTCGTGTTTGTAAGAAGAGACGGGGTTACATAACCTTACAGAGCAGCAGCCAGCCAGAAAGAGCCTTCCAAAAGACACAGCAACTTTCCAAAGGACGGCAGCAGGCACATTCCTGTAGACACGGAGCATCACGAGAAACGTGCAAAGAATACAATTCCTTCTTCTACATCTATCAGAGCTAATTGTCAGCAACAGCTCAGCTCAAGGAATGGTTCAAGTCGTATTTCAATCTGCTTTAAAGATTGTACAATGCTAGAAACCAGCATATAAACATTTAAGACGGCAAGTGAGCAGCTTTGAGGTTTGGATTTTAAAACCGTTTTCTCTTGAGCCCTAACCCAGAAGAACTTCCACAGAGAACGGAGCGTAATATCAGGGAACTAAAGCCAAGGCTGGTTTTGATAGACATAATACTACTTTATTCCATTGTTTCAGCTTACTTACAGGTTTAAAAAAAGGTACAGGGGTTCAGAACCACCTCAACAGAACAGGGAATACATAATTAAGGGAGATCTAGAGTCAAACCACAAGTGTGCAAGCGTGGTTAGCTTCCATTACAAAAAGTAATAGGCACGATCTTGACATATGCATTTTGGTGAAAGAAGAAATAATAGTGCAGTGTTAAAAGGCACCAACGATCAATAATTGGGCCTTTTTTAAAAGCCAATAACCATCTAAGAAAATTACATTTGGTTCAAAATAATAATTTAAATATTTTATTGATTGGCATGCATCTGAACCCCTGGCGATTTATTACACAAACCTAATGTGTGCCCTTGCAAAATAAAAAATATTTCATCAGTGGACCTGAAAATCAGTTCAGTACAAAAGGAAATTCTGAAGCTTTTTGCCTGTATTTAACACTAAGCTGTCTTCTTCACTTCCTCCAAGAACACTTGTCTAAAAAAAAACAGCTATTCAACAACTGCAAAGAAGTATTTCTCTTAAAGCAAGTGTAATTTTTAATCCGGTAGCATCGACCTATATCTCATGTGCTATGAAAACATTAGGCACAGACCACAATTTACGTTTTCTCTAAAAAAATACAGTATGTGCAAGGCAGGTTCACAGAGCGGACTGACAGCTACGACAGTAAGCTATGGAGACTCCCCAAAGAAAAGGGGTCGTTTTCGTTTTCTAAGCAGTGCTGCACACTGCTGTGTGCCATTACCATATCTGCATTAGGATTATCTGTGTAGCCAATGAAGGAGAAGCTTCAGTACACCCTAACGGACACTACATCCATTCTGTGTGCGAATTGAACAGGATCAGGAGAATGAAAAGACTGAAGAAGTCATTGTGCATGGGCAGCTGCAGTTACTCAGCCAGCCGGGAAGGGCTATTGCTTTTGCTTTCTACAGGAAGAAAGGTTTGAAACTCTGTTTACCTTGTAGGTGCCCTCAAACTAAACCAGTTGGACGTGATGGAATCTCGGGATGCACAGTATGGGAAAAAAGGGGCGAATGAGAGGGAGAGCTTCTGTGAAAGTGTGCCGTTTTATCCAGAAGCGTCGTGCCCAGGGTGGGTTTTATGCATCGCGGAGCGTTTGTACAACTGAAAATCGCCCGAGATGTGAGCAGAGACAGAGCTGAGTATTAATCTGCAGTATCTACTATAGTCCTCAGGTATATAATTTACAGTTAGAGCCACTTACTGTGCTGCTGATTGTTTCTCTTAAATATATTTTAATTCAGAAGGCTACAGTATATTCTGACACGAAGATAGTAAGACAACTTTTCTACAAGGGGGAAAATATTAGGTAGTAACTAGCTTATTGATTTTACGAGGATTCTCCTCTGATGTGGTAGTTATTTCACGCCCTTTGGAAGATTTTTAGTTCTGACTTCCTTCATCGTCTCTGTCGAATCACTCTGCTCACAACTTCACAAGAGCTATATTCAAGTCCAGTGACCCCCTCTTAACAGCAGCCTTTTCCTTTTCCGCAATCCCTTTTAAACTCACTCTCACATCACAGCAAACTAGTCAAGTAAACACTTCTCTTCTGGCAGGTTTCCAGATACAGCAAACACTATCAAAACTCCACGTTTGTTTAACATGCGCCAGTTCTCTTTAAATGGAGCACGAATTAGCCCGTTTCCTTGGCTTAGGGTCCCGTACGTCCCTGTCTTTTAAACACATACAAGATGAGCATATTGTCTCTGACAGTCTCCGCAGTCCCAGCCTGAAAACGCTGTTGGAGAGGCTATAGATCACACAGTTGCAGAAACTATTGCTTATAGCAAGCCAGGTCGTTAAGAAGGAAAGCGCTGGGTTTTCCAACACCCTCGAGCTCTCCAGCAGAAAGTATATGATATAGGGGAGCCACAGCATGTAGAACACGCTGGTTATCCGAAACAACACCATGGCATAGCGGCGATCGGGGCCGTGCCCAGTCTCCCCAGCGGCATCCACTTCGTGGCTAGGAAATCGAGCTCGCCGGTCGTTTATCTCTTTGGTGTGCTGCCGGCAGATTTTAAAGATGTGGAAATAGGTGAAGCATATGACAAAGGCAGCGGGAGCGTATAGTAAGCACACGATAAAGCCAGTAAAATAGGCATTAGTTAGCCAGGAGGTAGCACACCATTCAAAAATATCTCCATGGTAACCAGGTTTTCCCCAACCGAAAAAGGAAGGCAAGAAGATCAGACAAGAGTATATCCAGATCAAAATGATGCAGATTCTCAAGCGACAAGGTGTGACCAGTTGATTATAGGAGAGAGGCTTTGTTATAGCGAGATAGCGATCCACGCTGATGCAAGCGAGACATGCCATAGACACGCTTTTCAGCACAGAGATGATGTATCCGAAAACTTGACAAGTCAAGGACTCATGGACACCTGTCGAGTAGTGGAGCAGCGACAAAGTAGGAACCAAGCAGCTCACTCCCACAAAGAGATCGGCATAGGCCATGGTCTGAATAAAATAGCTGGTGGTGTAATGATGCAGGAGTGGAGCACAGTGAAAAACAAAGATCACAGTTAAGTTACCCGCAATGATTAAAAACGTTAGCAAGACAATAACAACCGTCTCAAGGATACAGATGTCAACCGCATTGTAGTGACCGAATCCAAGAGGGCAGGAGAGGTGCTCAGATACGTTCGTAACACTACTGCTCATATTCAGAGTCCTCCATTCAATCCATCGGGACTGGTTCATGTTTTGTGACCCGGGAACACTGCAATCTGAGCCTTAGCGAGCAGATGACCCGCTTAACAGCAGCTAACCTCTGCTTCAGGGTCTCCCGATCTCTCTCTGCAGACACTGCCAGTGCTTACATGTGAGAGGGTTACAGTCCCACAGCTGTTGATGCCTCCTCAGCATCAGTGCATCACCTCTGGCACACCTTAGCTTTAAGGAAAGAAAGAAAGAAAGAAAGAAAGAAAGAAAGAAAGAAAGAAAGAAAGAAAGAAAGAAAGAAAGAAAGAAAGAAAAGAAAAAAACAAAAACAAAAAAAGCCAGAAAGAGAAAGGCCACTGATCAGCTCCTCCAGTGCTCTTGACCCATCCTTAGCAAACACAAGGCACTTCTAAAACAAACAGGTACTGCAAAATACCAAAAGAAAAAAACCAAAAACCCTGACAACAGAGACACATTCATTTCCCGGGGGGGGAGGAGGGGACGGAATTTATGACTGCTTATTTTCCTGAGAAAGTCACTTACTTTGGAATATAATGGGGCAAGGGGGAGAAAGGGAAGGAGGAACCTCAGTTCAGCTCAGGTTTCCTGGACCAGCAGTTACTGGAAATAATCTTTTTACTATCTCGATTTAAATCACAGACTGACTGCAGAGTAAAGGAGAAAGTTCATCATCTAATGCTGTCTTTTCTGGCTCCTTTCAGGAGATCGTAGCCTGTCTTATCCGTGCTATTCAGTGGAAAGGTAAGGAAAACATTTTTGTCAAGGTTAATTCCAATAGACTCACCACTGCTTGGGTATGAATAATGAATTTTATTTGGAGGGAGGCAGCTGGGGGACAAGGCAGGTTTGTCCTCTGACTCCCAAGAAAGAAAACATACATCTCACATACAATGAGAAAGATCGTACCTATTCATTTAAAAAATGAAAATAGTTTAAGAATAGAATTTGGAGACTATGTCAATATTCACAATTCCTTCCAACAGTTATAGTCCGTTACAATTATTAATGCCAGAAGCATACTTCAAGGTCCCCACAGACAAAATAAATCCTCTGGAATTCAATTTCAGCCAAAGTAATTTAAAATAATCATCTTTGGAAACTCTGCCATTTCTGCTACAGTGGATCGGTACCCAGGAGTTCACAGGTACATCCACGACATTGCTCACCTCTGTAGCAACACCTGAATCATTTCACAAACCCCCACACAACGAGAACAGAAACTTCCATCTGCATTCTGCCGCGAGGCTAACGAAACGCTGATTTGACCAGAAAAGCTGCCATTGTTTACTACTCCATTATTCTGTTCTTCGGCTTCATCTTCTACGTAGTTTCTGTACGTCTTAGGCAATCGGCATAATAAACAGTTGCTCTGAATCGCAGGACGTTACCTCGTTCATGTTATTCGCAGTTGTGGAGAAAGCAAGCGCTAAAGGAAAGCATCTTCTGCGCGCAGTTTTAAGCGAACGCTCGATTAGTTCAGCAATCATTAGGCAGCTCATTAATTGAACACAATCTCGCTTTTCGAAAGGCCCCTAAAATGTTTAAAACCATCTTTAATCCTGGAGTCCCTGAGACTGGGAGACGGGCGGCGAGAATGAATGGATCCACGCGAAACGATCTCCAAGGTCACCCAGCTCCCTTCGCTCCGGGTCTGTTCCGAGGTACCAGCACCTCGCCGGGCTCTGCCAGCCCTCGCCGTGCCTCCAGCAGCGCTTTCTGGCTCCGACAGCCCTCGCCGTGCCTCCAAGCAGGGATTTCTGGCTCCGACAGCCCTCGCCGTGCCTTCAGCAGGGATTTGGGGTGCTGGGAAGGGCGGATTTGCGATCCCGCTGCGGCACTTCGGGAGAGCGCGTTCCGCTCAGAGTTAATTCTCTGCCTTGCAGAAAGTCCTTCTGATTTGGTAACATCCCAGAATAATTCCAGCTGTTCCTCGCGTGGGGAAAGGGCTGCTCCCTGGAATCCCGTGCCAGCTCCCCGGCATCCTGGGATGGGCGCCGGGAGCTGCCGCTGCCTCCCCTCGCCCCTCCGAGCGCCTGCTCGCACCTGAGCCGCTCCTCCTCCTCTTCCTTCTCCTCCTCCTCCTCCTCCTCCCGCTGCGGAGGGGCCGCCTCCCCCCCTGCACCCGGCAGGGAGCGGGGATGGAGCAAGGATGCAGGACGGATGCAGAGATGGAGCAGGGATGCAGGAGGGATGGAGGGATGGAGCAGGGATGCAGGAGGGATGGAGGGATGCAGAAGGGATGCAGGAGGGATGCAGAAATGGAGCAGGGACGCAGGAGGGATGCAGAAGGGATGCAGGGATGGAGCAGGGATGCAGGGGCAGGGTGCTCAGCCTGAGGAACGGCAGCCAGACCCCCCCCAACAATGCCTGGACACCTCCAAACAACACCCTGAGCCCCACGAAAGAGGAGCTCAGATGCCACAGCAAGTGGTACCCAGACCCCCACCCCAAAGGGTGCCTGAACCCCCCCCTGCTCCAAACAGCACCTGGACCCCATCTCAAATGGTGTCTGGACCGCACCTCCAAACGGCACCTGGACACCCCCCCACCCCAAACAGCATCTGGAGCCCCCCCCAAACAGCACCTGGATCCCACCCCAAAGAGTGACCAGATTCCACCCCAAATGGCATCCGGACCCCAACCCCAAAGGGCACCCAGATCCCATGCCAAGTAATGCTGGGACCCCCACCCCAAAGGGTGCCTAGGTCTCACCCCAAAGGGTACCTGGTCCCCCATCCCAAAGTGCACCCGGGCAGCCAGATCCCACACCAAACGGTGCCGGGATCCCCCTCGAAGAGTGACCAGACCCCACCCCAAACAGCACCTGGACCCCAGCTCCAAAAGGTGCTCAAATCCCACACCAAACGGTGCCCGGATCCCCCTCAAAGGGCACTCGGACCCCATCCCAAACGCCTCAAAGGGTGAGGATGCCCAGACCCCACGGCAAGCAGCACCCAGACTCCCACCCAAAGGGTGCCCTGAGCCCCCCAAACTGCACCTGTACCCCCTCTCCGCCTCCACCCCAAAGGGCAGCAGGACCCACCACCCTAAGGCTGTTCAGACCCCACCCCAAACGGCGCTCAGAGCCCACCGCAAACTATCCAGGACTCTGGAAGCTGGGGCACCACTCACTGCACCTGCCTAGAAGCCGTCCCCAGACGGGGATGAGTTACCCTCCTCCCACGCAGGGCTTCTAGACATTCTCTGCAAACCTTCAGCTTAGTACAACACCCGCCATGGTTCAACACAAATCCTCGTCTTGCTTCAAAGACAAAATTCCAGTGCCCTGAAAATTAATTATTTTCATACTTAAGGACGATTCATTTTAACCCATCTGCACCGGCTTCCAACACCGTGCCTGTCTTTAACCGCTCCAACCGACCACAACGCAAACACTTGGGAGCAACGCATCGTTTGTCAAAGCAGAGACGTTTTAACCCAATTAATCCATCTCCCTATTCATGCAAATGGATGCCATCAACTCTAAACTTGTGTTTACTCCACGCTTCCTAAACTTCAAACGAGCAGCAGAGGCGCAGTCCCCAAAGTCGCCGTACGCGGCCCCCCTGGGCAGGGAGAAACGGGGAGTTTGGATACCAGAACACCAAGCACAGAACAGGACTCGGGGCTGTACCTCGGCAAAAGACGTGTCGGGAATGGTAGCGGAGGCTCTGACAAACTCACTCATTAGAAACTGCAGTGATTTCAGTTCCTGTAGTTCCAAGGCAAACCACAGGCACAGTTTTAATCAGCTGCTCCTGGGTTAACATCTTGTATTTCGAGTATAGCCTGGAGCAAATATCCCCGGCTGAGTGACAGGTCTGTAGAAACACAAAGCTGCATCAACTGCAGCAGCGCCAGAGTGGTTTGCAATACCGGCGTGTGATAATTCCAAACTCCTCCATCGAGGGACTGAAAGGAAAATTAAAATCACTCCGACACCTCGGAACTGTAAATGGCTGCAACAACAGATTTAATGACTAAATTTAGTCCCTGCGCACAGCTTTGAGCCATCGCCATCCATACCCCGGGCGGAACAATAGGGAGCAATTTTTATTCCTGCTCTTCCCACTCCTCCTGTGGGGGAGGAGAACAAACCGGGGTGTGCACAGGGCACGGCAGCACCCACGGCTTCTCCCTCCCAGCTCTGGGTCGGGGGGCACCTGAGACACCATCGTAGAATAGTTTGGGTTGGAAGGGACCTTAAAGATCATCCAGTTCCCACCTCCCTGTGATGGGCAGGGACACCTCCCACTGGATCAGGCTGCCCAAGGCCCCACAATGGGCCCAAACACCTTCAAGGACGCTCAAAGACACACGAGATAAAGAACGGTAAAGCCTACAGTTAAGTGGAGCACAAGCTGCATCCTCCGAGCATCCTGCTCCACACAGACTGGAACACCAGCAGCTCCACAGCTTCCAGGCGTCAGGGCAGCTGCCGAGTCCCCAGGCCAAATCCAGCTGATGTTTGGAGCACCGCGAGTCCGGAGGACCCAGCTCCGACCACGGCGCTCACTGTTCCGAGGCCTGTGCAGGAATCCGAGCGCTGTCGAGCAGGTAAGAGGGAACAGAAAAATCAATGGCAGCCTCTGCTGGTTGGTTTTCAGCGCAGGTAAAACGCTGCCCTTTCATGAATTATAATTAAAGGGATTCAAAAGGCAGGAAGTTTGCTACCTTTGTGGAAATCTAGACAGGCTTCCTTCGCTCCCAAGAAGAGAGTCACGCTGGAAGCTGCCCGTGGCTTCCTCACCTCGGTCTGCCCCGAGCTCAGCTCCCGGAGGTACTTTCTAAGCAGCAGCAGCAGCGCAAACCGCAACAGACCGACAGCAATAACCCGTCCGGTATGCGATGTACAACTGGAGGCAAGTGAAAACTAAAGCAGAAATCCGCCAGTTCCGACAACATCGCAATTACAGACAGGATTTTACAAGACGTGGCAATACCGGAATGTTCTGTCAGAGGGAGCGCATTAAAAAGCTATATGAAGGGCAGAGACACACGAGGGACTCCGGCACAGCTTTAAACACTACATCCCTCAGGAATAATTTTTATTTGCATATGAAGAAAAGGAAGTAAGAAAGAGAAAGCAGTTACGTCGGAAGAATTAAATGGCTGCCACCAAGGCAGTATTTTCTGTGGTGCGTAAATGCCAGCGCTGTTCCATCCAGCAGGGGATGGAGCACTTCAAGCTGAGCAGAAGCCGCCAGTCCACGTCTCCTTTAAGAATTACATCACCTGGAGACAACAGAATTCACCATCCACACCATAAGACTCGCCCCATCGGATCCTGCGGAAAACAGAGCGGATGTGGCAGCACTCGAGTTCTGCGTGTGAGGAGAAAGCCTGTGAAAGCCGTGGCTGTGTGCGACCTCTAAGAAGGCGAGACGAAACCGCGCTGAGGGAAAAAGTCCGTACAGAGGTAGATCTACAAGCTCCGAGCAAGGAAACAATCTATTACCCGTTTCTTCTATTGGGAAAGGAATAGGAATAAATGCTTTTCCATCTTTTTTTGTAAGGCAACAGGACAGCCAGAAGCAACGCACAAGGCAGCGTCTCAGCTGCCCCACTTGTTTCTATACTGAAGTCTCCAGGGTGCTTTGTTAAAATATAGGATGGAGAGCCGGATTAAATGGACAATGATAATTTCTGTGAAACCTTTTAAAACATCATTGATTAGAGCAGGGAGATGCATGAGACTGTGGGATGAGGAAGATAAGTTATCCACCCAGACGCAGGCCTGAACAATGATCTTGATACACATACCAGCTCCTCATCTTCTCTTCTTCTGCCCAAATCCTTTTTTTTTTTATAGTTTTTATTTTCTTTTATCCACTCTCCTCTTAGCCTACAGAACAAAGGTGTTTCTTCAGTTTGCTTTGTTTCCATCTGGCATTTATTTGCCCACCACATCATATGGACACCCTAGTTTGGATTTTAATGCCTCCAGAAAAACTCCATACTACAAAGCCTGCAGGTTGCAGCGCAGCTTAAAGAGGGAGAGGAGGAAGAAAAATCAATACCTGCCTTAACAGTTTTGTGTGTGTACGTGGTTGGGTCTTTTACATCAGACTGGTGTTCGAAGTTGCTTTCTGAAGTCATATTGGTGCTGTATTTAAGGTATAAATCGGTTTCATTTGTTATTTGGAATACAAAGCTGCACTTCCAAATCCACCCACTACAGTCATCTATTTAAAAACTGCCACGATGAGCTCGAGCTTACACAGAAACCACCAGAACCTCCACCTGAGTGCCAGCACATAATACGAGGTAAAAGAGCTACATGTATATACATATAAAGTCACTATTTTTTCCTCAAAACAACGTTAGACTTCTTGAACACTTTGTGTTGGAAGGCACCTCTGGATATGACCTGGTCCAACACCCTGCTCAAAGCGGGGCCATCCTCCAAATTCAGGCCGGATTGCACCGGGTTCTATGTCCAGCGGAGCTGTCAACGTCTCCAAGGATGGAGCTTTCACAGCTGCTCCCAAGTTTGACCGCCCCCCAGTATCAGAATTTTTCTTGCTGTGGTTCATCTCCATCCTCGTCAGGACTGAGGGCTCTTGGGCAGCGATCAACCCCCACAGTGATGGCTCTTACGGAAACTACAGTACCTCGTAGAATGTTTAAACCCATGAAGTATTTCTGTACCCAATAGTCTCATTTATCAGTTTTGCTATCAAAGATGACTTCCCTTCCCTCCTCCCTCCCACCCCGTGATTGTATAGAATGCCGTAAGTCAAACAGATCAGGCGAAGGGAGGTGCACAGCCGCCAGGTGGAAATGCAGATGCATCTACCTCCTCGCCACGGGAAAACATTAGCCCCAAAGCCTACGGGAGCCTTTTCCACACAAGAGGCGAAGCTGCTTTTGACGGCAGCAACAGAGCAGAGTTCAGGTGGGGAGGAAAGCAGGGGTTGGCTTCATTTGGGAAAGAGGCGTGGGGGAGTTCAGGGAAGAGGCCGGAAGAGGACAGCAGCTTTCATAACGGCCAGGGTGGGCGAGGGCTGTGCGGGGAGCTAGCACGCCCTCCTCCTTTTCCCGCAGCTCTCTTCCAGTGTGCTCTCCTCTTGGATTCGCAGCCCCAGCCCCGGATGGTTTCCAGGGAGGCAAATATTACCCCACCTCACGTACGCATCAGGTAATCAGAGTGCTGCACAACAAACTGGAAAAAAGGGATCTCTTTTTCATGTCTTGTGGTGGATCAGTAGAGAAGGACGGGCACTCACATCTGTCGGTTTACTGTGCAGTCCTTTCGTGCCGGGATCGAACACTTACACCCGACACTTCCAAAGCCTGAAACTTTTAAATGAGCCATTACAAGTTTCTGTGCGTTTAACAAATATTAAGCAAGTTTTCGGAGTAAATTGCTACAACCTCCCCTTAAACATTACTCCCTGTGATCTCCCGGATTAGACAGATACTTTCCTGAAATTTACATTAAAGGACATTTTTCTTCAGGAGAAGCTTCTCTCAAGATTATATCGATGCGCCTATGACAAATGGAATTCACTTTACAAGCTCAATTTGGAGCGACAAATACCACCAAACTTCAGTGCCTCAAATCAATAGAAATAAACCACTCTGCAATAAACTATCTATCAAGGAGCGAGTTTACTTCAGGGAAATGCTCTGAAGTCTAACAAATGGCGATAATCAGCATTTTTCAGGAATTAAACGCAGCATTTGCTTTAGACAAACAGCACTTAAGCTATGGAACGATGCTATTTACTTACTGACCACAAATGATAAGAAATGCTTGAGAAACGAATGTAAATGGACATGGGGAAAACAAGGAAAATGCCTTAGCACGGCACGAAAAGCAAAAAATTAAAACACGTGCCCTCAAACAGTTTGATGCATCTGCTCAAACCAGCAGTAGCTTAAAAAAGAAGAACAGCGCACTGGCAGAGGAGAAGAGGCTTCCTACCTGCCAGCAGCATCCCAACGGAGGGGCTGCTATTTGCAGTGCTCCCCTCCAGCTCCTGCTCCGCGTTACAGGACTGACATCTCATTAGAGGCTCCTGAAAACACACTCTCAGCCCCGAAGAACGTGCGTTTTGTTCAGCGCTGCCCGTGCACTTCAAGCACCACAACAAACCCATGTCCTGCCCTAGGATAAAACATCGCCCCACGCACGGCAGCGGCGCGAATGGAAAAGAATGAGCTATTAATTACACTGCTGGCAAGAGATGATTAATTTTTTCACCTGTTAAATCACAGGACAAAAGACAGCAGTTAAGAGAACTGTAAATGAAATCCTGAAGTGCAGAGAACACAGTGCCAGGAGTATCACCCTTCCTTTTCCTGGGGGAATAATTTCTCATATTTAAAAAACAATACTTAAAAAGATTATTTTAACACTGCTTTCATTTAAGCTTTTAGAGGTACATTTCCACTACCATTTCTGTCCACGTCAAGCCAGGAATTACATTCTGTAGATATTGGTATTGTAAAAGCATTTCTCAACCGGGCCCCACGGAAGCGTGGCAGGAGCAGGAGCTCTGTTGGCATTAGCAGGGATTCCATTGCAGCAGAGCCTAGAATGACAGATTTTAAAGCTACTAAAAGAAAAATCCCAAACACTGTGCTCACCTACTTTGATTTTCCACATCCTGCGAGCCAAAGAGCTCTCAAACTACAGCATGACCTTTAAAAGGCAACCAATTTTGGTTTAATGAGTTCAAATGATGAATAATTTATTGTAGCCTTGATTAGGAAGCCAACGCCTAAGGCCTGTGCAGAAGCAGCTACCAAGACACGAACATGAGGATCAAACCCACACACACTCGCAGTCTTCAAAATCACAAGTTTGGATGCACCAAAGACTGCAGTCAAAGAACACGCAAATGTACCTTTCATCCTTCTAAAAACAAACAAAACCACCTCTGCCAAATATTACATCTTGAAACTCTCCCAAGAGCATCACCTCTCCTTCAGCCCCAAAGCACTCCTCAGAACTCAATGCCCAGGCCACACACCCATCAGCTGCCCCGGGATCAACGCCTCGTGCGCTTCCAAACCCTTCGCCATCCCAGCACTGCGCCTCTGCGCGTCACAGCAGCAAATCCGTACGACAAAACCTCCCCACGGCGACCCCTGGCAACTGCCTTTTCAGCTGTGCTGAAAGCTGTAACGCAGAGAGCATCCCTGTGCAGAATTCACAGCCTGCCCCAGAACCTTTTAAAAGCTTCAGAATTATCCACTTTTCTCTTTTTCTCTTTTCTAAACGTTGTGAACTGGCAGCTACTGTTACGGGACAAATTCACGGACACATGTTGGAAACAGATTCAAATCCACTTATCATGGATGCGGCTTCGGCTAAATGGTCCCACTAATCCTCCCAGAGCATCTCCTCTCCTGCAGGCGGGCTGCCTAGAAACACGTGCCCAGTCACACGGAGATTTTTTTATTCCATATATAATTGGCACATTCCACCCTAAACTTTTCCTTTAGCAGACTTTTAAAAATAGTGCTTCCTCAAGGAGGCAAGAGGTGGCTCAGAAAAACACTGAACAATCGGCATCATTTCGGAGAGAAGCCCATGGCTTCAGCTGCTGGTGCAGACAAACGTCAGTCCAGAACTAAAGATTCCTGCCCATGGCACGGGGGTTGGAACTGGATGATCTTCAAGGTCCCTTCCAACCCAAACTATACTATGATTCACTACTGGTGTTCGTGCAGGGTCTAATGGGGAGCAGGGGGTACTGACCCCAAATCTGGAAGAGTAAGCCCACTTCCACTATTTCTTGCAAACAACAAAGCTGAAAACAATTGGAGAAATCGTGAATTTTAGACAACAACCTTCAAGCAGAGTGTTACTATCGCTATCCTACCACTTTTCTGAAGAAATGGAGAACCGGGGAACAGGGAAAGGATATGGAATGAAAGCTATTTATGAACTGAAGTGTGGCACAATTTCTTTTTATGGATTTTAAGCTCAGCTTCATTTAGTCCAAATTCTCTTCCCAGCTGGGTCTGCTGAAGAGGTACCAGTTACGCTCCCTTACAGCACGGAGACTATGTCAGCACACAGCTCCATCGATCACCATATATGAGAAAGGACCAGGAATAGCTCCCTACCAAGAGGGCTCCAGAGGGAAGAACTCACAAACCACGGCAGCTGAAGAGGACTCCTGGCTAACTCGCAAGCGTGCAACCCGGCAATGAGAGATGTTTGGAAAAGGCCACTGAAAGTAAACTCTCGGATTCTTATTTCCCCCCCTCCAGAGTTCAAAATTAGCTAATTAAAATTTATTCAATCCTCTCACATCTGATAACTATGTTTCAACAGTAATAACATCTAAATACATTTACTTCCAATAACTAGCAGATCTTGTCTTAAATTGCTTTGATTGTATTAGATAATGAGGACATTTATATTTATAGCTAGAAATTGGCACATGTAAAATGTTATGCAAGCTGAGAAATTACTTTTTTATTCAAAAAGAAATACCAAACCTGACATTATGTGCCATCACTAAGAAAAACACTGAAATTAAACATACACTTTATCACCACTAAAAATAGGTTAAATATAAAGACAGCATTTTTGAGATCTACAAGTCCTTTGGAAAGGATCCTATCGGGGAATATAAAAGTCAAGTCATATTGGTGAAAGAAGTTGAACTTAATCTATAGACTTGACTTCTATATTCTAGGAATTTAGAATCGTAGAATGGCTTGGGTTGGAAGGGACCTTAGAGATGATCGAGTTCCAACCCCCTGCCATGGGCAGGGACAACTCCCACCAGATGAAGTTGATTCATATTCATACAGAAACCTTTCCTCTCTGCTTATGGCTTGAAGCTAAACATCAGTCTCTTCGTTCACACGTGTTTAAGAGATATCACCTCTAACTGCCCAAACCTCGGCGAATCAAGGCACTGGCCTCTAACGGATTGAAAACGCGCCTGGGAAGGGCTGTGAAGGAAGAAATGGAAGCGCTGGGTCCCTGCCAGCTGTATCTGCGAAGGATGCCAGCGTCCCCCCTTTTTCTGCGACCACTGGAATTCATTTGGCTTGAAAAGGCACACGGCGTGTTTGCTGAGCATCCCTCCTTCCCCGCGGGTCTGCAACGTCTGTGCAGGAGCGACCCGAGCAGCGGTTGCGCTCACACGTGGGTGAGAGACAAGATAAAGAACAACAGGACAAAAATGGGGTTACTCGCTGCAAAACTCAATCAGTAATCGTTAAAGCAATCCTACAGTAAGGAAAAGAAAACAGCCAAGCAAACAGAGACAGCTTTCAACAGCACAACGGAAAACGCTTCCCGTATCAGTAACAGTTGCCTATACCTTATTTATAGCCACTCTGCCTTATGAAATAAAGATACTGGAAATGACTCGCCAACAGTTATAGTTTTCTAATACACCAACTACAACACACAAAAATGAAACCCCGACAGCAATTTTCTGCAAAGGAAAAGCTTTATACAGTGATTTGCATTCATTTTTTTTTGCATAAGTTATGAAAATACTCAGTAGTCAAAAACCTGCCATAGTGATGGAATAAGGCTAGATTTTAAAAGAATTCTTTTTCGGCTTTGCTTAGAACATAAGTGCTCACTGGGGAAGAGCTTTGCTGCATTTCCTTCCCCCCCCCCCCCAAGAAGGTTCTTTATAAAACAAAGCAAAAAAAGTGGGAAAAAATGGTTACATTCAAAAAGCTATATTATATTGTTATGGCAACTGATGTGCTAAAAATAAAGAAATAAAGTTGTTATGGCAACTAGAATTTTAAAGGCAGTGAAAAGTAGAATAATCAAACATTCTGCTGGCTTAAAATGTAACGTCTATGACTCAATTTGCAGAAAGAGCTTCAGAGACAAGGAGCGATGGGTTTTTTTGGGTTCTGCTGTGGAGATCACAATTAGTATGAGTTTCAGAGAACGCTAAGCATTACAAGAGAGGAAAGGAAGGTGGACAGAAAATGAGTCATTCGAGGGTCTCCCAGTCAGTAGGAAGAAATTCACACCTTGCACCACTTATTTAACGTGCCGGCGACCTTACCTAGATCCATAAAACGTATCAGATTATTTCTAAAACCAACGGGACAGTACTTGTGTCAGTCACCGCGATCAAAAGACACCATACAACTAAAAGTCATTTAATGATTTTAAAAGAAAAGTTAGAGAATACCAAATTTTCTTTGTTTGAAGCAGCAGAGTTCTGCCCCTCCGGTAGTACGGAATCACAAAGATATATAATTCCAGGATCGCAACATACACAAGCTTGATCCATGCTCGATGACCATTACGGGACTCCTACCTGCCCAAGCTCTTGCACACACCTCCAGAACTCGCTGCCTTTCGTCCGGCACTTCTCTGGTTCTCAAAACCGCTCCTTTTATTAAAAAAAAACTGTGAAACATTCCAAAGCCTATAGCCACAGAAGCTCGAGTTAATACTAAGCAAAGTCTTCGACAGAAACTTCAGAGAGTTACGGCTAGTGGGAACACCTGCTCTGGAACCACGTGCACAGCACGTGCTGGCACCCCGGGTGAGCTAATACGTCAACACAAGATGCGCCTGGTATTTTGTCTCCACTGCAGTTAATCAATGTTCCCACTAGTGTTGCCCAGAACTCTTTTCTGACCCATGTGAACAGCCTCTCAGCCCAGTCCGCGAGGACTTGCAGCAGGAACAGCACGGCCAAGAACACAGATCAAAGCCAGGTTCCTCCTTCACTCGTAACTCAAGGGAAAAGAATCAGATTAACTCCTTGCAGCACGAAAATCAAGAGAGGTCCACTGGAAATTGAGTCAACACAACGGGTTGCAGCAAGGGTAACACAGACTAATCGGCCTCTATTTTTGCAGCTCTGCTTCCCCGACCTTAGCATTAATCCTTGAAGCTAGACACACAGTTAGCTCGTTGCCTCTTCAGCGTCACACAAAGCCACCGGTATTTCTCAAGATGCAAACAACGTAGGAAAAGATGTTAACAGACGGATCTGTGACAAAGTCAACAGCTTCTGCAAAGGGAACACCGTGTACAACAGCCACTACACATGCATTTGCATCAGTCAGGAAAAATCTTAGACATGTGAATACCAAGACTTGAAATCGAAGTTTTAGAAGCATCCCGTCCAGCGCTTCGGCTGGGGGAGCCAGGCTGCCTGTCTTCTAGGTTTGTTGCTGCCTCAACCGGCCAGCCAAGACAAAAGCCATGCTGTTCTGAGCTTCCTATGAAATTAGTTCCCTCGTTGTAGAATATTCTAAAGCTCACTAAGCGCACGGTCGCCTGAAAGGTAAGTCTGAGTTCAACGAAAGCGTAGAGCAGTCCAAACACCACCAAACTGACAGCTGCGTAAAGCCATCGCTGCACTCAGCGCCCGGGAGTCACATTGCTTTTTAGCAGTACAGCCATTCTGCAACGGAAACATATCTAAACAGCTATATAAAAGCACCCCAAAAGAATATTTATTCTAACATTTGTGGGTACATTTTATCCTTAACGTGTTTCTACGTCTCAAAGCTAAAAGAAGTTGAGAGCAAGCATTTTCATAGAAAGGCAAACGAAACCCAGAAGGCGTGACAACAAAGACCAGAAGTGCCTTCTGAAATGACATTTATAAAATGATGGAAGAAAGGTGGCCTTGTTCCAAAAGGCACCTCTAATTCCTTTGCCCTGTAACTAACAAGAAGCCTGCTTTTAAGCCCACTCCATGACCCGTGCCTGCGGCGGCCAGGGCTGCCTCCCCACCAGCTCCCGTGTCCCGCCGTACGCTCCCGTCCCCACTAACAGAGAGACGCAGGGAAGGAAGGCTTCTAAATAAAATCCTTCCCATCGCTGCGCTGTCTCAGCCTTGCAATCGCTAGGTAGAATGAACAGAAGAGATGAACACGCCGCGAAAAGAAACCTCTTCTGGCAAGCACGCGACCCGGGTGAGGCACAGCCTGAAACAGCACTCCTCGATGCGACCATTTCAGTTTAAATACAGGCTGGATATTTTATTACCTAGCTAAAAAAGGGTTGTTTTTTGAAACTGGACTGTTTTTCAGACAAACCAGACATACGAAGATGGCTTTGTCACATGCAGCATATGATTAAAACCCGTGAAGCTCCATCCCATCAGTATTCAGTTGTCAGTTTAAAAATAAAACGATTAAGGAAAATTCACAGCAAGAAAACAATTCTCAGCTGCCAAAATATTTGGGTATGTCCACAGAAACCTACACAAAAAGATGATTAGAAAGAGTATATGCACTAACAGACAGCAATCCACCTCCTTTTGGTGAGTTCAGGGCAGCAGGTGCTGATTTATGGCTGAAAATTACCCTTCGCTGGTACCAATGCCTTCGGCACAACAAAGGGAAAAGGTGTTTAATACAAAGAGGCTGGAAAGGTGATCTATAGGTCTCACCCTCTCTTAAGTGATTACTAGAAAACGTACGTAATCCTAGCTTAGCCCCTTGGAAGAATATCCTGAATAATACAGCAATAACACTGTCATGGGGATTTTACCATAAAGAAGTGTCATGTAAACTCAGGTAGCAAAAGGCATCAGAATTCCCCCCTGTATTCAGTTCCAGGATTTCTACACACGCAGGAAAAAACCCCTTTCTGGTTTCCATCCTATTTCAATTCCTGCGAGTGCTCCGTTGCCGGCTGCGCGCTGCTACGCTGAACCAGGCTTTAATGAAACGGGGACCACCAGGACTGTTGTTAACAAGGCATTTCAAGCGACTTCGAACACCAACTGTGATTCTTTGGAGACATAAAAAAAGCTGAAGCAGGCGTCAGATCCTTTGATTCCTCATGTTCCTCTCTAAGCTGAGGCTTCTGTTGAGAAGTTTAATTCTTACAGCATCAACTATGAGCACGCTGAAAGCAGCGACTCGGGAAGAGGTGGTTCGCTCTCTTAAATAAATGTATTTAAGATGTTCTGCAATATTACCTTTCATAAAGCAGTCACAGGAAATTCTGCCTATTTTGAAGATGGACTTCGGCACCTTTTCCTGCGTGAGTAGAACAGGATGTCAGATCGGGCCTTGAAAGCAGCTCCTGATGGTTTGAAACCACAGCACCTATAAGGAAGTTGCTCTCAGCTTTAATTCAGACACAAACCGTTCCGAACACACATCACAGCTAGCCATTTAGATTTCTCAAGACACACAGCCATTTTTCGACAGAGTCCCTGCCGTGGCACATGCAAACCCTCGCACGCGCCAGCGCCGGCATCCAGCTCCAGTGGCACGGGAACGGCCACCGTACTCCAAAGCCTGAGATGCTTCAGGAGATCAACATGACCGATTATTTCCCTCTGCAACGACTGCTTTACAAAGAAGACATTTAAAACCCAATCCTTCTGACATTCAGTGCAGCCTTCCGGTTCCCAGACCGTGGGTGAGATATGGTTGATATCCCCTAATCCCTCTCACGAACCGCTCCGTCGCAGCCCCATACCGACCCCGAGGTTCTGCCTCTTCTCTCCCCTTCAGCAGTTCCAGCCCTGGAGTAACGCAGCCTCCTGAATGCCAGTTATGCAACCTTCCTTGGAGAGCAGGGGATGGGGAGGAAGAAGTCAATTTTAGACGGAAGACTAATACCAAGAGACGGTTGATTGCTTAAATTAGATCAAAATAAGTATGCTCTCAGCAACCGCAGCTCTCCGCAGTGGTGCATACACGCAACAGTTTGCTTCACCTCAGCAGTGCCCCACACCGCAAGAGATGCACACACGCGGAATGAATACGCATCACAAGACAACGCAGAGGACTTCAGAGATGGAGCAGCTCTGCTCTGCCATTGTCTAAAACATCTCCTCACGACGGCTGCTCTTTCAGCATCGGCATCATTCCTGCTGCGCAAAACTGAGCCTCCATTAACAAACCAATATTCAAATTAAAGTAGGATACCCACTGGTGTTTCATCTAGGCAGGAATATTGTGTGTTTTCAAAACGAGCCCTGAGGTGCCAAGCGTTTAGCAGAACTGCCAGCTATTACTGCACGCTCTACTGTAAAGAAAGAGCGAGACACCGACCAGCTCTGCTCCGTCCTACCTCACAAAACACTTTTTATCTGCATCCATATACACATATCCGGAGTCGATGAGATTATCAGTGGCAATATCCACTCTTCCAGTAACCATCATTTAAACCTATTCAGGCCGTAACACTGATACTGCCCAACGTTCTATCACTCTGTCTGAAACAATGGGCAACCGCATGACCCTGGTCTTGCTGGTAACGGATTATGAATTCCCAAAGACAAAGCAGAGTGTGGTCTCCAAGAGGGCAAAGGACATCCGCGCTCTGTTCTGCACAACAAATCTGTTGACATACGTGGCTTTCAGAGCCGGCAGCTCCTATTGGGACCCGAGAGACAGGAATTGTATTGCGAGGGTCACTTCAGTGCTATCATCAGTGGATTTGTAGGGAAAAGAAGTTGCAGGAAATGTCTTAACCATAGAATCATGGAATATGAGGTTGGAAGGGACCGCAAAGATCACCGGATCCCACGTTGCTTGGCAAAGGCAGCTCTAGGGTAGATGGCTCAGCGCCTGCCCAGACCCATCTTAAATGTGGCAGAAACTTTTATTTTATGCAGGCTTTGAAAAAAATATGATTGGCGTTATTTTCCCCCTCAAATATCAGACAGAGAAGTTAAAGTTAAAATGACATAAAAATAAAAATTACTAATAGATGCTACTCACTTTTCTTCCTGAAAAGAGCTGTCATTAAATTGAATTTCTTTGAAGATGAAGAGTGAACACAAGATTTTCCCTTCTGTGCACACAAAATTGAAAGATTTTCTCCAGATGAGCTCTAAATGAATCAAAACTTGGCAAATTAAATTCACCTTAGGGACATTTCATTCCTGAGTTTGTAACAGTAATATTAACATTTACTATGAAACCAGGTACCCCGGTACTTTCACAATAAACCAAACCTTTTATCTGAAGCCTGAATTTAAATGAAGCTATTTAAGGAATTATACTTCTGCTTCTCAGAGGCAATATTTTCTCACTAATTTCTAATAAGTTTTTCTCAGTTCATACACACTTCATTATTCCACAGCACGCAACGCCACTAAAATAATTCAAACAAGTGGAAGACACTGACTGCCAGCACTAACTTACACCAACAGGTGAAGCATCTGACCAGTCCAACCAGCACACGAAATGATTTTTCTCTGCAAAGCACATTACATGGCAGGAAAAAATAAAAACAAGAACCTGCTGGCCATTAAGTGAATGATTTCAGTTTAAGGGAAGAGGTAAGTAACTGTCATCCTCTCCTTACCCTCCCCAAAGGGGCAGAGAGAAGTAACACTTAAGGAACTACCAGAAAGCACTGAATTGAAAAGCAACAAAACCGGGCAAGTTGCACATAGACCTTGAAGCCATCGGTTCCTCTAGAACTGCTTCGCTCAATATCGAGGAATCTCATTCATAAAGCAACAAAACAGGTACCGGTTATCTCTCTTTTTAGTCAACTGGAAAACAAATCACAAATTTTAATAATGATAATTGATCTTTATATAATCAGACGTTTTACGACGGATAAGCATACAGCTACGCCTCTGGACCTCTAACCTCTCCACAAGTTAAAGGAGACCATTCCTAATTAGTAGAGAAAACAAATAAGAACGCAAAGAAAAAACTAAAAGAACAGAACGTAACAGATCAACATTTCCCAAACTCTCTAACTTTTCCTGCTGGAAGATTGCTGGGTGCAAGAAGAGGGCACGCTGTGTGTGATCTTTGTTACCACCACCTGGGCAAGGAACCACCCGCGAGGATTCCAGGCGGCTTTCTCGCAGAAGGGGGCCCTTCGCCGTTTCTGCAGGCTGTTTGCTTCATCGAGGAGACGTTTTCGAAACACTGCTGGTGAGAAAACCCCCATGGGAGAAAACTCCTGTTGGTTGTGATCAGATCACCCGACGCTGGTGAATGGGTCACTCTGCCGCATCGGGCTGAGAACACTCAAGTTATTTCCTGCTACACAGAAGCATAAACTCCTCTATTTTCAGTTGGGACAAACAGATGCAGCATTCCGAACACAAATATTTGCTACAAAAATCCTGTAATGTTTCAGTTCATTAACCAACCTGCTGTGGCAGCTGGTGAACAGTCATCTTTTTAATTAGACACCCTTACTGATTAATTAGTCTCAGAACACTGAGCAGTAGAACCCTGCACGAAGCCATTAGGACAAAAAATATTCCTCTTCGTACTGCTAACTTGAGATCCTTTGGTCTTGCTGCAAATAACAAGCTGGATTAATTTTCTACTCACACTAAAGCAGCCTTCCTCTATAAGTAATCTATAGCATTCTCTCAACGCACAGCTCAACCGGTTCAACCCATCTGTTTCACACAAATTAACAAAAACCAACCTGACCCCAAAACATAAAGGTGGTATCAAAGGCAACTGCACTGAGTCGTGCTTGCGCAGGCACGGTGGCTCACCCCTAACCCCTCCACCTTCCATTCATTATGGGAGCAAACCGGCAATAAAAATGAAAAAGGCCAAGTAAATATTAAGTTTGAGAGCAGAGAAACTAATATTTTTTCACATTTGAACAGTTTTTGGTAATTTCCAAGTGTAAAAAGTAAATACTTTTTTAACATTAGGTTTACATGAAAATTGATCTTTACTTTAGTCCTCTGAGATCCGTTTGCATATGGATGCACTATGGAAAAGGGATCATTCTAGACATTAGGAAGAAATTCTTCATGATGAGAGTGGTGAGGCACTGGCCCAGGGAGGTCATGGCTGCCCCATCCCTGGAAGAGTTCAAGGCCAGGTTGGATGGGACTTGGACCAACCGGATCCAGTGGGAGGTGTCCCTGCTCATGGCAGGGGGTGGAACAGGATGGAGGTTTAAGGTCCCTTCCAACCCAAATCATCCTATGATCGTTAAGGTTAACTCAGTGCATGGAAGTGTGGGGTCCACAGCGGGCTGAGGACCCCTGCTTAATGCACCCGGAAGGAGATCATGGGACGGGAAGTGGGCAGACAATATAGGACCATGCATGAAAGTAGCACTATCCATTCACAGATTGTTTATGCATAAGCTAATCCAATCATGCGGAGACGCGTGTGTTAATCAAGGGTATAAGAGGTGCGCGTAAGATCAAGCACCGGCCGGCCAGCCATGTAACTTCAATGAAGAAACTTGCTTCCACATCACCGTGTCGTGTCTCAACAGCGACATGGAAGGACTGCACTTAAGCAGGTGATGAAACTTCAGCAATGGTATTTGCTATTTTTAGCTATCCTAACTCTAATTTTGGACAAAAGAGTTATTACACCTTTAAGAGAAGAGATGCTACAGACATTCACTTGTGGGCCTCCTCACAGCCCCACCAACTATGAACATTGCTGCTTTCAGAAAGTGCTCACAATAATGAAAAGCAGTTGTTAAAGAATTCCAAAGCCTCATAACTTGAGGTGTCTCCAGCCCTCTGAAACCCTAACGTGTGCTTTTTAATTTCTGCTTTATAACGAGAGGATTTGTCTTGTAGGAATCACAAATAACAATACCAGTCCAAACACAACGACATACCTGAGCTCTAAACTGATGAGGTTTCATCCAGCCCGAAACACAACATATTTGCTCTGTCTTCTGCAGCAACGGAGTTTATGCATGGTTTTCCCTTTATCTGCTTTTAACAAGAGGATCTGACATGCTTTTACAGAAGCTCTCTATACAAGCACCAGTATTACCCCTCTGTTACCAGCACACAAGCAGATTTTTCTCACTCTGACTTGCGTTTGTGTTTTCTTTAAAATACATATATATATATATATAAAATACATATTTATCTCTGCTAGCATACCTCTACTTCTTGCCTTTCGTTCTTGCGCCACGTGCAGCAGGGTCAGGAGCCCGTGGCACACAAGCCACGAAGGTGACTAAGGCAGAGTTTGATTGTCATACCGTACAGATTTACATATATGTCAGAAACGAAGCAGCTGCCAAATCACAACTCCCACGCTCTCAAATCGCATGCAGGACCTACTATTGTGCTACAGTCAAAATCTCTGAGAGGCTCATGGTAATCACCAAGCTGGAACTCAGCAGGAGATGCGAGATAAAGCAAGACGGTGTTTGACACTGAGGAAGGACTGGTGACAGCAGAGGTATCGCTCTCTCCTTCCCTCCTGGAACTCGAGACTCAGCTAGAGATGGGAAATGCATCAGCGTGTGAATGCTCCGACGTGGGATCAGAAACCCCGTTCCTCGATGCCTCCTGGCCGAGGAGCAGAGGACGCGTCTATTGGAGACAAGAGCTATGGCTTTCATTTTTGTAAATAAGACAGACATTTTATTTCGCTTTCTGTGCTGAAGGGGAACACTGAAACAAGTCCCCAATTCCTCTCTCCTACGGAACACACTGAATAAAACCCTTCTGTGACTGAGGAATACGGCAGTAGCTGCCGGAGCCGCCTGCATACAGATGGAGATACACATATATATCTCACACGCATGACAGAGCAGTTCGGGGACGTGAATAACGGCCCATTAACAAACTCCTGCTGCACAAACCGTGTGCAACTGGCACAGAGCAGCAGACGAGTCTGTATCACCGTCTCTAAAGTCAATTGGAATGTTGAGAGTGATATCTTTCAGATCATTGCAAGGAACAGACTGCCAACAATACAATCCTCCTCCTCACAGTTTCACCAGGAGTTAACCGGCAACACCATCGTAAAGCTCCATTTTTTACCATATTTCTCCCTGACCCCCACAACACACAGTCATAAATTAGGGATCAGACGTTCAACACGAACAATCTCAACTACTGGGTTCGCTTTTGGGGCTATGGTATTAAAATGACAACGTTCAAGATTTGTTCCTCAAGTCAGATCTCCACAATTTTCTTTGGAAAAAAAAAAAATCTTTTCAATTACACATGAAGCAAAACATCAAAGATGTCAAAGATGCTTTTAAGGTAAGCCTCATCCACCGAAACTGGCCGGTATGCCTTACCGTCCTGGGAAGCACCCGCTCGCACTATAGTAACTACTACAGAACTCTACAGAGTTTTGCTGAGGTGTTACACATTTTAGCCATGCTATTTTGATCCCCGGCCAAAAAGCCCCAACTGCACCCATGTAAACTTACTCCTGTACAAACCCGTGGGTGCAGAGGCTTTCTCGATGTGCCCTCTGTCTCCCTGAGGCGCTGCCGTTGGCAGAACGGGAACAGGCCAGGACGCTGGGAGAGCAGGCGCCCAGGAACCAGGGGTTACGAACAGCGAGCGGAGAGAGCAGCACGGGACGGAGTTGTCAAGGGTTGAAGGGAACCAGGGAGCTGTACGAGGAGGGAAGCAAGCAGCAGGTCACGTTCATGGCTGTCGCAACCTCCTCCAACTGCTCATAACTCTCAGCACACCTTATTCTCAAGGCTGCAAGTGCAGAGCTCCGCCACCTCTAACCACCCCGGAATGGCTTACAGGAATAAGCTCCGGCATACGCACCCCCACAAAACAGACTACCAACGGGGTCAGGACACAACAAAAACACCCAGCTTCCAGAAGGGAGCCTAAACAAGGGAGGAACGGCAAGCAGAATGACCGAAATACAAGGAGACAACGGATCTGTGTAAATGCATGCACAAGCTGAAAGAATCAAGATGATCTAGGGAGATGTCCCTGCCCACGGCGGGCGGGTGGAACTGGATGATCTTCAAGGTCCCCTCCAACCCAAACCATTCTATGAAAGCTCTGAATTTGATGGGAGGAATAAATAACGATGGAAAAAATGCAGTACATGTTGTTCAAACATGGGCATGGTTGTATACAAACAATGCAGAAAAAAGAAATCAGTTGTGCTTTTGGATACTGGAGAAGCAAGTGAACCATCAGCAACACCCAAATAACGGTTAATTTTAATGTGCAGATTATTATCGACACACCTAAGGTACCACCACAATAAACCCTTCCATAGGATTCAGAGAACAATACATACAAGCCACTCAGTCTCCCCCTCTTTCTCTCTAAAATACCTTGATTGATGTTACCAACACACCAAAATGAAAGTTCTCTTCACAGACATAAACGCAAGAAAATAATTCATTAAAAAAAAAAACTAGCAGATGACTTTTCTGTATTAACCCCTCCTAAAAAAGGGCCTCAGCTACGGTTTGGCACAGTCTTGTTCATTTCTTTCCACGAATCCTCTCATCCAGCGTACCCCACATGCTGCGATCACTGGCAGTTGGTCAGACTACAGGAGAGATTTTGTGATTTCAGAAAAAAAGTGAGATACTTCAAAGAAAAACCACGAGTTTGCATAAAACCTTCGGTTCAAAATAGGATTTAATTTTCTAATCCACACCAGTGCAATGTTTCGTATTAAACACTGTATGCGACACCCTCCTCTACGATACACGTCATGAAATATTTCTACCACGAAAAGGCCAAGCCTCGCAAGGTATTTTCAAGGCATGAGGCCCTCACGTCGAGATAAGCCTTGCATTTCAGAAGTTTTCCACTCCCTCCTCCGCTGTGAAACAAACATCTTTCCCGCTTTCGGAAAGCAAGAGCAAAATAACGGAGGTGGTTTTGATGCAACATACAGCTGACAGATGTCCTGTGAATGGTTTCTAAGGAAAATATAACCCAGCTACAACGTCAAAAAGAAAAATTTACACTATCAAAACACCATTCTTTACTGGTAAAGTGAAAAAAAAAGCCCCGAGGACAGATCTCACTCCAAGGACGCTTTTAAACTGTACGAGCACAGCAGGTAAGTCAAATTAATAGAGCGAGCATCAACAAGATACGACAGTGTTATGAAAGGAAACTTTTACTAACAACATCTACCCCAGAACGTTTGGATGGACAGATGATTCACTCGCTAGATAACAAATCCAACACTTCGTAGGAGCAACATGGAATTATCTTCAACCGTTTCTGCCCTTACGGCCACTGCCGAGACTGCTCTTTTTCCCAGAGTGCCGATAACCACTCTGCAGCGGCAAGAATTTCAGGACCCCAACTGGCGAGGTCACTTCCCGACGCTGCACAGAGGTTTTACTACTACAAAACCACATTTCTCAACCTTTCACTCACAGCTATCAGCAGTCTGGAACTTCTGCGCAGACAGTTTCTTGTCCCGTTTACCGACTGCACTGATGGCACTCGGATACAGAATGAGAAGAGATGCCCAACAGGATTCTCCTCCCAAATTGCCCATACAGCAAGGAGAGTGGTCTCCTGCTAGGTAAAAAGGTTTTTAACCTTCTTTTTTAAACTAACAACAAAACAAGGAACACTCAGCTTCATGGAGTTTGGCTTGTTTTTGTTTCATGGTTTTTTTTTTTAACCAGAAACCAGAAAATTAAAGCATAAAGAGAACAAACTCATGAAAAAACAAAGCGATGAATTTGAGTTTATAAAAATACCCCTCAAATGCCTGAACAACAAGCTGATGCGCTTATTATCATCCCAGCAAGTGAACAGAAAGCTAAATGTCAATTATTACAGATACAGGTCAGCATTTTCTGTTGCTAATGCCATTCAGCAGGTACCCCTGGCAGGAGGCAAAGTCACCTAAGCATAATTTCAGATGCTTAGAACAAGTCAAATTGTTTCAGTCTTTTGCTCTTTTGTCGCTAAAATAAAACCGCTGCGCAGCAGAATTCAATTTAACCCAAAGAAGAAAGAAAGAAGGAAGGACAAGTCCCTTACCATTGTGATGAGGACTCGGTACCTGTCCAGCATCGCCTGGTTGTCGTGGCATCCCGACAGCAGCTGCCAAACCTCTGCCCTCAGCGCCTCCGGAACACCGCATTTCACCAGGGCGGATAATCCGTTTGGTCTCACGACAAGATTATTGTGCCTGGGAAGAGACAATCGTTTGCCAGTTATACCTCAACGGTGAAAACGGAAACGAAGATTAAAAATATACAAAGTTTTTTAACCTCGCGGTGTTGCTCTGGAAAGCAGAGTCCGCAGCCGCCCACGCAGCCCGCCCTGCCCCTGCCCGCGCCAGCTTTGGTCTATCAGATGGACAGCGAGGTTCTCTGAGACTTACACCAAGAACCAGGGACAAAATGTAGTGTTATCCAAATTCTCTAGGTTTGGAGAAATGAAAGAAAATGAGAACAATAAACAATTGCAGAAACTGAACTAAACTGAACTAAAATGAAAAACAATTTTAATTGAAAGAGAAAACTGTGCCATCTGCGCACTTCAATATTTGCTCAACACATACGTTTAGCTTAGGTTAAGACAAGGAAATTGAAAATAAGCTGTACAGAGAAATATCTTTTGGAAAACAAAAGCCAATTCTAAGAGTCCCGACACGAAGACTGAAGTTCCAGGTTCAGCCCTGATGCCAAGAGCAGTCCCCAAAGCAGGGGGGTTTTCTGTATTCAGAGGATGATATCTTCATTTTCCCGAGTGACTTGCGAAATGAAAAGAGACTGCGATTACATAATGCCCTTATTCTTTTAAGCAAAATAATTATTCTAAATTTTAAGCATGCAGTGCAACAGAAATAATTTCAAACTTTATCACTGTTAGCCAAATAAAAAGCCCAACCAGTCTCTTTTCTCTTTTTCAGCACATTTTGCAGCAAGTCACGTTAGATCAATGGTCTCGTGATGGGAAGAAGCTACGAAGAAAAACAATATCCACAGCAATATTGAAAGGGCAAAACCCTCGAAGGGGTTACAGAATTATGGAGTGTATGTTGAGGAATAAATGGCAGGGGGGTGGAATGAGATTATCTTTAAAGCCCCTTCCAACTCAAAGCATTCCATGATTCTATGATTCATTCTATGATTCTAAATTAAAAAATACACCAGAAACTTAAAGCTCAGGTTGTGTGAAAATGAAGCATTCGTAGAACACTTCCAATCACATCAGTTTGGTGACCACATGGGTTTGGACTTACGTATTACCCATGAAACACAGATCACCTTCTCTGAGGACTCAAAGCAGGAAAATGAACGGTGCATTCCCATAGAAACATAACAGGGATTTTTTTTTAAGTGCCACCGAGAAAACAATGCAAATGGTTTCTGGCAACAATTAACAGGGATGCACATTCCCTGCAGCAACACCATCCTTAAAACTAAACGTGCACAACAGAGTGAGGTCTGCTCTGGTACACGAGATTTCCCTGGATTTGTTGAATCTTTAGTTACTTTTATTGGGGAGGCAACACGTCAGCAGCATCAGTCCGTGCAGCACAACTTGGACAGACGGTGGCTCACGTTCGGCTTGTCTGTCCGGCAGACAGCTTGCTCATTAATAACTCTTGCTCTGCATTCTACAGCAATGAACAAACCCACATTTTTGGCTCCTTCGTGTGGAGGCCCAGGCACCTCTCGTTCCTGGACACATCCTGACACCCGCCTGGCCAGACACTAACAGAAACAAGCAGGCAGTGAAAGCTTGTCTCAGCCCAGCCTCAGCCTTCAGCACACGGAGAAAAAAATAGGTCATTCACGGATGCTGATATTTTCCATTTGTTACAAAGTCCTGCAATTCTCCTGTGCAAAATTCAAAGACGTAATTTGAAGACATCAAAGAGCGAGAATTCAGGACTGCAGTGCGCAGCCTGTGCTCCAACTTGTTAAACAACTATTTCCGGTCCAAGACGGCTATTGACCATCGCCACCGTTCAGTAAACCACACCGGACATAGTTAAGCACTCAGCTAAACCAGCTCAGCGCGCACGAACAACCGTAATGCTGAGGATGCAGTAAACACTACAATAAATGAAAAGATATCCCAGTATTTTCCATCTATTTATTTCATCTTTTTAATTAATTATCTCATTCCTGTTTATATGTTCGAAGAAGACTCTTGGAGCAACGCTTCTGCTGAGTCAGTTCATTAGGTTACGGTGACACTTTAATGAAATAACAAGAAATTGAAGTGCGAGAAATTTTTCAGCTGAGATAAATCATCACAACAGTTCTCGAAGTGGAAGCGTTCATTTTTATTTATATTCTACTCGCACATGCTGCAGCTTTCAACACACGAGAAGATTTTATTTCAATCTATTTTTAGTCTTCAGACTGTTAACGTTTTTATTCTGTTACTCTTTCCAAGTTTCGCCCTTAAACTGTAACATAACACTCTTCAAGAACTCAAGTATTGCGTAGACTTGAGTTTCTCTCAGAAGCTAATAACGCTTGAGACGCTTCTAAAGGAAATCTTCAAGCTGGCTGGGACCGCAGCCCATTTCTAACTCATTTTAACTAAGGTGTTTTAACTACTAAACTATGTTAGGACTTCAAATAGCTTACTCCAAAAGTCTTAAATGTCCCAAATGTTTTGGACCACTGAACAGTGCACTTGAGTAACTTAAAGAAATAGTTGGATGTGTGAGGCTTGAGAGAACGAGCTGTGGGCAGGTCATCCAGCGGGCTCATCCACAGAGTCTGGATACTCGCCAAGGGCAAAAGGTAAATCTAAAAGAATCTACTGACAGACTAATTTAAAAATAAATGAACACATTAAAAAGTAGCGTCTTCCAAGACAAACGCAACACAGACCAAAACAAACCTGTCGGACAGTTCTTTAAGGACTCGGGATGGCCTTGGGGTGCCAGATATAAAACCACAAACAATTTATACACTCTCTCTCGCGGGATGCCCTTGAGAACAGGCTTTGGAAAGTTCTACCAGACCCAAGCGGATCGGCTTGCAGACCATTCAGATGAGGAACACACACTTGAGACGCCTCAGTATTTCCTTGATCATTCAGGGAGTCCATAGGTAGAATATTTGTACGATCATTCCATCAAATATCTGTGCTTCCCAAAAAAAGCTCTTTGATTAAGGCCAGGAACTTGGGTGACAAGGACCGAAGGGTTCTGGAGGGAAGGATTTCTGTTAAGGTCAATAAAACCTAGTGATGTCTCATTCAGGTCACATTTGCATGAGATCTCCATTGAAGAGAAGACCACCAGCAAGAGCCTCTGTTTCTCCACAGCTACAATGAAGCCAATTAAAGGGGGGAACTGCCCAAATCAATCCTTAAAAGTGTTTTTCTGCTCTCTTTTTGGTATTGGGAAAAGGAAACTTTGCCAATTCCAGATTAAGGGTCCCTTGATTATTTTTGTCTCAGGAGCGATGACCTACAAAGGCAAAACCGAGTCAGTGCTTCTGGCGTTTGCTGATAGCGTCAGAGGCAGCAAACACACAGACTTCCTCTTCTCTTGGCAAAGTATCTGCTACTACTGAAGCACTTAATTAAACCTCAGAAATAACACTGTTGAGAATGTACTCTGGGCTTCCAAAGACCCTTCACCCCACTCTCGCGGCACCCCCCGCCCCAAGGAACGGAGGCGGTCAGACAGTTCTGCGTGTGGAGACTCGGAGCCTGCAGCGAGCGCACACGGACAGATTCCAAACACCCAATGAAACAAGACGTTTGCAGACGCCGTGGGAGAGACTTGTCAAATAACTGCAAGCTAAAACATGAGGATTTACCAGTCCCTTTGCAACTGGGTTTAAAAACCACACTCTGTGTTTTAGTTTTTAAACCGTGTAAGCCAAACAATTCCAATCCCCCTGCTCGAGAGCACGTGCTCCCATAAAACAGAGAAAAGGTTAGCATTTAAAATCTAAATGTAAGAAATGAAGCATTACCATCTGCCCAGTAATTCTCCCCAGGAACACAAAATCTTCTCGGAACAATCCTTTGACACATCACCAGTGCCACTGGAGAGCTCATTGTCACTCTCTACAAAAAAAAAAAAATAAAAAGACAAAACGAGAAAACAAAAGCATACACAGATTTACCAAAGAGAACAAACATTGAAGATGCATACGTATGGGTCTTACACAAATTCTTCTCACATATCAGCTTTAAACCCACAAAAAGACATAGAAAATATCAGTGGAACCATAAAGAACGTTCAGTGGACTTGGCAAAGCAAACGTATTAATAAAGTCACCATAAAGTATAACAGAACAAAGAATAGCTCACAGCACTGTCAGAGGAAAAAGGGCCGGGATCTAGGAAAGCATTCTGCGGGGAAGGATTCGAAGCCGTCAGCTGAGCCACCAAGTTAATGGCATCGCACAGTGCAGTCACAGCTAAAAGTCACATCCACTCCAGACTGCACATAAAGGAAGTCTCTTTTAAAGCACAGTAGAGAACGCCACTTCATTCCTCCGCGCTGTTCTCGCTGACCTGGGGAAGCTGCTCACAGCCACAAAACACGCTTCTTGGCTGCAACAAGCTCAAGGAACAGCAGAAAAGCGACACTGCGACATTCAGGGTCATATGGCACGGAACAGAAGGGAATGCTTCGAACGGAAAAGAAACCTCGTAAGCACTAAGAATCTATCACCCAGAGAATGATGTGTATCATTGTATGAATAATACACAGAAGTGGAAGGCATAACGTGACCCTGGGTCAATGTGCCCGAAGAACCACCCAGCCCAAGTCCCCATCCCATTCCCAAGCCTCCTACGGGTCCGCAGCAGAAGCGGAACACTCTCGCTCCTGCAGCGGCTCCTCACGTGGACGTGGCTGGGCAGTTATGTGGATTTCTTCTGGTTTTACCTAAATAAGTGAACCACGAGTACAATTTCAACTCCACCTAACGCTGGCAGCGCTCCAGCACCTTTACAACGACACACAACCGAAAAAGCAACACTGCAACAGCCGCGTTATCCTTGGAGGGTTCGGAAGCTACCGACGGCTCAGGTGTTAGAGGGTCTCTGAGGTGGCTCTTTCCCATGAGCTGAGCTGTCTCGAGGAGCTAAAATCAAGCAAAAAGGAGGAGTAAACCTAGAGGTGCCCCCAAAATCCCCGAGATACTCTTCTCGACACAGCTCGGTCACATCTGGTTGCTGATCTAATAGCTTTAATTCCTCAGACACGTTAAACGCTTCACACCCAGCTTCATGTAGCCAACGGCAGCAGCTCAGGCAGAGGAGGATCTTCAGTTCTTCAACACAAGCACAATTATCCTCCCAAGTCTTCATCCCTGACATTCACACTTCAATTACACATTTCTAATTTCCACAACTGCCAATTACAAGTCATTAGTAAAAATATCATCAGTGCTTAAATCTGACAACGAACCAGGAGGACAAAGACAGCGTATACTGCAATTTAAAGAGAATTCACAGCCAAAAAAAAAGCTGTCTTGAGACAAGAGAGAAGCGTATCAGAAAACTCTTTGTATTTCAAACTGAACATCAGATTAGTGAAACCTTTTAGCCTGGAACCTGTTTGTACAGCTCTGCGGGCCTCAAAACCCGAGACCAACCTGCACTTAAATACTACCTTCACCTTAGAACTTAAAAAAAAAAAAACAATCTACCCATCCTAAATCAAGGAGAAACTGGGTTCTAAGCCTTCGCAATCTTTTGCATGCATTCACAGGATCTAGAGAAGGAAATATCTAAAACCCCCAAATGTATCATTTTAACTACAATTCAATCACTATAAAATGTTTTCCAGTAGCCAAAGGAACCCATTAAGATGCAGTAGGAGAAATGTATGGGTACTTTCATTTTAAAATTACTAAAAATACCATAAAGGCAAATTCCTTCATTTACCACCCAGGCCTGGTAATAACTACCAAAAATAAAAAGTTACGTTAAAAAATTAACTTCATCCCATTTTTTTAAATTCTCCCCTGTCCTGATTTGCCAAACTGGATCAGAGAGATTAATTCTAAACACAGCCCTTCTGCCTCCTGTGGAAACAAGGAAAGCAAACATGAGGAAACCTGCTCTGGATGGAGCACATTGGCCAATCAAAAACATTGGTACACTTTAGGAACCTCAAGAAACCAGGCTCACACTAGAATTTATCGTAAAACACAATTTCAGAAAGGTTTCACATATATAAGGTAAAACAAGAGAATTTGCTTTACACAGAATTCCTAAAGAGGAGACCTGAATGACTTCAGAGAGACGGAAGAGCTCCAGTGCACCTCTACAAGAGCTGCCGGTGAAAACACAGACAGAGGAATCTGCAGCCTGAAACAGAAATCTGAGTAAGGTGAATAAAATAAATCCCCAACCAACACAAAATGCTTAAAAATAAAGCCATGCAGAATACTTCCAGGAATAAAGCACAGTAGTAGCTCCCTGATCCAAACCTGAGCTTGCCGAGGAATACAAACATCAGACAAAAGAGAGCCAAGCTCCTCCTTTGCTCGACACGCTGGTTATTCCACGCAAAACTCTTCTAAGTTCTTAAGGGGATCAGTGTTACAGAGCACACGTGTTCCAGCAGGATGTATCACAAAGCTACAGTGCTTCAGCCCTGAAATTTCTTTCATCTGGAAGGTTTAGCAGTATTTGGAAGGTATTATTCAGTTATATGTCAGAAAATCACAAGCCTTAATTAGCAATGCCATATGCTCCCTTTCAAAAGGCACCAACGTCAACCTTCAGAACGGAACAGGGCAAAGGAGAGAGAATAAACAGCTTTAAACTCTGGTTCCACTGAAAGGATTATTTACATATTCTAACCTGTGTAAGCACTTAGGTTTAAATTAAGGGGGGAAGGCCTTGGGAATGGTATTTAACTACAGATATTCCTCACTGAGGTATACTTTTATACAGAAGGGAATGCTTCGAACGGAAAGGAAACCTCGTAAGCACCAAGAATCTATCACCCAGAGAATGATGTGTATCATTGTATACAGAAGTAGAAGGCATAACGTGAGCCTGGGACAATGTGCCCGAAGAACCACCCAGCCCAAGTCCCCATCCCATTTCCAAGCCTCCTACAGACCCATAGGTCTTTAGAAACTGCTACGTTTGGGATATTTGTCCATAACCAGCCCTGTGGACTGAAGTTAGACTGACCTGGAACTTCCTTCTGGCCCAGTGGCATCTGCTTTTCTTCTTCTGGACATTTGCCATTTGCATGACATAAATACAGAAGTCAATACAGGTATCACTCGCATCGGGGCAGGATCTCGGGGTGACAGATTTTGCACAGTCTGTTTTGTTAGTATGTCTATAGGCAAAGAAGTGTAAAAAGTGGTCTCTCCCAAAAATTCGTAAGGACACTCATGAATAAACTACAAGGAAAAGAGTCTAACTGAGGACTGGTAACTTGTTAGATACACAATTCTGCACCTCCTCCATTGAGGAATACTCATGACATAAATTATACGAGCAGACTACTCAGAAGAGCTGTATTTTCAGCGGCCCAGCACTAACATTTACTGTGTAACAATGCTCTACTGACCCAACTCAAATATAACTTTCTCCCCCTCCTTTAAGAAACCGACTCTAACTTGCAGAACGCGATTGTTCCCAAAGTGGCCGATATTCCACGTATTTAATGGATTTAGTCTGATCCAGAAGAGCTCGAAAGGTTGTTTTTGCTGGAAACTAAATAAGACTTTCAGAATGGCTACAATTACCTTCATTATAAAATGGTAATAAATTTATTTCGGGTTGGGGAGGAACATGTTTGAAGGGTTTTTTGGTTGGTTTTGTGAGCAATGAGGCACCACAGAAGAGTACCCCATGCTGTGAAGAGGCTGTGCACGTTTGGAGCGCTCTAAAATCACAACAGGCTTTGTCTCCCAAGAGAGCAACAGAGGGATTAACAGGAGCCTTACGAGGCAGCTCTGCTAGGTATCCATGTTCTTATTTTCGGAGTTTGAGTAAAGAGAACACAGGCCTTGATCACATATTTCCCTGCAGACACTTGTCTAACCAACCCTCTGAACCTCCGGCACTCTGTTCCAAGGGCTTCATCACTCTTGGGCTGTACCTCTCAGTTCCAGCCAATCTCCTCCAACCTGGAATTTATGCCAATTACTTTTTTCTCCTAAACAGAGTTGACAAGGAAAACAATTTCAGCACAACTCAATTCTGAAACTATTTTTGTCTTCATTCTTCCTTCTCTAAAAACCTCTGCTTCTTTCCTCAGAGGACACATCCTCCACAATTCCACTCATTCTGATTTTTTTCCTCCAGTTGCTCTGTATTTTTTCTCGGTGAGCAGTGTTCAAACAAAATACTGAGGCATCAAGTGTTCAAAACAGAAGAATCACAGATAGTAATTCTGTTATAAGCAAATAGCCCACAGGAAAAAACCACAAGCCCACAGAGGCACAGAACCTCGGCCTCTTCTCCCTCCACATTCATTTTGACGGTGCAAAGCTTCCAAGCCCAGCAAAGCAGAACACGGAGCCCCAGGCGATAACTCTGGTGTTCACAGCAGCGCGGGCAAATTGGGGAAAGAAACCTGTGAGAAACCAACTCAGAACAAAGTCAGAGAGCACGGACGTTCCTCTGTCCAACCAGGAATGGCATAAACTCTTCCAAACAAAAGTCATCAACTCTGTTCATTGGTATTTTCCACTTTTGGCTTGAGCAAATCAATGCCAGTTAAGAACTCTTACTCAGCCAACAAAGACTGAGGTATTAAATGTGCTTGAAGTTTCTAAGCTTCCTGGTTTGGAAAAAGACCAGGAAGCTTGGAAAAGGTATTTTTGAGAGAGGAGGTTTCTTTGGTTTGGGCTGGGGCTTTTTTCAATAGATGTTTCTTTTGCATCTTACTTTAAAAATCGTCCTTTAAACAATGCTCCTCTCAAGCACATTTAACACCAATTCCATAGCTACAGAGCTCCTGCTCCAATAGATCCAGTTCTCCTTAAAGGAAGTTATTTGTACAGCTGAGAGACAGAGGGTTGAGGTCGTTGAGCCCGAAGAAGAGAAGGCTCCGAGGAGATCTTAAAGTGACCTTCCAGTACCTGAAGGGGCTCCAGGAGAGCTGGAGAGGGGCTGTTCACAAAGGCTTGTGGGGATGGGACGAGTGGCAATGGGGATAAACTGGAGAGGGGCAGATTTAGACTGGACATAAGGAGAAATTTCTTCACCATGAGGGTGGTGAGGCCCTGGCCCAGGTTGCCCAGGGAAGCTGTGGCTGCCCCATCCCTGGAGGTGTTCCAGGCCAGGTTGGATGGGCCTTGGGCAGCCTGAGCCACTGGGAGGTGTCCCTACGCATGGCAGAGGGGTTGGAACTGGATGGGCTTTAAGGTGCCTTCCAACCCAAACGGTTCCGTGACTCTATGATTCTAACCCACTACAGCACCTGCAATCTGACAATACCGTAAACGTCCAACTCATTTGTCAGTGAAAAAGAATGCAAAGGTGGCAGAAACCCATGCTGTTGGCTTAGAGAGTTCAAGCAGAAAAGTAGACAAGTGAAGAACGTCCTGAGTAGCACTATGTGAATATAGCAGATAAAAATGAAGAGGAGGGTTCTGAGCAGTGATTTGAAGAAGAAGGAAGGGGTCTTAATGAGTTTTAATTGAGAAGCTGCTACAAGTGAAATAAAGAGTAGGTGGAACTGAAAAATAATATAGTTGGAGCAGCGTGAAGGAGAAGGAAATTAGGTCATCAAGATAGGTGGGAACAGAACCTGCAAAAATGAAAAGTTTTATTTTTATGTAGGAGAAGAACAAAAACGAAGGGGGAGCTGAAGTTGGCAGCATATTATCAGGGCAACAAGATATAGATGTTACTGACACAGCATCATTCCATACCTACCGGATGAAAGAGGACTGCGAGGCCACGAAAAAAGCAAGTTTCCATTTATAAGGTAACAGGAAATTATAGAGCACGAACTATAGATATGCCAGGAAAGGCAAGAGAGAAACAAAGTTTTAGTCATGAAATTCATCTGAGTATGAAATAAGGTGGATCTTCAGAAAAGTCCAACTTTTCAGTGTATTATGGAATATTCCGATTAAGACAAAAAGATTACCAAATGATGTATTTATGAAATGACATGCTCAGTATAATTCCTAATTCAGAGGGAAGAGCAGTAATCAGGAGCAGAAAAACATGGATTTATGAACACGAACAAAGATGACTTGCACTGAATTCTGCTCACAAGAGCCTTCTGTTTATAGCGAAGTTGCAGAATTAGCCTGAAGAAAAACTAATTTGGCAGCTACTGCAGCACATCTGAAGAGTGGAACAAACAAAAAAGAAAGATACCTGAATTCTTTGCTAAAAACAAACCAGCAACAGCAAAAACTAGTGGGTTTCTTCCTATTCCTTTCTATGAATGGCAAGGTACACGCTCTTCACTGAGAGACATTCAAGGAAAAGCTATTGCTGACAAATTTCAAAATTTGTATTACTCTGCACACAGTTTGCAAATTTAAGCGTTTCTCTATGTATCCAAAAATCTGGATCCCAGAAAGCCTATATTTGGTAAGCATGGAAAGAGGGTGGAACAGCATGGGACGCGATGATGTCTTTCACTCACTGCATACGACAATGCTTTTCTCACCGTATAAAGAAGCCTCTGCGGAATGTCTCCAAGGACCCACGCTTCTCCTGCCCAACAATCCCGCCGGCTGCGTGAAATGGGCAGCCAAGCTGATTTTCTCTTTTTAAAACAACAAAAATGACAGAACTTAAAAACCTATCTTAGTTCAATGTCACACAGCTTCTGCTCAGGCCCTACGTTGCGGTCATATTAAACAAAAATCTTTAGAGTCACACAAGTAAACCTTAAGTAAACCTTAACTATGCATCTAAACCCAAGTGAAGAAACATGTGCAGAGAGATGATTCTGCCCTCGCGTAGTGAGCATACAAGTGGGCTGCTGTGACAGATCCAAATGTGATGTACAAACGCTTAAAGCCGAATAAAAGAGGGGAGAAAATTCATCGCTTCAGTTCAGTCGTTTTGCTCCCACACAGATGACAAAGCCAACCGAACGCTGCACAGTGGAGGTATTCTTGTAAATATAAACACCTTCCACATGCACCGAGCTGTCTGAAAACCGACGTCTTCCAGAACACGCAAGAAAATAAGATTTGAGATGCTGTCATCGTTCTAAGACGATGCAATTCTTTGCTCCATGTTAGTAATTTACAGATCTGCAGATTAGTATCTGCTGCCATATCTGGTATAAGGGAACACAAGAAGAAACGAAAATCAACGTCATAAACACACAAAAATGGCCAATTCCTGGCATTTACTTAAAGTGCCAAAGCAGTACGCAAGACACTTTCCTTATAAAATACTCAGACTTGACAATACACTGCAACACTAATTACCAAAACCAAAACGACAAGAATCCCTCTTTGAGGTTAATAATTACAGTTAAAACATGGAAGGATTTGCTCCTTGAAAAAAAAGGTCTTTAATCATCTTTAAAGAAAAGCGGTTAAATAATTTTTGTAGTGAGATGAAATGTGAGATGTAAGCAGGGCTGTGGCAGCCCGAGGCCACGCCAAACCCCACGGACAAAACCCGAGCAGATCCTCCAGCAACAGGAAGCTCCAACTCTTACCAAGCCAGCAGGACTGCAAACCCTTTTTCCCACTGCTTTCAAACTACCATACTGTTTACAGGCAGACAAGGAAAAGACAACCACTACTGAAATAAAGCACTGGAAACATTCAAACCCATCTGCAATTGCTTCCAGAGAAGATGCAAACACCAATTGATGCTCACTTATTACTGAAAATGTCTATTTCATACCCGAAGCTGAAGTGATTTTATGTAAGCTATAAAAAAAAACGCATCAACATCAAAGCAACAGCTTTCACCTGTGTGTACCCAAGGAACTGAAAAATCACTTAATTTGAAAGTAATTTCGCCCATCCTTCTGCAAGAGCAAACCGAAGTTGTTGACAGACTTCCCGCAGGCCAGAAACACAGAATTATATTTCGCCTCGAACTTGGCAAAGTCAGTGTGAGGAAGGGCTTTTCTAGGCAGTGAATCCCTGCCCACCCGGCGTCCCCAGCAGCGCCTCGGACCACCGCAGAGGAAGAGGGAACACAGTAGCTCCGAGGAAGTCACACACTTCTTGAGGGTGTACCCTGCAAATCGAGCTCACAGGAGAACTCCACCAGCAACCTGGGTTACAGGGCAGGAAAGAACCCGAGCCACCGCCAGGCGACCTTTCCTGTACTTCCAAGTCCCTATAAACCTGGAACAGAAACAACCTTAATATTCCCCAGTTATATATTTCATTTACAACCCTGCGGTCCTACTAAACCCTCCAGTAACGCGCAGGAGTGCTTCAAATGCAGGACATGTAAAATACGTGCGTTTTAAGAGCAAAGCCACGCTTGGAAGAACAAATTTAAATACAACTGTTAAATATCAACATGGACTGCCAGAATCCAGGGCGAAATAACAAAATCCAGTCATCTGCAGTCAGGAGGGGGTGTGTACATTAAGGAAGGGATCACCTTTTTTCAAGCAGCACAAGAGCAGCAGCAGAAGTCAGTTAAGCTCATTTTCAGTATCAAAAGTTAACTCATAAGGCACAAAAACAATCCAACAGATAGTACGGCCCATAAAAAGACACCAGGCTCATCAGGACTATTTTCTTTACATTTGGAAGCTCTAGATCTGCACTCTTCAGGAGTATTTGCATTTTAAAACTCATCTCTGCAGGAACTGCAGCACGGGGTTCTTGCCTGAAGACGGTCGCAGCCAAAGGACTGTGGACATTCAGGGTTTGTAAAGTTCTAGTTCACTTCCATTGAGACAGACTCCAATTCAGATTGAATTGGTTCTGTTTAGGACTCGCCAACATCACTCTGTCTTGGATTCACGTAACAAACAGTTCCTATGAATTACATAAAGCTATTTTTATTTGGCTAAAAGCGCAGAGTTGACTATTTCCACACTACTAATGTCATCATCTCACTCAGTCATCCTCATCCGTTCACACTATCCCTCATCGTAAACTCCTATTTTATCACAAAATAATAGCTCTATTGACTCCTAAAACACCACCTCCTCTACTCCTTTGCTTTTCTGAATCCTGAAAACAGCCTCTCGCCACCCACAGTATTTGACACTGCCTCCTGATTTAGTCTGGCTGATCATCTCCGATCACATAGCGTTGCCCACTCCTTATCTACTGTACGCACCATCAAATTGTGCTGTCTGATAAATTGCACTCAGATTTCTGTGAAGCTTTCAGGGTCCTCTATCCTTTCACTTCTATTTTCATTGTCAAATTTCACCATCTCCACACTGAAATTCCACAACTCTTACATTCAGTTTTCTACTGCAGAATATCTCTTCCTTTTTGTTCTTAGAGTTAAGACAGCTAAAACAAACATGAAGATAAAGCTTTACCCTCTGAAGTTTGTTATTTCTTCTCTTTCCCTGCCCTTTCTTACTTCTAGAGCTTCTATTTATATAACATTTCTTCTTATTAAAGGCCCATAACTAAACACCAAACATATTTTAACAGGATTCTGTTTGGTTTAAATCCACTGTTGATGGATCCATATCCACTGTGCTGTCAACTGCATCCTTGCTCAATTCCCAGCTATCAGAAAACAGTATCTAAGGCATGGAGAAATCCTATTGCTGCAGTAAATAAACACAAACCCCAACAGTTCTGCATTCCTGGAAATCATCTGAGAGTGTTCTAGAGACCATCTACAACACATGCTCAGAAACTTCTTTTTGGAGACTCGGCAGGTATGTGATCTTTTACCTATCATGAGATACCTGTTTGAGGATGTCTGGTAGACATCCTGTGTTCACTCTGCGTGCGGCTCAGGGATTCGAACAGCAATCAGACACTTAAGACCACATCAAACTTCTGCAAAAGTACCTCCAACTCTCTTACAATCAGTTTAAAGACCGTTCTCTGGTTTAAAACAGAACCGTTCCCACTTAGAGTGATCCTCAACCTTCTAACATTCTTCCGATTCAAGAAGAAACTCCAATGGAATTACTTAGTGTCACCCCAAAACATTCCACCATAGCTCAACACACAGAAAAAGAGAAAGAATTAAAACATTAGAGCCAAAGGAAGGTCATCATTTCATGTACGGTCGAAGCAAGCATCGCTGCTAAAAGAAGCCAACCTATTCTTCCCCTTCTCTGTCTCTTGTTTCTAGGACTATGTTCTCCTTGGCGATGCCAAGAAAAGTAATTTTCTCCAGTCCTTAGGCCCACGCAGAGCCGCGTCATCCTGCCACAGAACCGCACCGCAATAAAAACGCTCTGCAGCTTTGTCTTTTTTGACTAATGCAACACGCAGACCATCGCTTTGCACGCGGCCTCCCCTATTCTCAGGGCTCCAAAAAGGAGAAAGATCAGTCCAACCAACCGTGCGCTCCACACCTGACCATAAGGTTCTACTCAAAACTAAATCTTAACAAGGAAATTTTCTGCTTATTGATAAAAATTGATAATTCAATACGTTTTATTTGAAACCTTTTCAGAAAGTGCAAGAATTTCTCCATTATATATTTGAATCTTTTTAAATTATATTCTGGATTTAATAGAAAACTTCTTACCCAGAAGCACACTTTACATTCTAGGTTTTGACAAGAAATCATTAATTTTAATTACATTTTTAAAAATATTATCTCCAAAGCAAGGAACCTTAGATGACCGGGTTGCCAGAAATATCTATTACAATATTAATAATTAAAAGTGAGGCTGGTCTGAAAGAACTCTAAGAAGCTGCTGCACAAACTTGGCAAGGCTCTTATTTTTTTACATATCTGTTAAGAAGGAAAGTACAGCTAAAATGAGAAAAGAATATTAAAAGCTAAGAATGTTATTTAGGAAGGATATGATCTCAATTTTCTACAGTCAGCCGCTGCACACCTGAAAGAGACGGTGCCTAACGCCAGTAAAGGAATTGTTTTCCGTCATTAGGCAGCGGGAATCATGTTGGGCGTTTCATTAGAACAAAACGATCAAGAATACTGAAAAAAAAAAGCCTTTTTTCATATGAATATCTTTATTCATATACTGAGGACAGAGTAGATGCCAGTGAGCTGCGTGTGCGCGAACAGCGAGGACACGGCCACGGGGGACGGGGCAGGAGGCATGCGTTCTTACACAAACAGAACCGCAGCGGGCAGCGCTTCTGCAGCAAATGAAGCAATATTCTGTGGGCACGGGGGATGCGTGCAAAGAGACAGCAAAAAAATAAGGAGAGCAGATAATAATCCTTGATATCTGTAAGGGGAGCACCTAAGAAATGGTAGTTCTCGTAACACAGCCCTGCCCTGGCCGGGTTGCAAGCAGCAAAACGACTACATGGGCAGGCAGCTGCCATCCTCAACGTTAAAGACAAGAAAAAGCCTTCTTCCAAGGCTAAGACAAGACATTGTAAACTCAAGGGGTTTTTTTCCATCATGATAATTAGTACCCTGAAAAGAAAAAGAAAGAAAAAGAATGAAGAGATTTATTTAGAACAACTGCAAATGACTCATTTAACCTGCATATCCACTAGGACGGATAACTTCCAGGCAGAGAACTTGAAATGCGGTTTCCATGAGAACAGAGTCACATCATGATATTTTTAATGTCTTCTTTTAGGGAGCAATCTACATCTAAAATATGGAGACCAGCATTAGGGAGCTAAACCAAAGTTAAACTAGGTTCACACCCCACTGGAATACTTTCACTCTGTAATAAAATAAAGCCAACCTCTAATAGCACCAAGACGACAAGCTCCACGTTATTACTAATTGCGCTCCATCTATCAAGCTCTGGGACAGTGCTTTACACTTCCCGGTAAGAAGCAACATAAGAAGAGTATTCATGGAATTACTTATACCCAGTCCTATCAAACGAGCTCCAGAAAACATTCTGACTGCACAACTCGAACATCCAGCAGGGAAAAAACACCCACGGATGCTGAACTACGCTACGCTGAACCACAAGACCCAAAGGTCAAATCTGAAGTAATTCTTGCTACGATGAGTAAAATAATCCCAAACACCAATTAAATATAAAAGCTCCTCTACAGAAAATAGTATTTTTATTGTTCAGAAGTGGTATTCGATACAAAGGAGAGAGTAATATGATAGTCATGTCATCCCACTCCCTCCCAGGAATCAGTAGAAGGGTTTCCATTCACCAAGAAGCATTTGGGTGTTGGTTTTCCAAGTCTGGTGTCACCTGGGATACACAGGGGGTTCTGTTCGTAACTGGAAGACAGTAACCACGTCACCGTCCCTGTCTGCTCCCGACTGTGCTAATCACGTACTGCATAAGCCAATACCCAACTACTCACCTCTTGGTAAGAACCAAGAAGGAATTTTTCTGCTGTATTAAGTGAGACTTTTTATAGCACTGACAGAGCAGTGCCAGCAACCTGAAGAATAACTCTGCAGAGCCAGTGCGAGTTCTAGTAGGTCATACGCCCAGATCAAAACCGGCGCGTCAAAAGCCTATTCTGAAGGCCGCAGGGTAACCCCAGGAGTACAAAGAGACGACGGCAGGCTAAGAGCCTTCAAATAAACAAAAACCCACAAGCAAAAGCACCACCAGCAGGAAAGAGATGGAGGTACAGTAGCTTTGGAAGGGGCGGACAAATGTGCTGGGTTCAGGAACAGCAGCAATCTTGACACGATTCCTAGCTGAACCAGGAGATATTTTGACAAGGCCTGGTTATAAACGAGGAAAATCAAACCACTTGCTAAGCAGACAGCTTGGGGTTGGGGAATTCCTCGTATGAGGCCATGCGGGATTTGTTTTGTTTCTCTTTTCCTTTACAAACAGGCATGTGAAGGCTGCCAGTTCCAAGGCCATTTCCATGCTGTCCTTTAGCAGCACATTCAAGGCATAAGGCTTCTGATCAGAAGAAGACCTCTCTAGAAAAGGTGGTCTATCTTGTAAGCAGAGCACAATGCATCAGTACCGCACAGGAGAATAGACACACGTCATCTGCTGCTGCCACTGGAAGAACTCCAAATAATGGGTTGGTAACAAGGCCATTACTAAAAGAATGCTGCTACAAGGAAGTTATGAGTGATCTTTTTGTCCAAAACAGCTGCATTTTTAATAGACACAAATAGGAAGAAATAAATTAGTAAATTCTCAGCAGAAACATGATAGTACTATCTATGGGAACTGTAAGCACCGATTTATTCTTACCTTCTTCTGCTTCATCCTCCTGGGACGATGACGGCCCCCCTCCACTCGTCGGGCTGACCAGTTCTTCCTCTCTTGCAGATTCTCTTTGTATACTGACAACTTCATACATTGTGTCTCCAGCACCGGTGTGGCTTTTTCCTTCAGACTAAAGCAAAATATATATACACATTAAGTCCCCACTGCTAATTAAATGCAGTTCTAATAGCATGTCAAACCCAAACCCATACAAACAAATCTCCTACCAAGGCTAAACAACAGGCTCCCTCCAACTTCTTCGCCGTGGCGCGCACAGAGTGGCACTAATTGACAGCTCAGTTTCTCTTTATGTTTTAGAGATAGCAAACGCAAATAAAACTGTGTTATTCCCAGAGCTGCCTCTTAACAACCATTTTAAGTAGTGTTCAGAGTGATGATTAAAAAAAAAGCTTTCTGCTTTAAATATAGCTATAACGAGGTGAGGTCAAAGAGAAACTGCAGCAAAAGTAACGAGGAGAGAACAAGCAGGAAAAATACTGGAGTAACTGACATCACAGGAAAGGGAATTGAATGCCTTGGGGTGGAATTTAATGCTATGAGTTTTTAGTGAGTAAAAGCACAAATTTTTCTTCCAAAATCAAACTTGCCATACCTGTTTCAGCTTCATATAAAAAGTTTCTGTGAAGGTTTTTCTGCTGAAGTACCAGAAGCGTTCATTGGCGGGATACACACGCACAACAGTCTCCAACAAAAACCGGACTGGCTCCTCTATTTCAGTGACAACCATGTCCACTGCCACCGTCATGAAGATCAGCTTATCTAAAACAGAAAAGTAAGTCATGTGCAGAAAAATCAGTCAAATTGCTCAAACCAATAAATGACAGGAATGCACTGTTGCTGCAACTGAAACCCCTTTCTATCCAATTGATTCTGTCACACTCATTTTATTTATCCGAGCTCTATGCCATAAATGCCCGCCGCATAGAATGAGAGTATGTATTTATTCTAAAGGCAGGAGCAAAATGTCATGCGAAGAAAACAGCATTACAATACACGATCCCTATCAGACCAAAGGAACGTGCACATTGTAAAGTGTAAACTTACTGCTGAGGGTACACAGAGAGCAAATCAGTGTCAAGGGTCTCCTACGGCACCGTTCAACCTAAATCCTCTCATAACACTAAAAAATGCTCCAGATCATTTTTTTACTCCCCTGCTCGTAACCTGTCAGTCAGTTGCAAGGACTCGAAATGTTTCACCCCTCCCTGCCCCATCCTCTGGGTCAGACAGTCCTCAGAGCAGCAAAACATATTTTTAAAAGCAAAGCCTGGATCGGTAACATTAATCCGCAACAGCTCCATCTTCCTGACACTGAACCCCAGCTTTTTCCAGGTGGAAGAGAACGCAGGATCAATGGACCAGAGGATAAGACTGAAATGGTCCAAGTGTACCTTGCAGGTTTCTAGCACAAGAAAACGTTTGCTGCTTCTGGAAATATTTGTCACAGAGAGGTAGGAACCCTTGTTTTGCATTACAATGGGATCTTCCTTGCAAGAAGCACAGATTTTTGAAATAAACATTTAGAATCAGACATTACAGACCCAGAGGCTCTCTCGTCTTAGCAGATCAAAGAGGCAAGCAAGCACTTAAAAACACCCAAAACCAACAACACGAAAGCCCCACAAAACTAAACCACACACACACAAAAAACCATATCATAAAACAGAACTGTGCCAAGCTGCACAGCAAGAGTTTTGCCTCAATGCTACTAGAAAAACGTGGTGCAAAAATCCACCAGTAAGAACAGTGACAGGGGCTGGACGTCGATTCGGGTTTAAGCACTGAGGCGAGCTCTGCCCTTCATAGGAAATGAACTCCAGATTTGCACTCAACCCCTTCACATCACACCAGAGAACATCGGTTCCAGCAGTCAGAACCTCAGCTGTATACTCAGCACCCGAGCGTATTGCTTCCAGCTGCCCGGAGACGAATGGGACGTAAAGCTGCTTGTGATCAACTAACCTCAAAACTAAAAGGGAGAGAACAGCAATGCCTATGACGTGGCAGGGGGGTTGCAACTGGATGATCTCTACGGTCCCTTCCAACCCAAAATATCCCATGATTCTATGATACGTACTGCTTTGCTGAGCACAGAAAGTGCCAACTAACAGGGCACAGGCCCATGTCTCCACGTCAGCAACACACAGTTCTGCAAACATTTATTCTCATTTCTATGTTGCATTTGTTTATACATAAAAGTTGCCAGCCACGGACTCTTGGAACGTAACAGTATACGTACTCAGACACAGGCACTGGGATTCCCAGGAGGAAATACATACGCCATCCTCACGTCAGGTAAAACCAATTTACAAATGAAATTAAATTACCTTTAGGAGTTTCCTCATTAAGTACTGGAAACACGGATGCATTAGGATTCCACATTCCAGTAATAACATAAGCCTTCCCATCAGAACTCTTTCCCATGGATTCCTAAAAACAAAGCCATACAGAAACCTATGAGAGTCATGGTTAGAGATGAAATAGAGCGAGCATGGGCAAAGAGTTCCAGGAACTTCAGAATACCACTATGTTTGCTTTAGAGAATGCAATCTAAATAAAGAACATGAAATAATGGATCGAGAAAGGTAACGGGGAAATAAAAGAGAAAGACGGAACAGTAGAAGAGGAACACTAAGGAAACAAACACAGAATCGTTTATCCGCATGCTTTTAAAATATCAATTTTAGTCAGAAAAGCATCCGGGGATGCCTGCCACTAACTGCCGAGCAGCCGAGGGGGTTGTTAGGAGAGGATGAGCTACAAGAGACTCCACAAAACTAAACGAACCCTGTGGGACACAAAGAACTGACCCAGGAAGTAAACTTAACAGATTAAGACTTTAACGACTCCAACTGATAGACCAAGCTGTTTTTTCCCACTCTAAAATTATACCTCCACCAGATTTTTCCCCAGGTTGCTTAGGCATGGAGTTACATTTGTAAGTACGTCATTGGAGCACAATTCCAGTCCATAGGAACTCGGATAGAAAGAGCCCGATGTCAGGACAATATGCAAGTAAAGTCAGAACAGACACATACAATAAAGTCAGTAACAGCAACGCCCCCACAGCTGCTTGAAACAACCTTACACTACACATCTGTCACTCCTACAAATAATGCCTGCAGACCCGCTACAAAGAACCAGAGGACATGACCTGCACGGTGAACTGTTCCTAATGTGAGGCAACTGCGCGCGTCCTGAGGGTTTCTGGGAGAGCTCACGTGGACCCAACAGGCCTGTGGGGTGGCCTCTATAGATAGAATCACAGAATGGTTTGGGTTGGAAAGGACCTCAAAACCACTCCCTGCCATGGGCAGGGACACCTCCCACTGGCTCAGGCTGCCCAAGGCCCATCCAACCTGGCCTGGAACCCCTCCAGGGATGGGGCAGCCACAGCTTCCCTGGGCAACCTGGGCCAGGGCCTCACCACCCTCATGGTGAAGAAATTCCTCCTTCTGTCCAGTCTAAATCTGCCCCTCTCCAGTTTATCCCCATTCCCCCTCATCCTATCCCCACAAGCCTTTGTGAACAGCCCCTCTCCAGCTTTCCTGGAGCCCCTTCAGGCACTGGAAGGTCAATCTACGGTCTCCTCGGAACCTTCTCCTCTCCAGGCTGAACAACTCCAACTCTCTCAGCCTGACCTCGTATGGGAGCTGCTCCAGTCAAGATGAAAGGACACCGGCATTCCTACTGCAATCCAATTTGTGGTAGAGCAGTAACAGTGACCGAATTCTCCAGATTTAAATTGGCAGAAAGGCGGTTGAAAGGAAACAAATTGAGATGTATACACTATTGCCAAAAAATGAGCTAATAAGTAGTCAGATCCATGAGCTAATAAGTTGTCAGATCCAGTTGCTAAATACACTTGGAATGGAAATGGAAATAGAATCATAGGTGGAGCCAAAACAGAAACGCAAATATACAGTCCCTACAGTGAAAATGTGCTACACAGATTTACAGAAGACAGTTCAATATACTCCTTAACTCACTGTAATCTATTCTTTATTTAAATAATAAAAATGGAAAATCAGAACTAATGTCAGAAAATAAAACCAGAAAAAGTTAGCTAGTAGATACAAACAGGGAAATAAAACAGTCTGACTAGAGAACCAAAAAGTGACAGCTAGAGTCGTCAACGCGAGTAAAGAACTGGACCAGGCAAAACAGGGATAATTGCACAGCCACAAAACAAAGGACTGCTTCACCTCAAGCACTTCCTGACTTGAAAACGTTTGTATTCTTATCCACAAGTGAAAGCAAAGCAATAGCAGCACAGAAAGTGTATTTTTTCGCAGTTCTCTTAGAAAAAGCTCATAAGAAATGAGGACTGAAAGAGACAAGTTAATACTTGGAGCTCAGTAAGAATGTAAATTCAAATGAAGCAAATAGAGGCAACATTCTCAGCATCTTAGAAAACAAGAACGGTTCCCTGAAGCTCAACTATAAAAAGTCATTTGCTCTATATTTTTAGGCGCCATGCTTAACTAAGTTTCCTGTGTTATCTTGAACAACCAGCCGTCAGCTGACCTCATCAGCATCTTCACCAACTACGCAAAAAACAGATGTCACAGCTTTGGACACTAATTGAAATGTCTCACCCACTGTAGGTAAAAGGTTTGGTTCTAGTTTGAAGATATAAAGCCCGGGATTTAAGAAAAAAAAAAAACCCTACAAAACCAAAGAGATGAGAGGTTTACTTGGTCGGGGTTCTGTTTGTTTTTAAATCATCCCTATCTCACTAAACATGATTAGATCCAAGTATTACCATGTCTAGTAAATGCATGTCGCTGTTCTTCACGTTCCGTCCGGGGCTTAGCAGCATCCCAAAGCATCTGTGAGGTTTATTAAAAAAGAAAAAAAAGGAAAAAAAGAGATAGATATTAGCTTTTCAAATTATGAAAGTGTTTTCTTGACTAAAATGGCCCAGCCACCTGCTGCTTCCAATCTAAAAAAAAAGACCTTTCTTAGCAACTTTTATTAATGTTACAGCAATGCTCAGGAAACATCACGGTATATATTCTAGAGATGATAGCAACACTGCTTTCCAGAATGAAGATGACAGAAATTAGCATCTGACCAGTGAACAATCAATTATTCTTAAAGACAACTTAGAATACAGAGTTTAAAGATAACCACAGTTTCTATATATTAGCGATGGGCTCTGGGCAAAAAGAAATCCACTTTCTGCCCAGCCCATTTTAACAATTGTTTTCATACAACCTTATAAGAAGCTATTCATTCTGTCACCCATAACATCACGTAGCATTACAGGCCCTTCAAAAAAATCCAGTTTGTTCGATTTTTAGACCTTCACTCTTTATTTTTCAAAGCAGAACTTCTGTATTATCCCTGGCCTCAAATTCCAGTCCAATAATTCAACAAGAAAATGTTCTAAAGCACATTCCTAACACCTTCAGACTTTGGAACTTTCTGAACATTGAAGGCAAAAAAATCCAGGTCTGCAGTTTCTGCAAATCACCTTTATCTTTCTCTCCTTTGAAAATACTTTATTATGAATGAAAACACACCCAACTTGAAAGCAATTGCACCATGAAATGTTACAGAAAAGTGGGGTCGTATTTCAGAGGGCTTCGCTTTGAGGATTTTTCTCCTGTACAGCTCAACTCTCTAACGATCGGTCACATCACCTTTCATCACTGGCTCTCAGAACAACGTAAGCCAGGAGTGATCTCTGTAAGCAGCCCGAGCCAAACCCCCACCAAAAAGGGGACCAACCTGAATCGGGGTGCCCGGAGCCTTGCCAAGTCAAGCTCTAAGCACCTCTGAGAACAGAGAATGAACGTTCTCCTTGGCAACCTGTTCCAGTGCTGAGCACCCCTCGTGCTGACCACGACCGGCCCAGCTCCGCAGGGCACTTTCCAGTGAAGTAACGTCCATTGACTCTAATTCTACAGCTCTGCACCACCAAGAGAGTCTGGCTCCATCTCCTCCAAACCCTTCCTCTAGGTATTTGAATGCCACAGGAATTGCCCCTCATTCCCACCTTCTCCAAGCCTGAACACAAGCAGTTCTGTTGCCCGGGCAACTCGCTGACTCAAATGAAAAGTTAAGTTTTTCAGCAAACGTACATTGTAAGGAAAACCCAGGTCAAGGGCCGAAGTAACTTAAGCAAGACGAACCTGCTGTATCCTCCAAACCCAGGCGCGGGCCCTGCCTCAGCACCAGGAGGCGGCAGGGTTCTCCCAGCTACGCCAGCTTTGCTTTGAGACCGAAACCCTTCAGACCAAAGGCCAAATTTCCTCAGCAACAACATTTTTTCCCATTACATTTTCCACTAAGAAATACTTTTGAAGGCACATTAAACACTGAGAAGCTCAGAGTCCAATGTAACCTGAATTGACCTTTTATACCAGTTTTGAATTTTAATAATATGCAGGGTAAGTACATAAAATGACTTGCACGCCTGCGTCTGTCATGTCAGTTAAATAACGCTTTATCAGCAAAGCTTGTGGTGATAAAAATAACTTCCTAATCGAATATCCTAAACAACATCACAATACAAGCTCATTTCTAAGGAAAGCAGCTCTGCTTTTGGCAGAAAAAAAAGAACAACAATCAGATGCTATTCAGAAATACTTAAAAGAGTTCATTGTTCATTAACTGAATTCTGAAGCCAAAATAATTTGAATTAAAAATATATGGAAAAGAGGATTTTTCTAAAAGCCAACGAGCAGCAAAAGCACAATGTTACAACGCACAAGAACAATGATAAATTCTGCTGTACATTCATTGTCTAAAATTTCAGTCTCATTTTGAAGCAAGAGCTTGAAAGCAAGTCGAGAGATCAGGCTCAGATTTTGGGAGAACTGTGGAGGTTTTTTCTTGATTCTCGTGTCATCCTGAATTCAACTACAATTGAATTGTTACTTGTTTGTTAAGATTGCCATCTGGTGGCATGGGTTAGTCTTAAAACTTGAGCTATTGAGAAGGAATTTCCTAATTTAAATTAATGCAATATATGCTACTACAGAAGTAACAAGAGTCCGCTGTTAACGAGCAATTAATTAAAGGTTATTCTTCACATGCACAGTCCACTTCTCATGCAAATGCTCTACACACACGGTCAGATTATAGTGTCCAAAAGGGATCCCCCTCACATAATTTCTGAGTTATCAGCCGTTCCTGAGCTCTTCGCCATCACTTGAAGAAAATCATTAGAGCCGTATTATAACAAAACTACAAAGGAATCCTACTCATTTCAGAGACTCCACTAAAATACTGCTGCTTCTAACAAGCAGGTTGAGTCCAAACTTATTCTGTTCCAGTACGGATCTCAGTCTAACACATGTCAAGGTTTAACACTGCTCAGACAACCTAACCTGGTTACTAAACAGAGATGCTGGTAATGCAGCAGGACAATAAATGCATGGGTTTGCACTAAGCAAAAACAACAGAAAGCAAAATCAAAAGCATTTGAATGTCCGAAGCATCCTAACACCACATTCAAAAAGACAAATGAAAAGGACAAAACCAAGAATGTTTGACTAGTAGAGGCTACGTTTCTAGCTTTCACCTAAAAATCACACAAAAACTTCAAAAGAAATTTGAAGCTTAACTGGGAACCTAAAAATTAATTACATTAAGCAACCCGCTTTATCTTTTTAAGACTCTTACCTTTCGATGGCCAGTTCTTTGTTCGAGAGCTGCTGAACTGTAATCACCACTTTCTTCTCAATTCCCTGTTTAAGCTTGAAATATAATTTCTCTCTATCCTTCGGCACAGGGCTAAAAGAATAAAGAAACAAGTTTCTTCAGCACAGGGGCAGCACATTAACTGTTAAAACACAGAAAAGAGAGTAGCAGCCCACTTAAACTATTAACGGCTCAAGAGACCTTTTCTTCCTTCATACTTAAGATGATAAACTGGCACTGAAGAAAAACAAGACTTGAGGCTGACACTTGGTACGCTGTGTGGGGGATTTATCAGACAGCTGTATGCAAAAATGCATGGTGTTTGGGGGAGGGTTAAACGACAGCAAATACACTATGTATTGGCTAGGAAGCACAAAATAAACAGGACATTTTCACAGAAATAACTCTTATTACAAACCCTCTCTTCCACTCCAAAACATCTTGTAATTAACTGTTAGGCAAAGAATTCTCCCCATCCCCTGTAATGCTTAGAGGAGTCTACATGTTCTACATCTTCGATAAATTTGGAATTCATCAACTTATTTAAAAAAACAAACTAAAAAAAAAGAAGCAATCACTAGGCTATATTTAGTCAAGAAAATTGGTTTGACTTAAGTTTTCGACAAACTTTCCACTACCTTTTCCATTTACACAGCCCTACCTTGAGCATTCCTACCAGAAATCTCATAATTAGAAGAAACTAACTTGAAAAAGGAATCCTGAATTTTAATCTTTTGACAGAAAAGCTACAGAGAAGAAAACTGTAAAAGCAAAACAAAAGCTCCCTTTTGACAAGCAGTCCACCTATGAAAGAAGCCAAATTAATTTTACCAAAGCACAGCAGCTGTGCCTTCTGCAAGTGTTTTTTACAAAGAGATTTTTGTTTTCCCCTTTCCATTCAGAGTACCTGAAATTTCCTTTCCCATCATCTTCTTTGACTTCTAAGGAAACACTGAAAGTGTACACATCACTATCTGGAGTAGGAAGAACAAAGTCCTTAACGTGATCGGACGCTTGTTTGGAAGAACGTTTAAATGCTGTTGAGAAACTATATAAAATTCGGCTGACCTGCAGAGAAGCAAAAGAATAGTTTTATCAAAAATAAAAGATTATTTTAATGGGGTATTGTGATGTGGGTTTGAAGGTCATAAAATTACCATCACTTGCCTCCTAGATTAAGCACAAATCACGCCTCACATAACAAAAAACATTCAGTGTGCGCTTTTAATAACCAAGAAAATTCAGTAACATCTCCTGTTTCCATTCATGCCACGTTCTCTGCTCATCTAATGCTCAGTAAGTTAACATATATTAGCAGATTAGGAAAGCAACTCATGAGAGGACCCAAAGAATGTACTTTTCAGGCAGTGAATTTAACAACAACTTACAGCTGCTCTTGTAGATGCCAAAAAACAAGAGTTCTTTTACAAGCTCTGTTTTTCCACCTTAGAAAATCCTTTTCTCCTGAACTATCACACAGCTCTTCCTAAAATATTTAGGGCAGAGTACTGTAAAAGGACTCGTCGTAACTCACGAGGTCCACTCTGCAACTTTAGCCTGAAACCTCTTCAATCTTACAGGGCACTTGGAAATTTTATTGAAATACTAAAATAAAAAATATTCATGATGTTATCATTCAAGCACAAGTACCTGGCATTCTGTGAAACTCATTATATACGTGTTAATATATTTCTCAGGGCAGTATATACCATTCTCACATCTGGAATAACTTCTTAAACTACCATTTGTATCCTCTGTCCCAGTCCCAGTTCACGTTTAATACTTACCGCCTCTTTAATCTCACAGGAGAAAACGTGAATCTGGAACTCTTCAGTCCCGCAGCTGCTTTCAGTAAATGCAAAACAGTCACTCTCTGGAGTCCCATTTTGTCCACGCACACAAAACAACACCTTATAGATGGGGAAAGAGGCTATCTCCACATTGCTCGATTGATCTATTATTCTGTCACGGAAAGGAACGGGGAAGAACAAAGAAAAAGGTCAATAAAACAGATAGGTCGAGCTAAAAGGCTTTTCTGCAATTAGGTAAACAACTATCTGACCTGTAATTACTACTGAATTCAAGTACTCGAGACGCGTGGTAGGAACAGGAATGTCAGTCTTTCCAAATTTAAGATGTAAACGTTTCTGGTTGTAACACCACCTTAATTTCTTTCCTAGTCCACAATACAAACACAGCCCCTCTGTATCACACAATAACGATGACCAACACTGCTCTGCAATCGCTCATGAAAAGCACGAGTAGAAATGTACAAACCACAGCAGTCGGGAAAATGGGATTTGCGTACAAAGAGCAAAGGAAATTATCAATGTTATAAAATAATGCAGATCTGTTTAAGAAAACATTATTTATTCAGACTTCACAGGACTTTGTAGCTCAGCAAACGCCTGCTGCACATTCAGGTGAACGTTTATCACAGATCTAAGTGCTCAGACAAGGTTTTAACTTCCTCTCAGACTGAGAGCCCAAAGAATAATTCACAAACTTGAAAGAAGACAACATGGTTGGCGGTCCCACAATGGACTACTAGACAGTGAGTTAGAAACTGTAACAGCTCGAGATCCACAGTTCTCCTCCAGTGTTTCACTACTTGTCCATTCACACGCTCACCCCAAGGGTGAATAAACACGGGTTATATGGATCAGAGTCCCGTGTCTGTAACAACAAAACCAAAGTACTAATGTTCTCAAGGCAAGGAAACCCCAGAGAGGACCCGGCACACTGCAGTATCAGTGGGAGGTGTTAAATGGACAAGTGTTCTGATCCCAGAAATGGAAACACTCCTCAAAGATGACACCGGTGCCACATGAACTTTGGCGGAGCGTATTGCGTCACACACAGTTTTGTGCAGATTCTTAGGTAGTCCCTCGCTTAACAACATCCTTTGCCATTTAAGAACAAAGGAACCTGCAATTCCGCTTGCAAAACAACCTTCTTGAATGGCCACAACGGCTACAGAAGCAGGTGCACACGCCTGACATCTCGAGTCTATGTGACAGCTGCCATCGTAAAAATACACAGCGTCATTTCCTAAACTCATTATATACGTGTTAATATATTTCTCAGGGCAGTATATACCTGAGAAATGAAATAGAGCCATATGATCAAAAGAAATCTTAAATAGGCTCCAAAGAGCAAAACAGATGAAAACAATATATATGAAAACAATACACGTGAAACAGAGACCAGCATCTCAAGTCCTCCGACCAGGGAGGCCGGGAGAAAACAGGCATTATCAGCTCTCCTTTCCCAGGGTATCTCTCATTAACGCGTTTGAACAGAGATGCAGGTAGAAAGACACGCTTTTGTTGGCACTGCATGGCAACCGCCACAACCGACTGTGCAGCACACGTTAAATTGCAGCGTGCATTTTGTTGCATCAGAGGAATTTCTCAACAATAACTGTCTTCAGCAAGAACTTCAGGCACAAATCCAGCAATTCTACCGCCCAGTGCGAGTAACAAAATCAGAGTCCACCTTCCACGTGTCTGCGTATGTAAAAAAAGAAACACTTGAATGTTACCTTACAGAGCCTTCTGGAATGTTTGGAACATAGAGCGTTACAGGTAAAGGGGCGTGACTGGCGGATTTCATGCTTGCCATGGCATGTAGCGCTTCCGCTTCATTGCGAGGGGCAGACACCTTTGTGCAACCTAAGTAAGTCAGTTTGTTAAACAATACGCTGTCTTCTTCCAGGGGTTCGCTGGGAGAGGATGGCCTTGGTGCAGAGATTTCTGAAAATGAAGAAAACGCTTCTTTAACCACTTACTTTTATTTTTACACGTTGCTTTCTGAATAAGTTCCACAGCAAAATTTCCCATTTCATATGAAAATGGATATGGGAGTCAGAAGTCCAGCTCCAGCAGTAAGAAATCCATTTGGAAATTCAATGTTACTATTGTGTATTCTAGTCTAATGCATGTTTCCATAGGAACAAATGGCTTTTTGATTCTTTTTAGCAGTGCTAGAACACAATTTTTCTTTAAGCTCCATTCCACGGGTGTTCTTCTATTTAGTTTGCTTAACCTCCTTCTAATTCCTACTCATCAATTTGCATAAAGATGCTTCTAATTCTCCTCTCTCCCCGTCTCTGCAGCTCGTGTAGAACTATTAAATGTGTTTTGCATTCCTGGAATAGCTATACTGACTGCACAAAACCACCTGGGAGCTGCAGAAAAGAAACAGGAATTCATTCCTCTCCTGAGCAGAAGTGTTCCGTTTCCAGTATCACATGACTATGGATAGGGGCGGCCTCGAGGGACCTTTGCTCTTACTGTTGTTTCCTGGGTTGTTTTTTTTTTTTTAAGACATTTTAATATCTGAGAAATCAGAAGAGAGGCAGAAAAAACACTCTGTTAAGTATGGAATGAGAGTAACCTCAGTTGGAAAAGACTTCTCTGGGTCATCTAGCTTTAACTCTCGCACAAAGACCTGGTTAGATTAGGGATGGCTTCAAAACTGGATCGAGTTACTCAGGGGATCTCTTTGGAGTTCTGCATCTCCAAAGATACAGTCTATGCCGTTATTTCTACTTCTTATTACTATAGCTAGTATTACCATAACACTTAAATCATAAAGGTTGCAAAACTGAATTATTTCTATTGGGGGGGGCTGCATCTACAAGTATTTCTTTCTTCATTCATGCCCCGGGCTATGAATGTTCTGTTTGAAGTACATCAAACAGAGAGCCAGTAAGGTAAGTTTCTCAAAAACGCAGCATACGTGTAATTAAGAGAAGGGTGTTCCTATTACGCATAAACTGTCTACCTTGCTCTACCACAAAAACTCTTTTCTTTTTACTTCCCAAACAGATGCTATGGGAATTATAGGACACGATGCCACAGGAGTGCTCTGCACACTACCGGGCGAGAAAGAAATCTAATTCAAGACCCACAAGGATGGCCACAGCCTTGTATTCCTAATATTGATAACAGAAAAGCTACCATATATTTTACGTAAAATGTATACAATGTAGTTCACATACGAAGCTTCCAGTCCTCCCTTTTTCAGCAAAACTCCAAATAGCATGCAAGTACCACAACTGGTTCCTAGTAAATACCAGATCTAAAGCTGTCCTCGCTGGTGACAGAACCAGAGCTGAGACGTTTATCAGTCTGCTCAGGGTGTATCTCATTTGCGGGTAGCACCATTGATGAACACCACCCAGAAACGTCTCCCACTCCATCAGCAACATCTTGGCCTCAACCACAGGCCACTCAGCAAAGCTAAGCAATACTTGGTCGTAACTCATCGAGGGCTGGAGATAAAATGAGAATCATCCTGACCAAAAGAGAGCAGCAGAGGGTATCAATCTGATGCTAATCTATTCCTACCCATAATCCCCGACTGATGAGAAAAGGAGAGGAGGGCCTCTTCGGAATGAAGCTCCAAGAAGCTTTACATTCATTTTAAAAGTTCACTTGAAACTGCATAAAGTAAAAATAACTGCCACATATGATGGAGGGGAGAAACGCTTAAGCAGTACCTGTAGTAGACGGGTCTAAAACAAGGTGCAAAGATGGGTGATTTGTTTGAGCTGCTGACCCATCTCCAGCTGTCAGCCCGCTTGCATCACTGGAACATTCTCGGAGAGCAGGGGAATTGTTCTGGTCCTTTTCAGAACCCCTCAGAATCTCTTCCATTGCCTTCTCCAGCTGATCCTCTCCATTTGAAAATACCTGGAAGCAGAAGGAGATGACCTTTTTTAGAAGTAGTTCTGGCTTTACTTTCTCTATCATTTTTCAAACATTCTTCATTGCAAAAGTTAAGAAACTTTGCTGAACAAGACAACACACCAAGAATCAACAAAATTAAACAAAACGCTATCGTGTCACATTCCCATTTGTATAATGCACACAGTCTCACTACTAATCCGACAACCGTCCATCTAATTGCTCAAAATCTCTCTTAAAATAATGGGTTTGTGTGTTTACATCGTCCAAAGATTAACAGCCTTTGTTACAGACTTTACTTTCTTAGTCTTATCTAACCCTTTTCAGTTGTTTTGCCAATTGTCGCACACGTGAGAGGGGTGAAAGCGTACGGAAAGGACAAGAAAATGGTGAGGAACAGCCTTTCACAAGCACTGGCCTTCCAGACAAAACCCTGCCCATGTCCAGTGCGGAAGTCGCATCACAGATTCTACCTCCAGTTCCCCTGCCTCTCTCAGGCAGAGCTGCTAAAGAAGCAGATAGTGTTCAACACAGACAGAAATCATCAGTTGTAAACAGCTGCAGAGCAGTTATGAAAAGACAGACTAAGTATTTACTGTCATTTCAAGGGGAATAAATTGCTATTGTTGCAAGCGGACCAAAACCAGTAAATCAGCTACTCCAAGTCAACTGGGAAAATACGTAATTAACCAATCTGCTGTCACCCAAACGCTAAAATATTTTGCAGTTTAGAGGTGGAAAGCTTTTAGAAAAGCCTTAGCCATGCCTACAGCAGCACTAAGCAGGAAAACTGAATTCAAAACTAAAACCCAAGCCCCTCTGCGGTCTACTCCTCTGCAGCCTAATTACATGCTTTTAAGGCAACAACATTCAGAGTCTCTGATCTCTAAATAAAGATCTTCCAGCCTTTAATCTGAAGTTCATTCTTTGAAAAGAACTTTTTAAGTCCTTTTCTAATGTATAAATCCACAGAAAACTAGCAAAGCTGACTCCCGAAGAAGTTATTATATAAAAGAAAAACTGAACTGCCACTTTTGCACAGATTTGCTTAACCTGAGCAGTTGATTTCCCTGGCAATAAGCAAGGACAAAAATTATGGTCTAGGATCCTCCTCAAGCACACACAAGAGCTTTCAATTAACTAGTCAACAGAAGTCACAATCTTTGGATCAATATGAATCGTACAATGCATTCAAAACAGAGCAACAGTAAACCTTTAGCTGAGGTTTTTCATCTTTGCCAGATGTGTCCCCAGATTGCTGATGAACCAGGACAAATTCTTCATTAGTTAGCGTGGATACAGTTTCAGGAATCCGACTGGTTTTGCTAAATGACGTTCTGACTTCCATCTCAGGTCAGTATTCTCTGCCTGCCACCAGGCCGAAAAAGGAAAAATAGTAAATGGTGAGTTTTGAAGCTATAAACAACATTTAATAGGCGTAATATGAAGTTATCGAGGAATGATATAGAAGTTATATTACTGTAGGATACTATATTCCTCAAACTCTGATTTAATTGGTATAAGGAATCTTTTTTTAAACAGCAATCATGATTTTTAGGTGGTGTTTAAAAACTCTATGATTTAACAGCAGCAGCTGTTCTCCACCTGTATAAATGACATGAGCCAGTTTACTTCAGAGCTGGCTTTAGTCTTCCAGAGTCTGCTCCCTCTGCCTCCCTAATTCCTGCCCTGTGCTCTCCCTCACACAGTTAAATTTCTTACCCAGAGAAATGGGTTGTGTGAAGGCGCAGAGCACCTGAAGACTGATTTTCCAACGCCTGTGTATCAAACTGTACGCTCTCCACATGGAAACACATTTAGCAATTATGTTAAGTTTGGTTTTATTATTCTTTATACCTCTAAGTGATGAAGTCAAAGGCGATACCAAACCACATCACAACCTTCTCAGCAAATTCTCTGAAACCACCTGCAGAGTTAAAATTACCTACGCCACGTAAAAAAGGAAAAGAACGCCTATAAACATCACAGAAACCAAAATCAGGTTTCCCTTTGTCTGCATGGCAAAAAAACAAATCTAGAAACACACAGGAGAGCAAAACGATAGTCAGCCTATACGTTACAAGTTGATAAACAGAACAAAATCCATTCCTAGCCCTTGAGAAAGAGGGCAGCTGCTGTAGGTACCCACCAAATAAAGAGAGCATCACCTACATCTATTCATAATGTTCTCCGATTCCTTAGGGAATGAAAAGCTAAAAGGAAGAACACTGTCTATCAGACTTTTCATGTTTTCCATGGATCAATGTTTCTAATTTTCCTGTGTTAAAAAGAGAGACAGCACTTCCAGAGAGATTCTATACACAGCACGCCCTTCCAGAGAAGTTCTATTGCCATTTGTGTTTCCTGAGAAACACCACTTTGGACGAGTGTTGGGATTTACTGCGCTTAAGACTGAGATCGGAAGAGTCACATATAGCACAGGGGGAAACCAACTGCGACTGTTGCCTTCCCAAGGCTGGGAAGTGCCCGGAGAAGGGTGGCACAACCAAAACGTCTGAAGGAGGACAGGTTCAGCTTCACGTTGCCCTGCAGAGCTGTGCGCAGCTTCTTTCCCGGTTACCGTCCCCAAACACTCGGTGACCAAGAAAAAGAATGTAAATTTCGGTCTACCCATAGGGAACCACAAAAGCAGCACTTAAAGACAGAGGCCGTGTTCTCCACGTCTCTGAACTGGCATTATCGAATACGCTTGCCAGGAGAAGCAGTTTGGCAACTTCAGACCAACACACAAGTGTGGGAACTACTAGTTTCTTCAAGTGCGTACTCCAAGCTTGTCCTTACCAACAGCTTAAAGCACCACATCGGTGCAGACACACACCTTTTTCCATACACAACTATGTCAGCTGAACAAATGAGCACCCCGGAGCCCCCAGCCCCAATTTCCATTACAGCCCACTCCGCCCTGCTGTCAGCAGCACTCAAGCGGACACGCTCCATCCCATTTCAGCCAAAGCTCTAGACTGGCCATGGAGAACATGTGCACTACAAGCGAGAACCTCAGAGCGAACGGGCTTTTCGCTTCCTCCCCTGTTCCAGTCACATGGTATTTAGAAAGCAAAAGCTTCATACACACCATTTAACGATCAGCCTTTGATCAAAATCAGTTCTTAATGCCAGAGACAAGCTAAGGACCAAAAATCACAATCAAATCATTTTTCAAATTAAACAGCTTGAGTAAAAGTCATGTCAGAGCATAAGAACACAAGGATTATTGAAATTTATAGCATCTTAGGCAGTAAGCTCCTTAGAGGGGAAAAGTTTCTATTTTTGTCTTTTAAAGGCACATGATCTAACAACTAAGCTAAGCACTTCTGAGGAAAAGCAGCAAAAAAGAATAAAAACCTCCGAGAGAATCAGGTGTTGAGGAAGGGAAGGAGTAGAACATCTGAAGGGTTTTCTTACCCTTTAGCAAGAAGAAAAGGGACTCGTGCATTCTGGACCTTCCAGTCACCTCCAGTCAGGAGATGGTTATGTCACTTCCCTTGTGTCATTATAGTCCGTTTTTACTCATCACCGAGTTTCACACTTGAACTCCCCCTTTTCCTACAAAAGGTAAAGAACAAATGACAGTGTCACCTATTAAATTCGTACAAAAATCTAAGAATGGGTCACTAAATAACTTTTTTTTTTTACTGTCCTTTCTAATGAAAAGCTGAAAGTTAAGAACAGGAGAATTTATTCCTGACTGCATTCGTCGGAACACACAGACAGTTGTACGGTCTGCAATCATGTCAAGTTTACTCCCTGGTTAGTAGCGCACAGTCCTGGTGCGGAACGCTGCTGAAAGAGGTTTATCATGGTCTTTATCAGTTCAAAGTTACTGGGAGGGCAGTTATCAGAGGAGAGGAGAGGAGCTGACAGTCAGGGACACCCATGTCAGCAAACACAGTGTACCTCGCTCCACACATGGAGTTTAAGCTGCTAGTGCAGTTGGGTTCCATACGAACAAACGTGGCCAAGGTGTGAATCCACCTTCTGTTCTGCCAACACCGCTCCAAGGATGGAAACCACAGACCAGATGGTAACTTCCTAAAGCACCAGAGCCAGGAGTCAGAACTGCTGCTCCAGTAACGCCTTCAGAAAGATGACAACAAATTATGCTTTGAAGGTTCTCTTCGCAGTAAGAAATACTGGGAAGTTGGTGCTACTACTGCGAGGAAGTCATCTCTACGAAAGAAGGACCTTCAACAGTCACGTTCTTCCCTACAGAGAAGAAAATCTTCCCTCCACACTTCCATGAACACCACCACACAGACAAAAATGCAGAACCCAGCAACAAACACAGAGGAGGGCATTTTTCTGAACTCAGCTAAACAAAGCCTACCCCGACAAAAGGACTGAGCTTTTAAAGGAGCTATTTCAGAAAAAGGCTTTCTGAGAAACAGATTTCCAGACCAGAAGACACAGAAAAGAATTACCCAGATTTTCCTAGCTTTAAAAGGGCAATAGGGCAGATCTTGCTCTGAAAAATACCTTAAGCCCTCCAGATTCTACAAGCTGCTGCTTTTCTCTGCGAGCTTTACTGAGCAGTTTTGGTCAAGTCACTCCGTCTCTCTGCTGTACTTCACTTCCCAGTGGTTCTTTTACACAAAGTCCTGGATGAAAGCAAACTAAGCCATACTCCTTGGAACGGAGATGTCCTGCGGCCAGAGCCTGTAACTTACTACACACACGTACAGGACTAAGCTTTAGGACACCCAAACCTTGCAGCTTCTCCACTTCTAGCCAGGAAGGCATCCCAGGTTCACTGCAGCTCCCGGCTGAAAACATGGGAAGTTCGCAGCAATGCTGGAAGACCCAGGTGGGTTCAGCACTGAATCCGAGCAAGGGACACGGGATAGAAATGCTCCTCACTACTTCTCTCTCCAACTCTTCCATGTGTTTTGTATTGAACCCAGACTTGCAAAACCCCCTCCCACACGGAACCACCGGCACCTCGGGAGTGTCAGATGCCGAGGGATTGCAGGGCAGATCAGGACAGGGCACTGCGGGCAACACACAAAGAAGAACAACCAAAGGCAGAGCCACAGACGTCCCAGAAGGCAGATGCTTCGCCCACCTGATTAGACTCAAAAATTTCCTCATCAAACTGATCACCAAAGGTAAATAATGCTTTTTACACAAACCAGTTGTCAGAAGACATTTCTGGGTTTACTTCCGGTCTGTTCAGCAAATATTTCAAAATTACCCATCAAAGATCACTGTTGGTCCAGAAAATAAATTCTTTTAATTTTGTTTCAGCGTTACAATGAAAAAAAACAAATAAAAACCCTGATAGAACATAGAGCCACAAAAAGACAAGAAATAGGTAAGGCGATCTATGTGCAGATAGAAACAGGTGTTAAAAGGAAGCTTCTTGAAAGAAGGTAATAAGGAGCAGGAGAATTCATACTTTCTTTTCTCATACAAACAAAATTGGGTCCTGTGTCAAAGAGGCTTTCAAAGCCGCATGGCTTGCCTGATAATCTCGAACCCCAAATAAGATACTGCTAAAGATGTTTTACCTATTTTCAGAACTAAGGTTCCTCAAGAAAATCTCTGGGACCTTTCTGAAGGGGAATGTCCAATACGGCTGTGCAGAGATTCATCTTCTGCTATTCTGCTAAGGGACATCTGGAGTGCAAACGTACACTAAAAAGCATACTTTATTCCCTTTTTATTGAGACAACACAACGCATCACAACTGAACTTGTAAACACAGACACGACGTGACTCGTATTTCCAGTTTACTGAAGCGATGTGGTTCCATTCTGTGAGCTGGACAGACAGTGATCCACACACACACCAGAGTCTCGACCACAGCACCTCACTTCTAAGAAGAGTGTCAAAAATCTGTGTCACTGTAGCCCTTGTCCCATAACCCCACAGACCTGAGAGAGGCACGCAGAGCGCTCGCCCCGTGGGCTGCTAACATTAATGCAGCACAACTTTCCTAAGCGCTGCTTCGAATACACACAGCTTTGCCTTTCCAATGCTTTTTCATCGGAAAACTAAACGACCTTATAAAATTTCTTAATATATTTTATGTTGAATTAGTACGGCTCTTCATCTCCAAACCCCTTGTCTCTACTGATTGAGTGGACACGTGCAGAAGAAAATCTGCATAAAATCCATTTATTTAAACCCAGGTGTCATAAAATCCTTTTGCTTGAAAGGCCAACAACAGCACTATAATTTTATCCCTAATCTGAACTTCTCCTCATGTAATCTTTCTCTACGAAGCTAAGCCTGTATGTTCATACCGGCTGCTGTTTGCTTACTCATAAATCGTCTCCCAGTGCCTCATCTCTGGCAGTGAAGGACCAGGTACAGCACATTTGATGGGAAAACCACCAAACAAGCATTTGCTTGGCTTACTGATACTCTTTTCCAAGATTAAAATCAACCTAATGCAGCGATGTCTGCTGTATCACAGAATCACAGGCTGGAAAAGACCTCCTGGACCACTGAGTCCAACCATTCCTATCAACCGCTAAACCATGCATCGCTACATTTTAAAATACATATATATATATATAGGTATATAAAATTTTTTCTAATTCCCAGGAAAGCAAAGTTAGGAACAAAAGTCTTTCCAAAGGGGAAAAAAAAAAAACAAGCAACAACAAAACCAAACGAACAAAAGCTCCACAATTAGAAAGTAACCACATTGCTTATTTTGGCAATCCTGCCTCCTCTGTGAAAGCAAACGTCTACTATGCAGGCAAGGCAAATAATTAGTCTGTTCATGGATGGCAAACTGTTTTTAATTGTTGTACCGGGTGCCTGGATACCGAGGGCCTGCAGACTGCTCTTACACGTCAATCTTATAGCCGAGGAATAACAAATTAAGGAAAACAGAATCAAAAGAGAACTAGATAAACAAGAAAATGCCTGCTCTCCTTCAAAAACACACTACATCACCCTTTTCCCCAATAAATTCCAACCAGTCCTTCCTAAACACATCCCATTATGAATACTGACACATTTGTTATAAAGAAGAGAAATAGCTTTCCTGAGTTGAACCTCTGGATTATGCATAAACCACTGAACCACTTAAAAACTATACAGACTCATAGCTTGAAGTCACTCGGGGAAAATATTCGTTCTATTTATTTTAACTTTAAGACTCTGAGGGCGAGGAGCCCTTCTGGAGGAACGGCAGGCACGCGGCTGGTACTTAACCAGAGCGTGACTCAGGCAAGGGAGCAGCTGACACGGCCAAATGGAGAAGCACCATCCCTCCTCCTCAGCAGCGACCATCAGCAACTGCAAGTCAAAGGCATTAAAGATAAGAAGCAGGTTTAAAAACAAAAATCCCTTGATCTTGACAGTACATATGGGGTAGAAGAAGTACCATGAATGCCAGACGAAATACCAGCCTGGGTGTGTGCAAGAATACAAGGAAGGTTATCGGCTGCAAAGGTAGCGCCTCCATCACATTGGGTACTTCCTCTCTTTTTATTTGTGCGATTTGAGCAAATAAGAGTCACGGAGGTCAAGCTAAACCCCAGACAAACCAGAGTTAAGAATAAGGCTAGAAAGAGTCTTTTTAACAGCTATTTAAACCATTATTCAGGCCTGAGACAGGTAAGTAGCGGCATAAGCAACTTCGGTTGAAGAACAGACCACACTAGCATTGTGTCTCTGGCTGACACATTAATTAATGCTGTTTACAAGCAGGAGCAATGCTAGATAATCCAACTAGTGTTTAAACAACTTAAGGAAATATATTTTATGTTCTACAAATCAAAAGAAAAGCCTCCCTCTTCCCTAGCCCACTCCAAAAGCACACCTAACAAATAAGTGTAAATAAGGCAGCTTCAGCTACTCGAGAGATGGTATCAGTCTGCGTGTGTATCTCATTAAAAAAGACCCCAAACAGACTTACAGGTGAAGTCCTGGCAAACAGGTTTCCTTGAACAACTAGCTTAAGCCAAGTAGCTCATCCTGCCTCATGGAGAAAGCAAACAATGCAAGTAAAGCAACTCCAGGACACCCTCGCACCGTTTCTGTCACCAACTACACACAAATGCTTCAGCTTCTTCAGCCAGCAATTAATTTGGAAAACATAAAGCAGCAACAAAGAGTATCCAGTTTTTCACAGCTGGAGTTTGACAGACTTGGGTTTCCTATTTTTTCCGATTGCTACGCGACGCTTGCGGGCAGCATTCGGGCTGAAATGAGTGCCAGGCAATCTACCGAATGGCGTGGCAACTCACTCAAAAACAGTGACCTATATTCCAGAGGAAAGCAGTAGCGTAAGGCAATCATTGAGACTATTGCATGGTTTATTCCTTAACAGTAAAAACAACAGCACTGATCTAATTTAGCCTATGGAACAACCCCTCTCCATTAAACACACCAGGTCTTTTCTCCACAAGCTATAATTTCCAACAGGAATCACACGCTGTAAGGCCAAAGAGACCATACGGCACAGCAGTGCGACACAAGGCAGTAGTGACGCGGGGTGCCAAGCCTTCTCCTTGCCAAACAAGCGCCTTATAAAGTGCCACTTCCAACCCCAGCAAAACACAAGAGACGGCGATTCACTGCCAGGCTCCAACTACCTTCAAGGCTGGCAAAATCCTCCTTCCCCAAAGCCAGCCCTGGGAGCCACAACAATTGTTATCTTGAGGTTTGCAACGTGCATTTTAGGAGTCTTAGGTTTTGCAGATTCAACGTGAAATGGCGACGTTCTGCCTTTAGCCACAGAACTACCCCCATCCTACCAACCCCAGAAAACGAGGTTGCTATTTCTCATAGTGTTTCTCCAGAGCTGTTCAGCCGCGGTCAGCCCTGCGCTGCGCTCCGGGCTGCACCAGGCCATGTCTCATGCCCTCTCCCCATCTCATCTTCTTTAGTTATATCTCTTAATCTCGAGGTTTTTATTCTAGGAGTTGTCAAGCATAATCATGAGTTGTAAACGAATAACCACACCAGACACTTTCTGGTATTATTCAGCTACAGACTTTCCAAAATGACAAGGACGATGAGTTTTGATTTGACAGTCACCTGGAATTCTACTGCTTTTGTATCAGAACCGTCCAGTATTAACACTTCACAAGAAAGAAAAACATTCCCTTCATAACGTGAAACGAAACCAAGTTTGTTGAAAATAAGTACTTCCACATAAATGATTCGCTTTAAATTCTTTAGGATCCACGTCAAGATCTTGAACTGTCACTTGAACATTTAAATATTCCGATATAACATGAAAAGATGGAGACAGAAATCAGTTGTTTCAAAGACTAAGATTAACTGGAAAGCGAAACCTCATGCAAGTTAAGATAACTGAAATTGAGAACTACAGAAAGGTGAACACAGCAATTAAAAGCCACACTAAACGACCTTCTTCATAACTACTGTCCTTCTTAGCCCTACGCATGACTGCATGAAGTGCAGCAGCTCAATTAGCATTCTGATTTTTATTTGAGCAGTAAACTCTTAACACCACTGCATGCCAGAACTAATCTGCCGGCACTCCACATGCCTAGGGAAGATTTTGTAAATATACCCATGACGCAGCTCTACTGCTAATTCCAAAGGCCTTGAGAGGTTTTAGAAAAACGGAGAATGGAAATTCATACAGGACGCTAAAACTGTTTCCCTCACAGAAAAAGGATCTTCCATTGGCAAGAACAGGTCTGTATGTAATCAGATTTATCCGGTACTCATGTACCGACCTATCCCACCTAAGGGCATCAGAAAGTGATGGGAAACCTTTTTGTGATTTTGTTCTGCTTTTTCCACTTACAGGCTGCAGAATGAAAACAATTTGCTGGTATCATTGATCAAGAGGTAAAAACCAAGGCTTGCCCTCAACACGCAGATCACAGACATGCACATGTGAAAGTTTCTTACAGACACGTACCAAGAAATAACGCCCGTCTTCGCTAACTAGGAAGGAACTTTTCTTTTAATGACAAAGTGTTCTTCAAGAAGATCTCCCTGTGTGACCAGCTTCTCTCATCAAACTAGTCCCAATCCACTCTGTAATTCAAGGAACAAGTAATGTTTGGAAAAGCAGCATTAAAACATCAATTAACCCCGAAACAAAAGCCTTTAAGCCTAAAAAACAATTAACCCCGAAAAAAAAAGTTAATTCAATTAATAAACAATTTTCATACCAAGCCCTGGAACACTTAAGAATTTCTTAGGCTGAGTATCTCCTCCACATACTACTTGAAAAGGGAAATGAGAAATAAAAAGAACACGCGTTCCTTTTTCCGAGACATTTTCTCTTCTTTTCATGCCAGACATCCATAATACCAGTATTTTTTTTTTCTTCCTAAAGGATTAAAGGAAAAACTAAGTTGCAAAAATTAAGCCCCATGTAATCAAAGGACAGGCAAGATCTTTCCATCTCCCTATTTTAAATTCTTGTTTTAAAATTTCTTCGAAAGCGTGAACAAGTACATCTCAAGGTATCACAGGGAAGACTCAAAAAGCCACCCGTAACCAGTGATTACAAGAAAGAAAGAGTTTCCATAGTTAAATTAGCACAGGGCTGTCAAAGAAAGTTTTTGGTTTGTTTTTGCAGCTTTTTCCCAGCAATCAGATCTGGTGAGTAGAACTGCTTTAAAGGATAAACTCTACATGATGACAAAAAGACTTTTTTGATCCTTCTCACAGTGAAACTATCACTGGGCTCAACGTAAAACAGCTCAGAATGTATTGTTTTTCATTACCTCAGCCCCTGGGCCAGGCCACCATTAACAGCTCTTACGCATCGTGTTTATTAAACTGAATGACTCCTGTTGATCATGTTTGGTGTAAGCCTCAGGCTACTCTAGACCGGTCTGCAAAATCACAGAATGAGCTCTTGCTGGGGAAAAGGTATTTAAAACAATACAGCACAGTTTCTCATATCGTCGCTAAGTGTAACTGCAAGAATCTGTACACAATCCGTGTACAAAGCACACAAATGTACATGTTGGAAAATATCTACGGATCTCAGCAAAATTACTGTTTAATTTCAGGGAAAAAAGGCACAATAATAGCTTGCACGTACAGAGGCACAAATTAAAACCATCTTACTTACGCTGAAGTGGTTGATAACAAGACTCCAGATTTCTGCAAAGTGCAGTAATCAAGTCAAAATATCTGAATTACTTTGAACTGTTTTACATGGGAGACATTTCAGGAAGTGCATAGAATTTATAATAAAGACATCCAAAAATACCTGGAGACACGCGACCATCACGCCAGCGTGAGGCCGTAACGCTACAGGAGTGGTTGGACTGAGGAGAAAAGCTGCGCATCGCAGTGCCGCTACTTTTAAAATAAGATATTGCTGAGGAGAGGGTGGTGGTGCATTTCTAGTCGAAGTAAAAACCTTACAGTTCAAGTTCCCGTTTCCCTAAACCGTACCGAATATTATCAACGTTAACTAACAATAAGCTCACACTGAAAGCCAATCCTTACAGTAAGATTCTCCAACTCTCGCTTTCTTTGCTTTCCAAAAGGAAAAATGGGGTTAGCTTATCAAATGCTTGGAGAACTGCAAAGAGACCAGCGTCTGCGTCCTGCCTGCCTTCCTCCTGTTCACAGCAAGCACTCAGAAAGGCCTTTGTTGCCACCTTCCCATCGTTTCCACTCCTGCCCTTGACTCGCTGTAGGATGCTGGAAGCCCAACAGTAACGTGGAAACCATACTCAGCCTTCAAGATCCACCCCGAGATTCAGTCGCTGCCTGAAACCGCGTTCGAACTGACAACGCAGCGATTCTTAAAAATACCTTTCACTTTTCCTTTTTCTGCCCTTTGACCTTTTTCTTTTCCTGCTTAGAAATCACATGGGAGATACTAAGGATTTGGGCAATTAAGCCAGGGAGTTGTCGACCATCATTAATAATGAGCTTCCCTGTTTAAGAGTTTGTCAGCAACTTAATATAAAATGAAATATAACATCTGAAAGGCAAACGTGCAGGCTGCAATTTTACCATTAACTACTGTGCTTATTGAGCATCGTTCTGCATAGAAACGTTAACTCCACTCGAATAGCTGTCTACTATACTAGAAATCAATTCAAAACTCCCAAATACGCTAAAAATCCCACTTCTATGCCAAAGGGACACCAAGACCTGTTTAGACAGAAAAGCCAGAGCAGTAGCGACATACCTGAGCCTACGAGGCTTTATCTCAGCAGCACTAAGTCAACACAAGTGCAAAAATCACAGCACTTCAATCAGTTAAACTGAAGCACATGCAGAGGGTTTAAACCAACTAAGAACTTGGCTTCAAACCATGTGCACAGACTATAACTCAATAAGTCTTCCTTTTTCTTCTTGAATGACTGAGAAATGTCAAACTCAAAGATAACTGAGGGGTCGAATGAATGAAACAAATCAACCTCCTGCTACTCATTTTTAAATAACGTCTCATGCAATAGCTGTACCGGCACAGAGCAGAGCAAGATCGGGGCTGCCAAAGGTATGCATTTCAAAACACACATACAATGAAAATACTCTTGCAAACGTCTTCACCCCCATTAAAGACACCCCTACGAAGCTCAGTGTCTTTACCTGAAATGTGCATTTAAATTTTCACTTGGAAGGTCAAAACCTAAACACACGGGGAGAAGCTGAGAGCTGTTACAGGAAAGATGAATACGGTCAGTGGGGAAAAGAAATGTTCAGTGTTGCACACAAATGGATGAAAAAACGTGTCAGAGAGTGCTGCTGCCTTTCACGCCAAGATCAGCAGTGCCAATATAACGTATCAATCCACTGGGTACACAGGATGGGTGTAATCCAAGGACAAATTAATCTAGACTGGTAATCAGAAGATGTGTAATTACTAAGGTCAGTCAAGTTTGAAACAGCTTGCCATTCACAGCAGAGGTAATAACAATACACAGCTGATTATTTTTAAATCAGACCTGAATCCCGGAGCCCCAGATTGTTCCTTGGAATTAAATTAATCAATCAACAAGAAGTTTAGAAGGAGGAAAGGGCATGCAAAGGAGGGAGCAGGGAACAGAGCTGCTTCTGTGGACACACAGACACAGAAGTGGCTCTTAAAAGGCAGTAGTCCCTGTAATGTTGCTGAAAGAAAATAAAAGACAAATGACACTATGATGCCATAACCAAAGCAAGCCAGTCCTGATGGAAAAAGAGCCCCTACCACCCTTACTGCCCGTTGCTGCCTTCACCACGAGTGGCACGAGATCAATATACCATGGGGTCGCCTCTTCCAGCAGCTGCACCTCCTTAAATGAGCTTACTAACCATGAAGCCGTGAGCCCGCCAAGCGCATCACCCACCACAGCGCACGCGACTGCCCCAGGACCGCAGGTACGCCCTCCTCCTTCAACACACTTCTTCCCCTTCTGGATGGAGACAACAACCATGCAACCAGGCAAGCGAGCAGGTTCAGGAAGTTGTTCTGACCAAAAAGTAACTCAAGAAGGGGGGAGAAAAAAAAAAGAAGACATAAAAGTACTTTTTGACCGGATAACTTCTCTCAACTCATTTCCTGGCTGTGGAAGTCCCACTGATGACACTGAGGAAGGAAAAGCCACAACTCAAATTGTCATCAAATACAGAAGAGCTCGGTTCCCACAGAAAGCCACACTGGGCTGTAGATCTCTCTGCAATCCCCTTACTAACATTAAGGGGATTAACTTGTGCATCACTTTTTAAAGGACTGGATGCCACTTTTACCCAAGCGATGGCTTTCATTGTAAGGATCCTAAAGAAAACACTGCAGAGTACTTCCAGCAGCGCCCATTCCAACACTGGAGTGAATTTGTTCTTACCGTGTGTAATATTTGTAGTCCTTTCAAGCTTAACCAGCAAAAGAACCTCTTAATCAGCATCCCATCTAAGCCACATAAATGCTATTGGCTACAATCCTACTTCAAACACAGACGCAGGTGTAACTTTCAGAACTGATCTTACACCCCCAATAAATCCTCTTAAGAGGAGGAGCATGAGTCAGTCGGACAGGATACCGGCCCGCATCAAGAGATCCGGGCAAAAAAAAACCCACGTACCTCCCCTGAGTTTAAAGCAATAAGTAACTGGTGCCTCGACATCACCACGATGACTCTTTGGAGACAGCAAGGACAGCTGCCCTTCTCCAAAGCTTCACCAACTCCAAAGAGTCACCAACAGGACTGCGCGAGTGCAGCTTAACAGTGAAAAAGAAAAGCAACCACCTAAGTGAGTGATTTCTTACTTGTTGCTGGGTTTGTTTCTGTTTTAAAGAAGAGATGACACTTCAAATCTTATATTTTCCCCCTCTGACACAAAAGAGCGGATGCATACAGGCACGTAGCCGTGAAACGCGGCAGGTTGTGGTTTATTGACAACACTACCAACCAGGAGCCCTCTGAGCACGACAGTGAGAGCAAAGGACGTGCCGCGCTCCACAAACCCAGCAGAGCTGCTGAGCCCACGTCCGGCAGTGTCGTACCCACTGTGAATGCTTTCATCGGGTTTTAAAGGCCATAAAGAGGAGGAATAGCTAAAGACAAGGAATTCTGTACTGGAGCACAGGGAGGGAGGACCTGACTGTGGAAGGGGCTCTGACAGAGCGAGGAGCACCGCGCAGAGCTGCCGCACCCACCGCACGTGGTTTCAGCAGGTTTTGAGGGGTGTCTTTTTAATGGGGGTGAAGACATTTGCAAGAGCATTTTCATCGTATGTGTGTTTTGAAATGCATACCTTTGGCAGCCCCGATCTTGCTCTGCTCTGTGCCGGCACAGCTATAGCGCGAGACGTTATTGTAACTCGGATTGCTGAGGGAATTCTTCCATCTGTCACAGAGTCTGGGTTCATAAGCAAAGCCTGACATTCCAGAGCCAAGGAATTCTGTACGGCTCAGGGGGGAGGAGGACCTGACCGGGGAAGGGGCTCCGAGAGCAGACAGCGAGAGCAAAGGACGTGCCACGCTCTGCAAACCCAGAGCCGAGTACGGTGCCCAGTGGAGATGGTTTCCGCAGGTTTGGAAGCACAGAAAGAGAAGGAATAGCTAAAGACGAGGAATTCTGCACCAGATCACAGGGAAGGAGGACCTGACTGTGGAAGGAGGCGTGGACAAACACTAAAAACAGAGGAGAAGCACCTGAAGTGAACCCCGAGAGCGCTCCAGGGGCGGCCGGGCCGGGCCGGGCAGGCGGGAGGCGCTCCGTTTGGGATCTGGGGAAGTGACTTCACTTTTCCTCGGGAAGAGGAGGAGGAAGGGGAGGCGAATGCTCCCAGAGCCCTCGCCCTGCCCTCCCCACGAAAACAACTTGGGTTTCGCAGCTCCCCTTTCACCGGGGGAGACACGGGGAGCCCCGGAGGACACGGGGGGGGGGGAGGGGGGAGGGGGGGAGGGAGCCCCAAAGGACCCGGGGCGGGGGGGGAAGGTACGGGACACGGTGAGCCCCAAAGAACCGGGTGGGGGGGGAAGAGGGGGGGACACGGGGAGCCCCCGGAGGACCCGGGGGGGGGGGACACGGGGTGGGGGAAGCCCCGCAAGGGACACAGACGCTTCCCCCCTCTCCTCCTCCCCTCCCATGCTCTTCCCCTTCCTCCTCTTCTGCCTTTTCACCATCCTCCCCCTCTTCTTCCTACCCCCCGTCCTTCTCCTTCTCTTCCTCCTCCCCACTCCTCTTTCTCCCCCTCTCCTCCTCTTCCTTCTTGCCCCCTCCTTCTCCTCCTCTTCCCTCTTCTTCTTCCTCCCCACCTCGTCCTCTTCCTCCCCCCCACTCCTCCTCTTCTCTCTCTCCCCTCCTTCTCCCCCCCCCCGTGTCTCACCTCCGCTCCCCGCCGCCCCAGGGCAGCTCTCTGCGTGCCGCGCAGCCGCCCCACGGCCCAAGTACTGCTCCTCCTCCTCCTCCTCCTCTTCCTCCCTCCGTCCCCGCCCCGCCCCCCTCACGCCCCCCGAGGTGCGAAGCCGCGGGGGGGGCCAGGCACGAGGGGAGGGGGGAGGCGGGGGAAGCCCCGCGGTGCTGCGCGTGCCGCTGCCCTCGGTGCAGCCAGCGCGGGGCCCGGCGGGAACGGGGCCCGGCGCCCGAGGGGCCCACGGACACCTCTGCCCCGAGGACGGGCGGAGAGTTGGGGCTGTGCAGCCTGGGGAGAAGGGAGGAGGAGAGGGAGAGGAGGAGGAGAGGAGGAGGAGACGGAGAGGAAGAGGAGAGGGAGAGGAGAAGGAGAGGAGAGGGAGAGGGAGAGGGAGAGGGAGAGGAGAGGAGAGGAGAGGAGAGGAGAGGAGAGGAGAGGAGAGGAGAGGAGAGGAGAGGAGAGGAGAGGAGAGGAGAGGAGAGGAGAGGAGAGGAGAGGAGAGGAGGAAGAGGAGAGGGAGGAGGAGAAGAGGAAAAGAGGGAGAGGGAGAGGGGGAGGACAGGAGAGGAGAGGAGGAGGAAGAGGAGAGGAGGAGGAGAAGAGGAAAAGAGGGAGAGGGGGAGGAGAGGAGAGGAGGAGGAAGAGGAGAGGAGGAAGAGAGGGAGAGGAGGAGGAAGAGGAGAGGAAAAGGAGAGGCGGAGGCGAGGGAGAGGAGGAGGAGAGGAAGAGGAGGCTCCACGGAGACCTTAGTGCAGACAAAAGTCCTGAGGAACACTAATCCCCTGGTAAAATCTTAAACACGACAAAGTCATCGAAGCAAAGGCAATTATATTTTTATTTTACGGTCCAAATCGGATGCCCTTCCAAAAAGGCATCCCGTCATACAAAAGCAGTGGGTACACGTACTAGTTTTAGACAAAGAACTGTGTAAGTCCTCAAAGAATGTTTTTCTAGGTTATCCAGCCATGTCTGGTTGTCTTCTCCTAAACCAGCTACATCTCACAAGACAACTAAGCATATCAATAAATTCTTGCAACTCAGAGTGTTCATTCTTTCAGGGCGTTTATTCTTTCGGGGTGTTTATCCGTGTCTGGAGATTGTCTGTGTATTCTCTGTCGATACAAGACAGGTTTATTTGACAAAGTAATTAAATGTACAAACGAGCTGCAGCAAAACTTATCAATTAATTCTCACACAGGACTGAAAGAGGCTCCAGGAAAGCTGGGGAGGGATTTTTCAGGAGAGTATGGAGTGATAGGGAGAGGGGGAATGGCTTTAAATTGGAAGGGGAAGATTTAGATTAGACATCGTGAAGAAATTCTTCACGATGAAGGTGGGGAGGCCCTGGCCCAGGGTGCCCAGAGCAGTGGTGGCTGCCCCATCCCTGGAGGGGTTCCAGGCCAGGTTGGATGGGGCTTGGAGCCCCTGATCCAGTGGGAGGTGTCCCTGCCCAGGGCAGGGGGTGGCACTGGATGGGCTTTAAGGTCCCTTCCAACCCAACACATTCCATGATTCAATGAAACTCCCCCCCGCACCCTTCAGGAGCAGTCTGCCCAGCTCCACGTGTCCCAGCTCGTGGCCGTGGCTGAGAGACCCTGGGAAGGACCCAGGAATTGCAGTGCTCCCTAAACACAACTGCCTCGAGCTCCTACGCTGGTCTCACTCAGCAGTCACTTATCTGCAGCGGTATTAGACAGCTAAACAAATATTTAAACAGCAAATAGTTCTGTATGTTTAAATAAATATTAGCGTTGTTTATGTTTAAATAATTAGAGGTTCTCCGGTTGGCTGCTTCTCTCTCTTTTTTTTGCCTTGTACGTGAAACAAATTACATTTAAATTAACCACAGAATTTACACAGCGTTTCTGTGTTCCGTTTCAGATGTGGATCAGCAAAACCTTAGACCAGAGCTTTAAATACTCAACATAACTCTGTTTTGTGACAGACAGCGGGCTGCGTCCGGTCAGCCTGGGACAGCTGGATTCCCTGCGCGGGCGCTAGGCTGCACCTGGCTGTGCTGTCGCCGGGACGGAGAGCTGGGAACGCCACTCTCCTCGTGAGGACAGCGAGGCAGCAGGTCTGCCCCAACAGCTCCTGTTGAAATGCAGGGAGACCAGCAGCCTCCCCTCCGCACTGCTCCTGCTGCGCAAAGGCTGGAGCACGATGGCTTAGAGCAGCAAAACCCCACAAGGCCGAGGTTGATGACCTTTCTAATGCACTGTGATGCACGGCCACTGCGAGCTGATACGTCCAAATGTTGGATTCTCCCTAGCCCTCCTCTGTAAGCAAAGCAAATCCTGGAGACACAGACAGGCAGGGAGATGGTTTGTTACGTGGTCTTTTTGCGTTGCTGTGCTGTAACAAAGCAGCCTGGAAGCTGGCCTGGCGAGCCGATACCGGAGAGAACAGCAAAGCAGGATCGCACGGCCAGCTCTACGCCACGCTGGTCCCCCAGCTGTCTGTTGTTCCTGTTTCTTATCTTTCCTCATTGCCTGCAGCTGGTGTAAATTACATTGTCTTCAGATTATTTTTATCACACCACAGGGTTCAGATAAACCACAAAAGCGTGGGGAAAGAAGAAAATTTAAGGGGCAGGAGTGGAACGATTTTGGCTGGCTATTACAACAGAGGAATAGTAAGGAAAAAGTTTCCCTGGCATTGCACTTGGATGCTGCACGCTTATGTAAGAACATGGGTAATAAACAGGAGGAACTGAAAGTCATTATATTCATGACCAAATTTATGAATAAATTGCCATAAGTGGTTATTGCTATGGAAATGTAGAGTTTGTTCAGGCGGCATAGGTAGGAGAAAAGGAACATTAGGTACAGAGCTAGTGAAAATGTTCAGATAATGGCAAGAGGAAAAGGAAAAGAACAGTGTCACAGCAAAGATCCATTAGCAACAGATGAAAAAGACCAAGTGCATGGTGCTTTAATTTGAATAAAACCCTCCAGAGCATAGGAACTGTTGATGATGAAAACCGGAATACCAAGGTACCTGCTCAGAAAGGAATCTGGGAGACTATGGGTGACAGCGATCATTAAGTAAGTTAATGACACCTCAAAAGGGGAGGATGAAAAATCAAACCAACGGACTTGAAGAAAGTAAGTTTCAGTAAACTCGCAGTTTGAATACCAAATACCACTGCAGCGAACCTAAGGAAAAGGACACTCTGAGAAGTTTGCCATTTCTTCTAGAAGTAACATGAAGGCCGCCAACAGACCATGGCACTGAGGAAGAAAGCCGGCAGGAGAGTCTGGCTGCATCTATGAGCTGTGTCAATGGCTTGCACCTTTTGAAAAGAGCAGAATCCGGGGTAAATTACTAAAACTGACAACAAAGTGATTGTTGCAATATGTGGGGGAAATCCAGAAGGGTTAACATGCAAAATGAGACAAAACTATGGAAGAGCCTCAGAGGAAAACAACAAAAAGCTGTTGTGGAAGGTGATTGTGGAAGATCTGACTCGCTCTCAGGTGGGTGAGGGAACTGTTATCAAGTCACGTGAGCAAGACCAGAGCCTCGGGGTTTTTGTTCTTTGTCAGTTGTGATCACATGGGCCACACGGTTAACATGAGCAACGTAAAAACAAAATGATCAAGCTCAACTATGGAAGGAAACAGCATATGTTCAAAAAGACCTGTGCTTTCAAAAGTCACGTGCCAGGTAAGTTTCAGCCAGCTTATTCAGTGAAATGGCTAAGGAAGTCCAAAATGATAGCTGAGGTTTTGTAAGACCAGGAAAAAGGAAACAGTGCCCACCTTAAAAAAGAAATAAAAGGATGGGAATCAGGGGCCAGCCACCTTTACTTTGCATCAGGCAAAATACTGGAGCAAATTATTTATAAGGCCTTGGATGACAAGATTAATAAGAAACAGTAACATCTCAAAATCAAATCATGGAATCTTGACTTCAGCGAGGCTTCTGACAATCTAATACTCTCTTAAGGAGGACAGAGGAGCATTGGCTCACAAAAAATTATATGAAATGGTTAGAAAATGGCACTCAGAAATAGTGTGAAGCGATTCAAAATCAAATAAGAAGTTTGTAATGAGTAAGACCTTCACATGCTTACATCCCAAGTCCTGGACCGCTTCTGTGATGTAATAGAATACAGAATATTCTTGTTGTGTTTACGGAAGATGCCCTGCTCAGGTGAAAGCTGCACGAGTTTTGGAAGATGTAATTAGAATTGAGCAAATCATGATGAGTGGGATCGACAAGCTGAAGCAAATAGGATGTAATTCGATAAGGTGAGAAACTATTACATATAAATGGGAATAATTGACTGCAAAAAGGTAAGCTGGAGACAAACTGGCTAAACAGTTACTACACAGAAAGAAGTCTTGGTTCACAGCAGTTTCACAAACAGAAAATGAGTCAACAGTGATTTGGTGTTGCAAACAATAGGACTGCTTCACTGAAATGTAAAAAAAAAACCTGCGAAACATGAGCAGTGAAATAATTCTTCCACTCCACTGAGCTCAAAAAGGCTTTGGTGAAGAATTTGTCAGATTTGGGTACCCTTTTTAAGTCAGAGAGATCTCAGTGGAGAACATGAAGAACTGCTGCAAGTCTGGACACCTTGACCTGAATCACACTCGTATATGACTGAAAGGTTCAGTTGGACGTCTGAGAAGTCAAAGACTTGTGAATGTACAGCCTAGAAAACTATGGGAGTTTGTGTAAAGCAAGCAGTCTATATGTCCACAACAGAAGTGAACGCACACAGCAGCCCGTCTGTTTGATAATAACAGTAATTTTTTGCTGCATAATGAACTCTCAAGCTAAAACGCTTAATGAGAATTTCTTTTTTACCATACTTAAATCCTCACCTTCTTAATATCCTAATAAAAATCCTGAAGATGTAGAGCATCCACACATTGAGAAAAACAACAAAAATAAGCACTTCTTTTAAAATCCACCCAGGAAAGAAAAATCAATGCCAGGCCTCTCACGCATTATCCACTATGGGGAGCTGAAGCGTAATATTGCTGGGCAGGTGGTGGTAAAGGAATCCAGTTGCGCACTTCATTGGAGCTATAAAGTCCGTGTGTATTAGTTTCCACAACCTGATCTCTACAAAGCCCACGTATAAGTATTTGTCTCAATAAAGGGAATTCCATTTAACCTTCCCTGACAGCTAATGGAAAGCTGAGGTCGTCCAGGCAGTGCTCTGACGGGGCATCTCCCGCAGGCAGTCCTTCCGCCACCGCCAGAGAGCTGCCGGTATTGGGAACCGAGGAACCCCTGGGGAGGCCTGAAAATTAGGAGGTAATTAAGGCTATCCCTGTAAATAACAGGAAGAATATAATTCAGAACAAAACCACCAAACTTGGGGGGCAGGAATACTGGGAAAACATATTTATACATCTATTTCAGCATATACTGCTGTGCAGCTTGTATGGATGGAACGGTCCCAGCAAGTTTTTGTATGGTTGTATCATTCTCGTTAAATCGGAATTTCCAAAAGAGAAATGGGACTGTAATCAGAGTTTATAACTGATCTTGCTGTGGTCTCTTTCTCCTACAGCTTAGGCACCAGCATGATCCCAGGGACCTTGCCTCAGGTCTGTACAGCATGTTTGAGCGCTGTAGCCTAATATATTGATCGTACTGCTGGAGCGAGCTTGCAAACCCAGAAAAGCAAGTGCCTTCTTACAGCTTTAGAACTAATAGCACTGCAAGGAAATATGTAGGAATAGCTCATGGAGTGACTTTTCCTTAGGGAGGTTTGATACCCTTGAAATCATGGGGCTAGTGCCAAACATCACAGGCCAGAGATAAAAAAGAGTCAAATTCCTGTCAACTGGTAATTAATCAGTACTTGAAATTTAAGGCAAGCTTTTCGCCTTTTGAATGCTTACTGAGACTTTCTGGATAGAAATTGGGGAGAGTTAAGCTTAATGCATTAAAGTTGTTCAGCACATTTCAAATATTCTAATTAAACAGTGACACAGCCCTAAATATACACACTGTCCACATAATCAAGAACAGAATATAGATAATCTATTCCATAATGTGGTTGTTAGTTTCCCATATTTGGTGGTTCAATAGTACAGAAATGAGCTTACAAGTTATTTCTGACAGAACAAATCAATAAGAATCTGACAGTGGTTGCTGAAGTAATATTACTGAAGTACTATTTTCAGCAGTATTAAGTGGGAGAAAACACAGAGATATCATTTCTAGAGTTCCTAAAATGAAAATGGGGCCTTTGTGTTCTAACAGCTATAGACTGAATTTTCAAACTCTTTCACCTTTAGCTGCCTAAAAAAAACCAGTATTATTCTACTTCACGAAGGATAAATTGAGATCTACGCTACCCACAGTCATTCAGAACTGAGATGGAATGGAATTTAGTCCTGGATTTCTAATGAACAACTATAAAGTATTTTGACATTTTAATGAGATAGTGTATAAAAGCATAACCATACAAACAGATTTTAATTAAAAGTGAGATCGTGTCTACTGAGATTTAAAAACTTACCAATGTTCTTTTTGTAGCAATCAAACAACCATTTGTTATTCTTGCATATTAGCACTCTATTTTAATGAGATTTGGCATGATCTCTTCGTATGGTGCAGATTTACAAATTTAGGGCTTAATTTCCTCATTACTTTTGCGTGATTCATTCAGCAATGCAGCTGCTCCTTAGAACATGGAGACGTTATAGAGTTGAGATATCATAATAACAGAAATAAAGATCTAGGAGGAATTACTGACCAAAAAAGACTTCTGTAGCTTTCCTAAAATATGCACCCGGAGAAGAAATAGAAGGGAATGGGATAGTTTGAATGATAAAGCGCATTGTAATGATTCTGTGAATTAAGACACAATCCTGTAGTTGAGAACCATTTGAAAACAACACCCAGAAGGATAAATGTGTGACTCTATAATATAGTTTTGGCTACAAGCGCAAAATCCTTTCTGATGAGATTCTAACCGTTTACAAAGAGCAGTAACCCTTTTGCAGCTCCACACTTTTCGGAGCTGTGATCTGTAGTTTACAAGACAGGTTGACGGTGTTAGGCAGATGTCTTCAGCTATAAAATCCTTTCGCTACTTGTCAACATGTCCTGTGACTCTGTGACAGGAAACGATGTCCCTGTCTCTCACTAGGCTGACTTTTCTAGCTCTCAGGTTCCTGACAGGAATAAGATTTCCTTTCACACTTCACCTTCTCATAATAAACTTAAAATTTTGCTGTCTTGTGTAAAGCTGTATGACTAGATACAGGACTGCAAGCATGCAAAGGCATTGTGCTGGTCCTTTTTGTGTTTCGGGAAGGAGCGACTGGGCTGTTTGTGGCCCTCCTGGTCCTGTCCTGTAACATCTGAATTGAGTGTAAGGCTTCAAATGGCATTGAGCGATCAGGGGGCTCAGCTCAGTAAATGGTCAGTAAAATGAAAAGGACATCCCTTCTCCTTTTTTGGGGTGGAACAGGAAGCTGTGTCCTCTGAGAAATGTGGACGTGATGATTTAATTAGTATAGAGATCAGATTTGATGGAGGAATCTAAGAGAAGGAGCCATTTTTAAACTTCTGAGTATCTCAGGGTAAAATTTTTCTATGAAACAAGGACAGAAAAAAATAAGTCATTTTTATGCAAAAGCCGATAAGGGTTATATTGATCTTCTGAAGACCTGCAGAGACCTAGATGTAGAGATAATACTGCTTCACACAAGCTATCACCTCACTGTGTACGTAACATAAATTCACTTGACAATCATAGAAGCATAGAATAGTCGGGGTTAGAAGGGACCTTAAAGATCTAGTTCCAACCCCCCTGCCATGGGCAGAGACACATCTCACTGGAGACAATGTATATTTTACAGAGTTCTTGTCGCTATGACTTTTATTCTTTCTCTTTTCCTTGTGCATGGCATTATGAAAAAGCACAAAGAGTTTAAATCTATATCAAAATTACCAAACCATTAAACAGACTGTGTTTTCCTTATATACTGTGTTTAATTGTTGTAGGGGCTATACACAGTACACAACATCAAGGTGCTCGCTCACACGATGTAGCCAATTATGCGTGCGCCAATTAATGTAGACTATAACTGCGCTTTCCTTGGGTTGCTCAGGTGATTACAGCTCTCTATCAAAAAATAAAGCATTGCAGGGTCAACACTAATTTCCTCTCCTGCTACTTACATAGTTCCAATGCTCACATTTCATGCTGCTGAGTTAGAAGATCGTTATCTCGGTTTAGCTGTAAGAAACAAAATTAGGTAAGTGCAAAAATGCATAACAAGAAATGATACCTTTCCATCACCAAGTGCTTTGATGTTCATATACATACACTAAGTCTATCTATACGTATTCACATAGATATATATAAACATACAGCTGTAGCTGCAGTAACACAATGGGCATTGCAGATGCAGTTTTCACACGCAGGCAGCATGTGTCTGCCTAGCACAGCTCCCAGAACACCAAGAGCATTGGAGACAAAGGCTGGAGATCCTGCAGCCTTATGCATGACAGAGAGAAACTTCCCTAACAGAACAGAAAGTGTGCTTCTCAAAATGCCTTAGTTCTGTTAACAAGCAAGATTGACTTTGCTCATGTAGCCTTCCATGTATGTAATAAACTCATTCATCTCTGAGAAACTGATGTTGCACCTGCTAAAATCAAATGAACTGAATGTATTAAAAAAATATGCAAATTAAGGTCTATCTGTGTTCACAGCACTTTCTGATCCTTTCTCTGCTGTTTCTTTAGCAATTTTATCAGTAGCTTATGTACCAAAGTAACATCAAACCTAGTTAACTAGCCAAACCACAAATACTTTCTCTTCCTATCTGGTAACGAGAGCTAATCCCACTATTAGTTACTATTTTTCATTCAACTTACCGATTCCTTCTAGTGAACTTCCTTTTTCTTCCTCTGTAAATGCCACCTCCTTCTCCTGCTGGAATCAAAGAAAAGCAGGCATCATCACATGGCATGACAAATCACAGGAGCTGCCAACCAACAAATCATCACGTTTGAAAAAATCTTGTCATTTTATTAACAATAAAAGATAGTGACTCCTTTTTACAGACCTGTGTTCCTTTTAACTAAGTTAAAAATAAATTTAATAGTTGGAACATTCAACTAAAAAACCCAAATCTTTAAAGGTTAGAATTAATGATGTAGTTCTTGATGACGTTTCGCCAAAAATAGATGAACATAGACAATGGGAATAAATTTACATTTACAACTCACAAATTTCTGTGCTTCCTGCTGAAGTTGAATTGATGGAATGTCGTGTACCAGCTTTTTACCAGCACAGTGCTGAGATACAGGAAACCGAGAACACTGTGCTGAAAGAAATGTAAAAGTGGAGGGGGAAATTGTTAGCAAAAAGGTAGGGTTTTGCATGTGTGAGAATTTGCCTGTCAAAGTAGACACAATATGCAGAATCTGGTAAAAGAATAAAGGAAATTACTATATAGCAGTGATCTCTGAAAAATAAACTCAGCCTACGTAAACAAATTTGACATGTTTCCACCAAAAATAATCTTTCTGTAAATTGGTTATCAAGAACGTACTGCAGCTACATGTTATACAACTGATTTTTGTTTATAGCTCTGTTCTCAAAAAACACCGGGAATGACACATAAAAAACCATCCTCCTGCAATTGCCTGAACAATATACTTTTTGAAAACTGTTCGAATTGAGATCTGAGTAAGCATCAGCTGCTTCAGTTCTACGCTGATATAAAACCATCTAAACTTACTTCATTCGGTTTTTCATATGGCAGGATTAGCTAAGGCTTACTTGGTCCTTTACTTTTATTTTTCCTCTGGAAGCCGATAGTCCCATTTGTGGGAAGATGCACTGGATGAGTCTTGTATCGGGTGTTCTAAAACCAAACCAGTACAAAACGTCTGACGCTGTATGGGGGATACTAAGCAAGAGTAGCTCCAGGAATTTCTCAGCCTTCTTTCCTGCAGAAATGTGACTACAGAGATGTGTAACAGTCCTAATTGTTATTCGTAGTAAGAATGCTCTACCTCAGAAATTTGTAGATAGCAGTTTAGTCATAATGCAACTCCTGTAACTTGCACGGGCGTGGAGGATGCATGAAGTGTAGCGGTTGGGACAGAAGACCAGACCACAGGGTTTATTCCTCATCTTGCCACTGCTTTGATGTGAACCTGAGAAGCTGCTTCACCTCTACAGTTTAGTTTCCCCTGAAAAGTGAGAGTAAGGCTATGCTTTTACATGCAGCAAAGGAACTGACTTGACCTAGAAAACCTGTGCTGACCGTGTTGCCCTCCCGGCCTTTCATTTCTTCTCTAGTTTTGAGGAAATCTGCCAGAAAGGGAAAAAAATTACATTGCTCATTTAGGTGGTTCTCTGTTTTATACACACATCCAAGCTGGAATACTTATGAAATGTGGGTTTCTTAATTCTTTATCACTTCAACTCATACGCTGCTTGCCTAAGCTCAAGAAAAGGCTGTTGTAAAATATGATGTGACAATGTTACGAAGGAAGACAACCAATTTCAACCTAAGTACCGCTGGAGGAAGGAAAGGAAGTAAAGGGTCACAGTTCTGCTTTTTGTTGAGACAGACTAGGAAAGGAAATAAATCAAGGAAGTAAAGTGCAAGATAAAGAGGTGGCAGCATCTGGCACTTGGCAGAGGCTCTTGACCCTCCCTGGGGGGGGATTCAGAAGCTAAACAGATGGCTAGTTCAGCAGAGGGCACCAGCACAAGTATGCGGTAGCGACTTTGACTTGCTCTGCCCAGTGACTATTAAATCTCTGATATCCTCAGCCTCCAAGGATGGGGTCTGCGTTCTTGTTATGCTGTGAATTCTTGTACTTTATAATGCTGCTGATGTTGCTGAGTGACACTGGAAGCTCTGGGATTAAAGCAAAAAGGCAGTGAGGGGTACCATGAGAATCTGTGGTGTGTAGTCAGTGTGCTGCGTCCCTAAATGACAGTGGGACAAGGAGGATAATGGGACGGAAGTGATACCTCTGAGGAGAAATCATCAAAGGGAAGTTTCTTACCTTCCTTATCATTTCTTCTTTTGTCACAGCAACTGCAGCCATAGGGTGCATTTACATAGATTGTTTGCATTCCAAGTAACCTGAAAGGACCAGTGTTAATAACTTCATTGATATTCGTCAAATGCAGAGCTTCAAAGAACTGCAAAAAGCTTTTCAACAAATCTGATGATGTTCAGTGGGTTATACATTATTACTTGCTTGTGCAAATGGAATGGCCGAGAGAGAAGGATTCATGGAGGAATACTAATTTATACCCTTAGGCACTTCACATTCCTTTACATCATTCAGGATTCTCTTGTATAAAGGAAATCTAAACCTTATATGTTACGGTCAAGATACTGAGCACGTCCTTTCACAGTGGAAGGCTTTCTTTTGCTATCCTTCACCTCTCATTATTTTAAAACAAGCACATATAACTAACTCTAGAAGTTGCAGCTGAATTATGTGGGCTTGGTTGATATTCAGGATACCCTTTAATGAGTTTTGGGGTCTTTTGCAATGATTACGTTGGGCAGATGTGCGTTAGTCTCTGCTTTTGTCAGTGGAATTTTATAAAGGGGCAGGAACTTTACGTTCTGTTAACATGATGGTCAAGCACACAAAAGTGCTCGAGATTTTCTTTTTCATGATCTTTTAGGTCATATGATATGTGTATGTACATATATATACACACACAAAAGTATATATGATACATGCAAGAATATTGGCTGTGTCAAATAACAAGGACATTTTTTTAAATGCTGGCAGCCAGTTGGAAAAAATATTTAATTATTGCCTTTCATTCTGATATCACAGGTTTCAAAATGAGTCATTTTCCATTATTATCAGCTCTACAGGTCACGTAGATAACTAAAATAGCAACCTGAAACACTGCCAACGCGTTCAAAAGAAAATCTTTCTTTTTCTGAAGATGGCCATTCTGTTACTACATTTTTATATTGGTTTTGGATGGAAAGAGTACAACAAAAATTGAATAATCAAATAATACCATTTGACGGTTACGCTGATATTTTAGCTATTTCTCCCAGTCATGCAGGCTAACATGGGCATTCATTTCTAATCTAAAATCTGAAGAACATTACGAGGGTGACCACAAATGTAAAATCCTACAACTGTGCCTACACATCTTCCCCTTTTGCAAAGAAGAAAAGAAAAAGAAGGAATGGAAAATTGAGATGATACGTTGCGTTGTAGGATCAAAACTAATTCCTGTGGGTTTTTAAGGATGTAAAAGAAAGAACAATGTGAATAGCTGGAGAGAAATTACAGCAGATTTAACAATAAACCGAAATGAGATTTGAAAACAGTAATCCTAAATGCAAATAGTGTTTTGTCTTTCATATGCTAAAGCAGCGTGTCGTGCAGGAAGAAATGCTGGGTAACTCCAGACAGTAGAAATTAAAAATAATCTACGTGTCTAGTGGAATGAGTTCTCAAAGTGAGATCAAGTTCACCTACATGTTTCTGAACTTTTAAGATCAAGAATAAGGAATAATCATTAGAAAACTGTTATTCTTATGGAAGTCTAAAAGGGGGGTTGAAATTTAGAGTACTTATCTCCTTGCAAAGTTGCTTAGCAAGAACCATAGGTCACTTCAGACCCCACTACTTTAAATGACAGCTGTAAACTCTGTCGTAACACTGCAAGTTGTTGTTGGCAAGTAAATACTGGTAGGAGAATTTACTAAGTGGCAACAGAATTAAATGCTGAGGGAAAACAAATCACCTGAAAATGAAAACCTTTTAGCAATATAGGAACTGTATACAGGAACCAAGTATAGGAAATGGTAGAAGTCTCCGGCTCGGAGTATTAAAAACCAGACTGAGCAGAACACCAGAGAGGCGTCGTACGGTGTGCACTCACCTGCTGCAAACCAAGAAGGAAGAGGATGTCCTCAGGCCTTGACCATTTCTAGTTTCTGTGACTTTAGACAAAGGTCTTGGAGAACATTTTAGTTCCTACTGCCGTCTTCTGCACTGGAACAGGATAACAGCTGACTTCAATAAGGTTCACATTTGTAGTATAATATTTAGGAGAGGAGGCTGCAAAAGAAGGCAATTGCTGATTGAAAATGTTCTGTTAGGTACAGTTTTAAATTAGAGGAATAGGCCAAGTGCCAGGTCCTGCACCTGGGTCAGTGCAATCCCCGTTTTCAGTACAGGATGGGGGATGATGTGATAGAGAGCAGCCCTGCAGAGAAGGATTTGGGGTGCTGGTTGATGAGAAGCTCGACAGGAGCCAGCAGCGTACGCTCACATCCCAGAAACCAATCGTGTCCTGGGCTGCATCCACAGCAGCGTGGCCAGCAGGGCGAGAGAGGGGATTCTGCCCCTCTGTTCCTCCCTTGTGAGACCTCGTCTGGAGGATTGTGTCCAGTTCTCAACATAAGAAGGAGATGGAGCTGTTGGAACGAGTCCAGAGGAGGCTACAAAGATGATCCGAGGGCTGGAGCACCTCCCGTACGAGGAGAGGCTGAGAGAGTTGGGGTTGTTCAGCCTGGAGAAGAGAAGGCTCCCAGGAGACCTTAGAGTGACCTTCCAGTGCCTGAAGGGGCTACAGGAAAGCTGGAGAGGGGCTGTTCACAAAAGCTTGTGGGGATGGGACAAGGGGCAATGGGGTTAAATTGGAGAGGGGCAGATTGAGACTGGGCATAAGGAGGAATTTCTTCCCCATGAGAGTGGTGAGGCCCTGGCCCAGGTTGCCCAGGGAAGCTGTGGCTGCCCCATCCCTGGAGGTGTTCCAGGCCAGGTTGGATGGGCCTTGGGCAGCCTGAGCCAGTGGGAGGTGTCCCTGCCCACAGCAGGGGGGGAACTGGATGATCTTTAAGGTCCCTTCCAACCCAAACCATTCTCTGATTCTGTGATGAAGATTATATTTAAATTGTTCTAGAATCATGTGCAGATACTGTTTAATAGTTCATCTCCAAGAGGGAGGACTAATTAGATGGGAATATAACGATTCAGATTTTTTTGTGCTTTTTTTTAAACAAATTATGCTGCCGTTTGCCAATAGGTTATATGAAAGAATGTGCTTCAGGACAAAGACTTTTATATAATTTATACAGCCATTAAGAACAAGTGGTATTAATGTTTCATTGGAGTGTTTTAGAAAGTATAACAATGCCAATATAATGATTAAAATATGGTAATGTACCAATCTGTGATCATCCCCAACTTCCGAATCTGGCTAACAACAATATTCTTGATTAAATCACTCATTCAGATATTTAATTGTGTGAGGATGGTACTAAGGGCTCTGGGGCTTACAACCACTGACTGGTTTAGGTTTCTGTCAGGAGTCTTTTAAATCTTTCCTGTTGATCTCTTTGAAATAACAATAAAACATCCATAATGCTCAAGACTCAACTTCCATCTTCAACTTCCCCAGTTGCACTTCATTTATCCTTCGTAACAAAGGTCACTACTACCTTTTGTGTCAACGTGCTGTAAAAAAAAATGCTATCAGAGGGATTTTCTGTCTGGCTTTCAAAAAATAGAGTTATAGATGAGCTCTACTTCTCTCTACATCAAAATACTACACTTTTTGTGTAAGTTACTACTTTTTCTGTCAACATACCATAAAAAAAAACCACGTTACTAGTGGGACACTGTATCTAACTTGCAAAAAATGGAGTTATAGATGAACTCTACTTGAGCTTAAATAAGAATATTCCACTTTTTGTGATACCAACTACTTCTTGTGTTAACGTGCTACAAAAAAAAATGCTATTAAAAACCCTCCAAGCTACAAAATCAAAGCTATCAGAGGGATTTTCTGTCTAACTTTCAAAAAACAGAGTTATAGATGAACTCTACTTTAGCTTAGATCAAAATATTCCACTTCTTGTAATAAAAACAACTTCTTCTGTCAACATGCTATAAAATATACACGACCAGAGAGGGGTTTTCTGTCTCGCTCTCAAAAAAAGAGAGGGACTGGGATGAAGTTTACTTCAGCTTAAATCAAAATATTCCACTCTTTGTGACAGTAACTACTTCTTCTATCAACGTGGTATAAAAAAGTGCTATCGGAGGGATTTTCTGCCTTTCAGAAAACAGTTATAGATGAACTCTGCTTCAGCTTAAATCAAAACATTCTGCTTTTTGTGATAATAACTACTTTTTCTGCCAACATGCTACAAAAAATAAATATTAAAGGGGTTTTCCGTCTAGCTCTCAAAAAATAGTGATTTGGATGAAGTTTACTTTAGCTTAAATCAAAATATTCCACTTTTTGTGGTAGCAACTACTTCTTGTATTAACACGCTGTTAAAAAAATACTATTTAAAAAAAGCATGCTATAAAACCAGAGCTGTCAGAGGGATTTTCTGCCCAATTTTCATAAAATAAGAGGAATTTCCCACCTAATTTTCGAAAAAGAGAGTTTTAGATGGAACTCTACTTCAGATTAATCAAAATATTCCACTTTTTTTTTTGTGCTAATAACTACTTTTTCTGTCCACGTGCTATAAAAGAGATGCTGCCAGGGGGGTTTCTGTTTAGCTTTCAAAAAAAACACAGTGACTTGGATGAAGTTTACTTCCATTTAAACCAAAATATTCCCCTTTTTGTAATAGTTACCACTTTTTCTGTCAACAGAAGATAAGAAACTGTGTTATCAGAGGGGCAAAAACAGAGTTATAGATGAACTCTTATTGCAGCTTAAATCAAAATATTCCACTTTTTGTGTTAGTAACGACTTTTTCTGTCTACGCGCTGTAAAAAAATACTATCAGAGGGATTTCCTGCACAATTGTTAAAGAAAGAGAGATTTAAGAGAGACTTTAAAGACTTGGATCAACCCCACTTCAATCAAAACACTCCACTTTTTGTGATACTATTTCTTATATAAACATGATATTAAAAAAATGCTATAAAACCAATGCTATCAGAGAGATTTGCTACCTAACTTTCATAAAAGAGGGATTTCCTGCCTAACTTTCATAAAATAGAAGGATTTTCTGCCTAACTTTCAAAAAACAGAGTTTTAGATGAACTCTACCTCAGCAAAATCAAAATATCCCACTTTTCGTGGCAGCTACCGCTTTTTCTGCCAAATGCCATTAAAAAAACGCTATCAGAGGTATAGCTTTCAAAAGAACACAGCGATTTGGGTGAAGTTTACTTCAGTTTAAATCAAAATATTCCCCTTTTTTGCGTTAGTTTGTATCGCGGGAACGGCGCCAGAGCACCGCGCAGCCTGGAAGCGGCGCGGGCGGTCGCAGGAAGGAAGGGGCGGGCGGGAGGCGGTGCGGGCGGGCGCAGGAAGGAAGGGGCGGGCGGGAGGCGGTGCGGGCGGGCGCAGGAAGGGCCGGGAGGAGGTGCGGGCGGGCGCAGGAAGGGGCGGTCGCGGCGCGCGCGGCGCACACAAGATGGCGGCTGGGGCCGGGGGAGGGCGGGCGGCGCGGCGGCCTCGGGGTCTGCGGGGGAGGCGGGAGCATCAGCAGCACCAGCGGCGGATCCCTGCGGCCACCCCCGCCCGCCACAGCTGAGGGGGCTCGGCGGCTGCCGCTTGCGGGGAGCCCAGAGGGTGAGTGCGCTGGGGAACAATGGAGGCGCCGCTTTCTCCCTCCCTCCCTCCTTCTCTCCCCCTTCGCCGGGTTCCAGGAATCCCCTCGGGATCCAAACCGAGCGCGGGGGGAGGCTGGGGGCGAGCAGAGGCGGCATCGCCTTCGCGGGGAACGGCGGCTTTTGTGCGCGCCCTCTGCGTGTTTTTCTAGGGGCTGTGCCGGGGAAGAAGGAAAAATCATCCCCTCCTCCTCTTTCCAGGGGCCTGGGAAGAAGGAAAAATCCCCCCTCCTCCCCCAAGGTGTCCGGGAAGAAGGGAAAACTCCGCGTTTTCTAGAGTCTCGGCCTGCAAAAAAAAGGAAAAATCATCCCCTCCTCCCCTTTCCAGGGGCCTGGGAAGAAGGAAAAATTCCGCCCCCCCCCGCCCTTCCCTCAGGTGTCTGGGAAGAGGGGAAAAATGTCCCCTCCTTCCTGCTCGGGAAGAAGTAAAAATCCACGCACACTCCCAGGTGTTTGTGAGGAAGGGAAAACTGTTCCTTCCTGCTTGGGAAGAAGGAAAAAAATTCCCTTTCCTAGAGGCTCTGCATGCCAGGGAAGAAGGGAAGACTTCCCCCTCCCAACCCTCTTTCCAGGGGCCTGGAGAGAAGGGAAAAAACTGTCTGCTCCTTCTTGCTTGGGAGGAGGAGAAAACAATCCCCTCCAGGGGCTCTGCGTGGCAGGGAAGAAGGGGAAAACTTCCCCCCCCCTTCGTTCTGCCTGGGAAGAAGGGAAAAGCTGCCCCACTCCCCTCCACCCTTTCCAGGGGCTGCTTGGGAAGAAGGGCAGACTCCCCCCCTTTGTGGCACTGGGCACGGTGAAACGGGGGGATAAGGCCAGAGCCCTCCTGCCCCCTCCATGGGTGAGGGCCCCCGCTTTGTCTGTGGCGGGGGGGGGGCAGCGGGGGGGAGGGCAGGACAGGGCAGAGCGCAAACTCTGGCTTCCACTGGCTTTCCACTCTGTCCTTGGTTTGGATTAGCTGAGTGAGGCGGCTCCTCGCAGGGAGCTTAGTGATGGGAGAGATGCATTTCATAGAATCGGAGAAAGTTTGGGGTTGGAAGGGACCTTAACGCCCATCCAGTTGCTGCCACGGGCAGGGACACCTGCCACTGGGTCAGGTTGCTCCAAGCCCCATCCAACCTGGCCTTGAACACTCCCTTTAGTGTGTGTGAGGGAATGTTCTGGTGTGAGTTTTTGTCCTCAAAAGTCATCGTGAGGCCTCTGCCATTTTACAATGGGGAATTGATGTGGGGTTTTCTTCCCCCTAGGAAGTGGGAATATTTAATTTTTTCCACATGTATGTGTGAGTTTTTACTCAGAGTAGTTCTCTTTTTAATCACGGTCAAGTGTGAATGAGAAATCTTTTGTCCCTCCGGTGGTGGCTGCTGGTTTCTCTGTGCTCTTTATGGTGCTAAAAATGACTGAACTAAAAAGAAAAATATTGCGTAAATGATTAAAAGGTCCCAGGTAACCTAGGCCATTGCAGAGCTGCTTTAATCATCGTAACCAGTTTAACAACGCAATCTTCTAATGATGGTGCTTGGGAGAGAAATGCAGTTGTTAAATTCAGCATTTATAATCTATTCATGTGACATCGCTGTAGAGCTGTTGGATAACAGAGCAATACTATGAAGCAGGAGTGAATGTCTTCCTAAACTTACATCTTTTACCTCCTACAGCCTTATAAGGATGTGGAGGGCTTTAGTTTTTATCACTTATAAATGCCTGTATTTCTGCGTTTGAAGTCAATGAAAATAATAGGGGGCTTCATAATGGTATAAATAACCCCAGTGCTCCCAGGAGGAGTGGGTACCTTACTGACTGCTTCACTGCTTGTGCCGCAGCTTTCTCAGCATTGATTTGAAATTATCGTTTCCACTAACATAAATAGAAGCACACGTTATCAGTTAGGCACAGTTTCTTTTCCCCACAATAGCTTATTTACATTCCTGGCCCAGAAAAGATTCTGTCAAAGCAGACAGCTTGACAGGCTGCTTTCAGGGAAATTGAGAAATGTAGGTACCATCATCAGTGCAGTCTGTTTTGACAGGCAGAGGCTGGAATGGTGCGCTTGTCGATCACTGTTGAGCAGCTTTAACCTTAATGGAGATGAGTGGGAAGTTACTGCTATATTTTCGGGTAGTTATTTTTCATTTTGTCAGCTTTGTATCCAAACTAGCTCAGTTTAAAGCGAAATGTTTTAGAAACGTATGATGAGGTTATTGTATGCCGATTGCAATTTCAAAAATTAATGTTCTAATGAACAGATTAATCTATTAATCCAGAAATTGCATACATTTATATGCCAGGATTTAGTTTGTGGGCATCTTAGGACATCTATGTTGTTATGTAAAAATAGTTCTGCCAAAGCAGATGAAGAGAAGCTAACGGGATTGCTTTCAAAAACTTCTGCTGTGTTGCCAGTGATTCACCAGGAATCTGGGTGGAAACCATTACCAATGACGTTAAATTAAGCATCGCAGTTGCTGAGATTCAGTAAGTGTGTGTGCATTAAAATATTGACTTAATACCTTTCTATGTGGCTCAGAGGTCTTGGGTGACGTGGGTGGGGGTCACTTCTCATGGTGATGGCAGATCGACACCCCCCCCGTTTTATTGGGGGTCTGGATCTCGTATCAAACCAGTGCTGTGAAAGGGTGAGACTTGAACTGACCTTTCCTGTTCTGTAATGCATAGTCATATGAAAGATAGTTACCTTTTTTTTTTAATTCCACACAAGAAATCGAGGTTTATATGCTGGATACCTGGAAAAACATTTTGTCCGTTTCAAAGAACTTTTGGACTAGTAGCTTTCAAGCAATATGAATTGTAAAGCTGAGCTAGAAGGAAAGAACTCACCTGCGTTTAGGCTTGCAAACATCCCAAGCGTCTCAAAATAGCTGTGCAGCTGTCACTATAAGGTCCAAGGGTACCTTTTAAGCAGATGACCCTTTACAAAGCTTTTTAATGTTTTGCAAAGCATGTTCATTGTTTACAATTATTTTCCCCAGTGGATTCACTGAATCATTTTGCAGATGAAACTCTGTGGTTTTGTGGTGGTTCTTCCTGCACACAGTAAATCAGGTAGTGGTTTGCTAGAGCATCCCAGGTGATACTGGCTGTTAGGCCAAAAAAAATATCACTCAAAGTACATTGACAGATAAGCCCTAAGGAGAATTTAGTTTAAAGTGAATGGCTTGGACTGCACTTAGTAATGCATTATCAGGCAGGAATAAAGGTATAATGTTGTTATATAAACGTCCTCCACCAGCTGAAATTTCTGTGTGTGACCTTCAAGGTTAAGTGTAGGCTATGTTACAGTAATCCAGTTTGAAGTCTATGGACTCATGATAACTGAGAAACACAACATAAGTAAATATTTGTGGTTTTCTTGCTTTCCTTTCTGTACAGAGATACTCCACAGAGCATGCTGAATGAGGTGCAGTTCCCACCGCTTCTTTTGACCACTTGTTTTTCTCAAGCAATGTCTCTTGATGTTTATCTTCTACGTCGGTTTCATTTTCTTGGTTACCAGTATGGTAAAAGTTGAAATGCTATTAGATTTCAAAGGGCTAAATGATTTCTAATGAGGTTTTTTTGGTTTGGTTTGTTTTTTTTTTTGTGGAAATACGTAATGGGCAAGAAGGTGCAAAAGCCCTGTCAGCTTACTGTAAGTACATTTTTCTGATATAAACAGAGTCAGTACTTAGAGCGCTTGAGGAAATAGCTTTACTGTTCCTGCGTGGTAGCAACACATAGTGCTGCCAGCTGGAGAATGGACTTATGTGATAGAAATACCAAGATTGATAAATCATTTGTTGCAAATTCATCATGTTGCAAGCGGTTGTGTACTGCTCTGTGCTGGAATTTGTAGAGGGGTGTTTAATGCAAGTGTGACGGTAGTTGCCCTGTCCCCTCTTTCAGATCTCTTTCTCATTCAGTGAGAAGGAAGGCAGTGACAGGTGGTCTAGGGCGACTGTAGGCAGATGGAGATGGCTTGTTATGTACATCAGTACCGTATTGCAGGAATTTTATGCAGGCAGACTTTCAGTTGTTTGCAGTGAGACTGGCAGAATGACTGTAAGTAAGTATCACTGTTACTATTGAGAAGGTAGCTCTTGACCCTGGCTCCAGCTTGAATTTGGTGTGAGGAAGACACCGCTGCATTATGCGGATGAAAAATATCTCCTCATGTAATTAGCACCATCTTCTGAGCACCAGCCACTGGTATTTGGAAAATCTGAAGACTTTAATGTTGAATTCACAGAGAAAAAGGATCTGGACATCCTTTGCAGACTTTTACATGAAAGATTCTCAGCATGCTTGGTTCCCTGTCCTCCCCAAACTAAAAATAAAAAGGAAGGATCTCAGGAAGCTTAAGGACCGCATGTCGAATAGTACAAAAAAATCTCTATAACTTGACCCTGTACCTTCACCTATTTTGGTTCCTGTTAGCTGCACTCTTAAAGAAGAGGAATTATTAGGAACATGGAGAAAAATCTTCATGTGAAGGATGGTTAGGGAGTGGAGAGAGGGCGTATGGGAAGAGAGTTGCTTTGACAGATGAAAGAATTCAATTTTTCCTGTTTTGCAACATAAGAAGTGGAGGATGTACAGTTAAACTGAGAAGTGGTGCAAGCGGGGCTGAAGGAAGAAATGTCTTTAGTAGATTGTGGCGGTGGTGCTTTGCAATATGAGACAACACAGAGGAGGGCATGTGTGTCAAATGGGTGATTCTGTGGTGAGTCTTGGGTTCAGCATTACAAAAGCTGGGGGGCTTGGTGACAACTATTCTTTCCATCCTTGAAGTCCCTAAGATAGCCATATATGACATGTTACTCTTGCTGATCTCTCTTACTACTGATTTCCTGGACGAAGTCTTGCACAATCCTGTTTTTTAATCCTTCACAAAGCATTGTTTCTCAATTACACAAACATTATTTTTCAGGAAGCTTCTATGTTTATGAGACCTTGTCAGGATGAGCGTTGAAGGCTGAGGTATAGTTGTTTTTAAATGCGTTGTTTGTATTAACAATATGGTTGATGAGCTGATGGAGCAGTAGTGCTGGTGGCGTGGTTCTAAGGGTCTTCTCAGAACTTCCTCCTGAAATCGTTTTAGTGGTTACTTCAGTTCAAACCACGATCATGTTGGCACGTTTTTCAGTGATGACTTTTAACTTCCGTACTGTTTTGAAGGGAGATTGCTACTGGAGTATCAGGAATCTTGTCTCTTTATTATGCATGGAAGGTGTTCAGGGACCTGCTGGCTAATTATTTTTGATAAATTGTAGTAGGTGGCATTGGTCTCCAACTCCAAGAGTACTGTTTTGGCAAAAGGAGTGAGGTTCAGTCTTGCAATCCATGCTGAGGGGAGTGGTTTTAATTGCCTACTTGTTAATAAACCAGCTTCTGTGGAGCACTCCCAGTGGTCAATTGCGTTTAACTTTCACTGTGCTTTGTTTTAAGAGTAAACATTATTCAGACTGACTTAGTACTCTTTGCTTTTGTAACAGTTGTACTTGAATAACTCTTCCATGTTTTACTACAGTGACGGTGTAATATAAATGCCCTTCAAAAGTGAGTTAAAACTCTTACTGTTGACTTTTCTAAGTCACATTCTTTCAGTTTGTTCCCCCTCCCTCCTTTTGTTATTGGTTTAGAATATAAATCCTTCAGGTACTATTTGATGTTAGGAACTGTGCAAACTAATGAAAGTGTTAAGACTTCCTTATCCAGTGTTTGTGTCTAATGAATCTCGTACTCGCAGTACAGCGAATTGTTCTGTACTTTTTTTTTTTTTTAATTATTCTATGTCAAGTTGCAAGAGCCAAAGGAGAGACCTGGAAATTAATGGCTACTAAATTTGAAGAAAATGGTAGAAAGAGTTTTGTTTAGCTTATGCTAATTATTCTGAAATTTTGGCATGCTGCATAAACATTATTTTATGACTCTTCATAATTTTGGAAGTTATGCAGGCCTAATGATAATTAAGTCTCACGTTCCTGAGTTTAAGCTGTTCTCTGGAAGGCTCAGAAGGTTTTCCTCTGCCTTTATGAGTGAACATTGTGCTAATGAGACCTTGAAATATCTGCTCATGAGTCCAGTGAAGCAATCATCTCTGTTTGTTGTATTTCACAATTTAATTCCTATTTCAATTCATTTTACAAAAATCAAGCTGGGGTGCCACAGTGAAGTGCTGTCCTGCTTTGGATGGGTTATGGAATTAAGAGTAGGAGCGTATGCATACTACGTAGCAAGTCTCAGCCTCTTCCCTCTATACAGGAAAAATCTTTACAGCGATGCAGGATGTATTTTCTAGCTTGGTTAGGTAGGTATTTAGTGAGCTCTTCTAGAGCAATTAAGAAGTCTTTTACATGGCACGTGGGCAGCTGGCTTTAGGCACGTCTGAGGAGCTCAAGTGTTCACATGTAATGTACCAAATTGACAAAGTACCCTGTTGTAAGCAGCAGAACCAATTAATCAAATTCATAGAATCATAGAATACTTCGGGTTGGAAAGCTCCTTAGAAGATCACCCTGTACAGCCTGGCCTTGAACACCTCTAAGGACGGGGCAGCCACAACTTCTCGGGGCAGCCCGTGCCAGGACCTCATCACCAACGTCAAAGGAAAACCTTTCCTCCTGAGATCTCATCTCCATCTCCCCACTTTCAACTGCAAACCATTCCCTCTTGTCCTATCCCTGTACTCCCTGATGAAGAGCTCCTCCCCAGTTTCCGTGTAGCCCCTTTAGGTACTGGATTATCTCAGTTTTTGTATGGGGGGTGTTTGGATGCATGGATCATCTTGGCCCTTCTCTCAACTCATTCTTAACACATCTGTGTCCTTCCTATGCTGAAGACTCCAAAACTAAATGGAGAACTCCATGTGGAATCCTGTGAGAGCAGAGTAGCAGGGCAGAATCCCCTCCCTTACCCTGCTGATCATGCTGCTTTGGATGCAGCCCAGGACAAGGTGGGCTTTCTGGGCTTCAAACACGTGTTGCCGGCTCGTGCTGAGCTTCTCATCCACCAGCACTCCAAGTCCTTCTCTGTAGGGCTGCTCCGTAGGCTCCGTTGTGCTTGGGATGGCCCCGACCCGGGCACACCACCTTGCCCTTGTTATGATACTGAACTTGTCATTGGTCAGCTGCGTTGTTCCTTACTATTGTGTGGGTATGCATTAAAATTCCAAACTTTTTGCAAGCTGGGAAATGACCAGCTCTTCTTTAGCAGGTCCAGAAGAACAGTGATCCTTAGTCTTACTTGCTTTATAGAGAGAATGTAGATTTTTGTCTCAAAATAAGATCAGAATAGGGCAAAATCTCACAAATTACTAGAGCAATTACAAAGAGAATGCTACTCTCCTATGTATCTTTCCAGGCTTGAAATGACTTTTCTGTAAGGCCTCTTTATTTTTTTGCTAGCTAAAACACTCATTTTCTTGTAGTATTTTTTTTTCTGGATTGATGGAATCTTCCACCTTCCCTCCTGTTCCCTTTAATGATGTTTCATTCCCTGATATTAGCTACTTCCCTTCTAGGTCCTTTTCTGTTTTGTTTTAAATTGAGCCTTGTTCAGAGCCAGTATGCAATTCAGCTAACTAATGCAGGTAACAGGAATGGTGTGTTGCCTATTAAATCTGTTACTTTGACAATTCAGACTTGCAGAACGGGCTGATAATGGTGCAACCGTGGGACTCTCTGTTCTTGGACTTTGCTGGGGACTATTCAAAATGTCACTGCTTCCTCTGGAACTGGTGAGAAGTTAGGGAGCATTGTTCGTGGGATACTCCCTCGTGACTACTTTGGCTGTTGCCCTAAATTTGAAAGGAGAAAGATAAAAATAAGTTAGGCTAAACTGGCTTGATGGAATGGACTGGGTAAGTTAAACCAGAGGCTACGGGTCAGGCTGTCCTTCCTGTTTATGAGTCATTCTCCTGTCTAATTGCGTGAAAAGGCCTCCTGTAGAATTAATTAAAAGAGAAGTCTTAGTAGTGCTGCCAAAAAAAATCAGTTAGAATGGTGAATTTTTATTTTAGTCTTCCTTGTTGAAACAGACTTGAAGGATGGACGCTTGGACAGTGTAGCTTCTTTGTAGGTGATTCATACTGCAAGTGGAAAGAAAATGTTATTCAGGAGCTTGAGAATCAGTTAAACTTTGCTTGCTTGGAGTAGTCCGGACTATTTTAAGCATGACTGTTGTTGGATCCTACAGAAAGGGTGTGAGCCATCAGGGGTGTTTTCTGGACTTGTTAATGTTGATGAGCATTGTTAGTCTCTTATATTTATGTCCTGTATTAAATCATGTTGTGACTGCTATCTGGAAACATTGCTGTTGTGATATCTTTTTGTGCCATTTAGGTACTGTGTTGTACTTCATACAGAGCCTTTTCCTAATCTGAAGATAACTTACTTCTTGATTTCCGTGTTTTCCTCTTCCGAATCATCTGTTGCATTTGTTGAGTTTAAGGATGTATTTTTGTTAAGGATCTTTAGGGAGATGAATGATTTGCTTTGCATTGATTGTGTGGTGTAGTGCACAGAAGAGGTGCTCAAAGTAAGGGTGGTGTGTTTGGAAACCCTCTAAATCATCCATCTCTCTGCTTTTTTTGTAGAATTAAGAGGCTGCCTGTTAATCCCAGTAGGTTACTGGAGACATTGGGAATAACCTGATTCTGACTTGTTCAGAATGCTTTGAGAAATGTAGCTTCTCGGTTTTCCCTTCAGTGATGCTGCTTAGTGTTTTACTGGTGACTCAGGACATAGAATTTAAAGGTTTATCAGCATCTAGGGTACTTCTTACTTTTATTATTAAAATAATAAAATGACATGCTGTGGACAAAGCTTTCCTAAACACTTTGCAGAAAATAAAAGGGCACAGCCCAGTCGGTGCTTTCCAGGCTAAGGACTTGTGTTGTGTTGCCTTTCGGTGGCTTCCTTTGGTTTTGAGAGTAGCGTTTCTCTTTTGGCCTCCTGTTTTGAGGGCTGCTGATAGAGAAGGGCAGTCTTTTGCTTAGAGCAAGAACTCTGGTAGCAAAGACTTGACAGCTTTGTGACTGCAAAGCAAAAGAAATTCCATATGTTGTACTAAATTTATCCCTTTTTGTTAATTATTACCAGAGTTAAGAGGATTATCTTCTCAGCAAGCACTGAAATTTTTGCAGAATACACTCCTATGGTGGGGGGAGGAAGCAGTCTTTGGCAAAATTTTTCTCTCTTCTTAACGTGTGATATCCTGTCTCATTTTTGTAGCTTTTGTGAGAAGGAAGGAATAAAAATAGATCTTAATAAGATGACACAAACTGGCAAGTCACTGGCAGGCTTGGTTTTTAGCATGTATTCCTGCTGCAGGTATATCAGAAATTAATCATCTGGGTTATTTTACTTTACGTGTCAAGGTCTCTGCACTGCAGTTCGTAGAAATGAAGTATTCCTCCCCCAGTTTCCTAAGTCTGAGGATTGCTGTAGCTTCAGAGACCAGAGAGATTTGTAGTTTGCTTTTCTGGTCACTCCTTTCTCAGTGGAACTTCTCAGTCAAATGCTCTAACAAAATCGCATACAAGGACTGGGTGGGGATGTCTCTGGGTGTGTTTCTGAGGAGGACTTACATGTTCACAGCCGTTTTTATGTGGGTTTTTAGCTTCACTTGAGCTGTTTAGAATAGAACAACTTGAGCTCTGTCAAGCTGAGGCTTGGTCATGATGTAGGTGATTTTGGGATATACCGGGAAGAAAGGCATCCACAGAAATGCCTGGTATCAGTATGGTAAATTTTACATCGGTATTTTAGGATGTAATGGTGTGGCTATCGTATTAGGCACTGCTCGGTGAAAATGGGTGTGGTGGCAGTATTACTCACTAGGTATTAAAAAGATTACAGGCGTATTTTCTTTTATGTAAAATCTGAAGGAGGGGGTGGGGTGGCAACATCTCCACTGTGTCTTCCTGAGAGTAATACATGAATTCACCTGACAAATAAAAATGTTATTTGTCTTTTCCCCACCCCATTCCCCAGGACGGGGGGAAAAAGAAAGCCTGAGACAGGTTCATTTGCTGGTGTATGTGACAGTAATTGGGAGCCTTCAGGAAGGGGAAGTGAGTGACAGCAAGTTCCTTCAAGCACATCTGATAAGTTCTGAAATTGCATTAATGAATTAGTGTAGCTTTTGAGAAGCAGGAATAAAATTGGTCATGTCAATGTGACAGGCTGGTATGTGAGCTGTCATCGCAGAATGAAAATTGACAGTAAGCCTGGGAAAATCCAGTGACTGCAGCATGCTGATCAATACATTTAAACACTTTGTTCCTGTTAGATTTTGTATATTAAAGGAAATAATTCCCAGTGCAATTATGAGGGCTTCAGTAGTGCTAATACCGCTGGCTTGGGCTTACAGACTTTGAGAATTTTCTTTTCTGAATTGTTTGTAATTCGGTTTTGGCTTACTGTTTTTGTGATTATTCCCAGAAAAGTGAGTGGCTAAATACAGGAATGTGTAAAGCATGTTTGACTGCATGGGTGGTAAGATGGTTTCCATGCCTGGTTTTCCCTTCATATGCCTATTAGGTGTTTAGATACGTGCTGTGTACTCAGGGACTTAAACAATACAAAGTAGAGGGAATTCAGATGATCAAATCATGCAAATATTGACTGTACACAGCTTGCTTGTCAATTATGCTGGCTTGGTCTGCAGCAAGGGAGGCGTGATTGGCAGCCGAGTGCATCTGTCCTATTTTTAAGTCTCTAAAATAAGGAAGTTCTAAAAATAGAAGTAGCTTTCTGTGTAGTGCCTGTGTACAGTGACTGTATAACATTTCAGGTTTACTCTCGGGGTACTGGAGTCGGTAATGCTGCCATCGGGGCACGTGAGGACTGAGACACTTGGCAGTGTTGTAGCAGTCTGTGATGCTCTGCCTGTTAAAAGTTCTTGGTGGGCTCTGACCACTTCAGGGAGGAGGCAATTAAAACATCCCAGTGAAGTATGAAGTTGCTTGACTGCATAGTTACTGGTGGTTTTTTGCTGAGCATCTTCCGGTCCTTAGTTTTCCATGAATGGGGTCTAATCTTCTGTGAATCAAGTTCAATAACTCTTTGCTTTTGCAAAGGCAGGCTAGTTCAGCATGCTGTGGAGAGCTGTATCTTTTTACTAATACAACTCTGGCAATAGTCTGAGAGATTGTCTTATGTATTTTTATTATTTTACATAATTACAGTTGCTGGAACTGCTGCGATAGAGTTGTAATATGTTTTCAGAAATGAATACATCTTTTAAGACTTAGTATTGTAAACTGAGAACAAGAAAATTGTTCTTCAAGGAGTGCTTCACTTAGAGCAAGTTTCATGCAAATGAACAGTGAATAAGAGAACTTTCTTCGAAAAGACAAAACTGTGTTGGGTGTAGAATTGTTTGTACAAGTCCAGAAGAGCAGAATTCATCAACTTGGCAGTGGATTTCGCATAAGTAGCTCTCTGGGATTATTATATTTTGCCCCCTTGCTTCAATGATGTTCAGGTTTTGTAATGTCAAACTTGGCTGACTAGAACTGTAATTCAAAACCTCTTTTAAAAGGATGCTAGATACTATTTTTTTTTTCCCATTTAAATTCAGGCTTCTGCAAATATAACTTTCATCTACTACTGACAGGAGGATCGATGGGATTTTGGGGGGTTGTTTTATCTCTTACATAGACTGTTTTGCGTTGTGTGCTGTATTTAAAAAACAAAAAAGCAGCAGCTTTCATTTTTGTGGTTAAGCTCAGAGATGTTTATTATTGGTTAAGAGTAGGTATTTAATGGAAACCCTGAGACTCGAGCCTTTTGTTTCCACTCACTAAAACCACGAGTACTGTTTTTAATGATCTTGTAAAGCTGTAAAGAAAAGATGCTATTTTTATAAATCTGGAAGGTGAGACTAACACCAAAGCAGCAAAATATTTAAGTTTGGGTTTTTTTTTTTTTCCTTCTAGTTGAAGGTTAGATGAAAAGTCTCATTCAGAAAGAGTACCTTGCTGCAGGCTATTTCTGGCCTCTGGAACTGGTCTTTTTAGCAGTGCTACAAATTGAATCACCAGGTGCTGGGTACCATTTAAAGCAAATGAGGCTCAATTACATTCTGAGTCAGAAGTACCTGAATTAACCTGCTTTTCAGCAACAGTCGCGTGACCTCTTCTACTTATATTTAAAGACTTCAAGCTCTGTGTGAGTAGCAATTCAGAACTACTTCAGTGATGAGGAGGTTTGTCAGTGCTTAGTAGTGTTTGGGGTTTTACAACAAAACTATGCTCGGAGGTGTGGAGAAAATCTTGACAGGCATGTTGACTTGTTAGGTTTTTTTTTGGTTTTTTTTTATCCAGACCGTAGATATTTTTTAATCCAGTGAGGCTGTAACTCTCCAGGCTCAGTGCCATTTGTGCAACAAGCTGCCTCTTAACCTTGGATGACTCCAGAGCTTTAGTGTAGACCAAGTTACATTATTAAAACAATATTGCGTCCCGTGTCATGGCAACAAGCAGAACAGTCATCTGTGAAACTTATGTTCTTTATCTTAATATTCCGGCTATTATCATCACTGAATCTACTACAGGGTTTGCCAAAGGAGGCTATCTGGCTTAGTTTAATTCCTATACACAGTTTTTCTCTCTGCTGTTGTAGCATTTAGCTGCTTATTTCTTCGTTTGTAACTCTTGGTTCTAGGAGCAGTAAGAAAACTTGGAGTTACAGGACTGCTTACAGCGTGCTTTAATCTTCTCTAGGTAGTGCATTGCTCAGTGCTATAAGCATCATGAGTCAAAAAGATGGTTTTGGCTTTATTTCAGTGACTTGCACTGTCAAGGAACATTGGTTAAATGTAGCTGTGAAGCATTATTTTTGAAACAGGTAATTTTAGGGTGGATATAGTGTTAAGGAACAATTCCTCAAGTTGTTATAGCTTGTTCCTTATTCCACTTCAACTACTGTTTTCACTCCAAATGGTTAGTCTAGTCATCTTCATTGTTAAGTTTGCTTCATGGCATTTAAATGTGTTGTTAACATTTAGCCAGTACTTTAGAGTTGGCTTCCATTAATGAAGACGTACTTAAAAAAAAAAATCTGTGTTGCCCCTGTTGTGCCAAAATAAGCTGCTCATGACACTGCATCTAAAAATGTGACAAATCTGTGTTGACACTAAAAGAAGCTGCCTTGAAAGCTTCCCTGTTCTGTGCTTTCTTCACTCCTTGGCATATGTTTCCAGGACTGCTTCACCGTATAGCAGATCTTGAACAGCACTTGGAGCCTGCTGGAACCATGGGAAGGAAAGGGATTTGTTTTTGACAGGCCTAGGACCCTGGTGGAGATGACACGTCAGAGGTAGAGCTGACAGGAAAGTACTTTCTGAGAAGCAGTTCTGACTTGCCCCGCTGTAAGCCATGCAGCAACTGCACTGAAAATGCCAACGAGTTTCATTTATTTCATTATCTGTCTTCATTGGTGGTAGAATGAAGACGTCAGTAGGGATGTTTCTGTCCTCACAAGGATAAGATCGTAGGTGATTAACCTGTATTAGTGTGTGGTGAGCAATGCAGGTTATCTGCTGTCTTAGTAGAGAATAAGATTCTGTTGCTGCAGCGTTAAATCTCTGCTGGAGTATCACGCTTGTAGGTAGTAGCTGTGATTTGATCTTTATTTACAGCTTGGGTGTTTTCACTCATCTTTTAACAATTCTTTTTATTTCTAGACAGGATGAGTGCAGCTAGAGTTAAGCTGTTATCTCGGAGAGCAATGGGAAAAATCTGGATTATCTGTGTTAGCAACTTCTCAGCCTGCCATCCTCTGCTCTAGCGAATGCTCCCAGCCCCCTTGTCTGCTTTCGCACAGCACTGGGAGTGTTGGTTAGGACTGCAGTGCTGTGCTAAGCAGAAGAGTGTTTTGTCAGCTGTTTTCGAATGGGCATCTTTTCTGTGAGATTGGTGGTGCTGTGCAGTTCCTTTCTAATATAGAAAGGATATTGCATGGTCGACTGAACAGGTGCTTGAAGTAGAGGAGATGAATTCTTGAAGCTGATGCAGTTTAATAGCTCTGTCTCAAAAGCTTTGAGAGGAGGGTATAAAAGCATATAGATTTATAATAAGGCTCAGGGAACAAAAACATTTCTTTGTCATTGCAAACTCCTGCTATGATGAAATGTATGTGCCAGCAGACTAGGTGCTCCATTGCTGTTTGAAAAAACATTGCAGTAGTCTGGAGATTTGTTTTGTACACAACATACAACGAGAGAACGTTTCTTGTGATTACTTTGTGTTTAAAGTGAACTCCTGAGTTAAAAAACAGGTGGATGAGCAACTCCATCAGTAGTTTTGTTTAAAATTTCCTTAGTGTTCTGGCTGCTCTTGGATAACTTTGTGATTTTTTTTTTTTTGATGTTTAAGTGCAGTCTTCCAAAATAAATTGCTTTGAAGGTAAGTAGAATAGCTGAAGCTTTATTAAAGACTGGTCTAACAGTTAATATGAAGCTGTTTAATACCTATTTTTAAAACAGGGGCAGAATCTACTAAGTAACAAGAAAAACCACCTCCAAGTCAAAGAAATTAAAAGGAAAGAAGGAAAAAAAAAGCCCCACTGAAGAGGAAGTTTTGGGGCAAAGTTTTCAAATGGACATTTAGAATATCTGTTTTCTGAATACTTGTGAAGTTCTGCATAAAATGGTGGTTTACATTTACGTGTTACACTTTCAGTGATGCATTGAAATAGAAGCCTCTTCTTTCCTATGCTTTGCAGTAGCATTTATAATCACTTAACACGGCTCTTGTGGTGTATTTCAGCATTTCCTTACAATTGTACCTGCAGTTCTGGACATAAGAAGTTCAGGGATTTTTTTATCTGCTCGGTAGTTTGAAATCAAATAAAAACATCCTTGAAAGAGTGACTAGCTTAAGGTGAACTCTTGACCATAAAGGGAAGGAGAGGGGGCGAGAAGGTCAGACCTTACTTGATTCTTCACTTGTAAGTCTATCAGTAATATTTTCACAGTACACAACTCAAAAAAAAAAAAGCATGCACACATGGAAGGTGCTCAAAAAGAACCAACTTCAGCAACGCCTGGATTTTTTTTTTTTTTTCTTTTCAGAGAGAGAGATATTTTACTGAAGTTTGGTAGGGAGTAGGGGGTAGGGTAGGGTTATTAAAGGTTGGATGGTAGATTGGAGAGCTTTTTTGGACAATTTTTGACTATGTCTCCATCCAGACTTTGGTTTTCCCCTTCTCAGTCTCATTGTTTTACATTACAACAATAGTGTTGTTGTGGCTGTCGTGTGGCTGACATCAAAGCAGAATTACAGCTGCTGAATCAAGTTGGGAGAGCAGCTTTTACTGGAGAGTGGGTGGCAAGCAACACATTCTAATTTTTTGTTAGATTAGGTTTTTTATGCTTTCTCTTTCATGGAATTGTGCTGTGTCTTAAAAAGATTCATGCCTGCTTATCGCAGTCTAAGAAATTATAAAGGCATTGCAGTGGCAACAGGGTCTTCCCCCTGCCTTTCCTAAATTGGCTTTTCACCTACTGAGTGCCTATAGTTGTAGTCGGATAACTATAGATTGGTCCTGCATGAAAAATAATCATATTGGCCTTACTGATTTTGATCCTTAATATGGTTTCTCATTAGCAAGTGCCGGTCTTATTACCTCTCTGATCCATTTGATACTTGAGATCACTAAAATGTGTATATAAAAAAAGTGTTGCCGCAGTGGGTGAAGACTCGCAGATGCCAGTTCTTTCACCTGGGCCTGTGCAGCTGAGTCTAGGATGGCGCGGGCTTTCCCATTGCTTTCTCCCCTTGACGTATACTATTTAAATTTTTATTTTAGATGAGCTGTTTGTGTGGCTCGTTTGTTGCCCTGTTTCAGTTGCAGTGAGATATTGGTTGTGTAATTGCTGTCCACCCACATTCCTGCCTACCTGTGGTTATTAATAAAGTTTGAAACTGCTAGCTTCAGCCGGGGAGCAACCACACAGACAGTTGAGCTGGAATATCTTAGAATGGAATGAGTAAGGAGGAGCAGTGGCTTCTGTAGCTGACAGCAAGAGGTAATGTGTGTGTGTGCCCTTGGATCTGAATACTTTGAGGCTTGTGCTGTTTACTGTGGCTTCTTTCAGGGATAATCTGATGGCAAGCACTGGCAAAAAGTTGTGGGGTTGGTTTATTTTTTAAAACCAAACAAATATTTTTTTTTCCACAATACAGGCTCTTGTATAAACTCTGAAACTGTCATAGGAGAGATTGGTCCTTGCGGATATACACACTTTAACCTCTTTTTTTTCTTAGGTCCTCCCTAACCTCCCCAGTTACTTGGAAAAGGCCTCAAAAACAGTAGTGTCGGAATATAATTCCTCAGGGGCACACTAATTGTTGGGTCATAAGCTCTAGTTTTCAGATGTGTAGCTGTTGCAATTCCTTTGGGATTCTGGGTGTTCAAAAAGCAACTCTTCAAACATGGATCTTCTTCTCAGAAAAGCAGATGGTATCCTTGGCTCATCAAGAGCAGGATTGATGGCTCCTGAGTATTTGACCGGTTGAATCAAAGTCTCACTTCTGAAAACTGTTGTGGATATTTTAAGTGCCTTCTGCCTTTCTTCTGTTAATCTATTTGTTTATTTATTGATTTTTCATCCTGCTTTAGTCATTGTGTTACTGTTAGTCATCTGCATTGACAAATGCAAGAACTCTAAATGGGAAATGACAGGACTGTGCTTTAGCCATGCTCGCTGGCTGTTCACTCCCTGGACTTCAGCATCTGTGGACTTGGGAGGGAATCCTTATGATTGGTAGAAAAAACTTCTTAGGTAATGGACCATGGATCCTTTTCCCCCTTTCTTTTAAATAAGCTCTAACGGATGTGTAATATCAACCAGAAATTATGAAGTTAGTCATGTACACCTTTTCTGAAAATGTGCTCTTTGAGCTGGTGCAGGTTGTATACTTTTGAGGGGAGAAGCAGGGAAGTTTAAGCTTCCTTTACATGTGTTGTCTTTTAATGTTCAGACCCTAATGTTGCAAGGGTGGTAATTGAGTATGAAGTGAGAATAAGATGACAAGAAAATGATATATTTGTTTTCATACCATTTTTTTTTTCCCTGTGAAACCCTGGATTAGACAGTTTTCCATTCTGCAGTCAGAAATTCACTGTTTCCTCACAGAATGTTGTGAAGCTTAAATCACGGTAAACAGCTTTTAGATCCTCTGTTGGGGAGGTACCCTGGTAAAGTTGTGATGTTGATGGTTTGTGAGGGGAGTTGCTTGTTTGTTTGTTTTCCTTGTGTTGTTACAAGCCAGGAAGCCTCAAATGAAGGTAACATCTTGTCCTTAACTGGCCCCACTTTCCTTACAGACTACTAAATAAGAGACTTCTGCAGGAAAGTAGATAAAAGTCTTCCTTTGTTTTCATGGTTGAAGTAAAAATTACTGAGGATAAAAGAAAGTAAATCTTGAATCTGATTGAACTGAGCTTCAGTGAGTTCGGACAGAGTCTTAATGGTGTTAATTTTTTTTTCGTCTCTTTTTAAAGAGACTTATTAAACAGACGGTAGAGCCCGTTGGTGTTTATGTAGCTTTGAAAGAAGGGTGGGAACATGTTACACACAAACTTCCAGGATTTGCTGTTGGGTGGGAATTTCTTTTGTTCCAGAGCTCTGTCTCCTGGGCAAGTATCCAGCCGTATTGGGGAGCGTGCATGCGAGCGGGCATGCGCGCAGTGCAGTGGGGAATGAGGAAGTGGAGCACTTGCCGTCAGTTGACAGTTTACAGCGAAGTTTCAGTAAGCAAATAGGAGGGGAAAAAAATCTCAATCTATCAGAACCACTGTCCTGGGCTTGTTGTGTTAGTGTTGTTCATGGAGCTCCCCAGATGGAGGTAAGAAGCTTTTTCTTCTGCCTGCTCTTCTCTGATCAGACCCCGTCTCTCCCCCTCGCGCGCTCTCTCTCTCTTGCTCTCTCTCGCTCTCTGTGTTGTTTTCAGAGTTCTTTCTGTGAACTAGATATGGAAAATACAGCTAGCATGATTTATCCCCTTCTGTGAACCATGAAGTTGGCAGCGTGGGGCGTTTGTGTGGCTTCAGCAAGCCTTTTGAGAACAAAGTGTTGAGTCTTTATAAACAACCCATTATTTTTGGCTGGTTAGGGTTTCCCATGGGCTGTCTGATCATTTTTTTGCCAAAATGAAGCCTAGGACTTTTTAAAGTAATAAGTTGTGCGCTTCTCCTCAGGAAAGAGAGGAAAGATATCTCACTATGCTCAGATATGCTCTTTAGTACGTGAAGCACAGTAGAGTGAAAAATCTGTTTACTTAAGTAGGTCCTGTGAAGCACTGGTGAAAACTGGTGTCTGTCTGGCACTTGGCAACGGGGTTGGGGGGAGGGTGCAGGTTTTGGATAGGGTGACAGTGTAGGTAATCCTGGCTAGTTAAGAAATGTTTTGCTATTATGTTTTTTTAACCAGCCTCACAGGAGGTTGCATCTTTGGCTAGGATGGATTTTCCCCAAAATGTGAATGTTACTAGTAACAAGGAAGAGTCTTTAGAAGAATTAATAAAATTAGATTAAATTGTAGATTAGCCAAGAGCTGTATTAGTGTGAGCAGATCGGTTGGCAAGCCTCAGTTTGTTTTGGCAGTGAGGAGCTGCTTTAGTGTTAAGCTTTGTACTCAATAAGCTTACTTATACGTTCCCTGTTAACTGCTACAGGAAGTTCTCTCTTTATTTCTGAGTAAGACTCAGCAAAAATGAAACGGCTTCAGTATAAAGCAAAAGCGGACAGTAAAAATTACTATTCAGTATTTTGATCTTCATACATCGAGAAGATGATGGTTATACTGCTTGAGTGAGAAAAGCCCAGTGAAATTCTGTAGAGATGTGTAAAAACATGGGAGCGGGTCATGGTTTTGAGCTGTGTGTAGTGAAACAGCAGAGACGAGCGAGGGTGCCTCGTAGGTGTGCTGAGTCATCTGCCCTAAACTGTGACATGACTTACTGTGGACTGTTGCTGGGAAGGAGCAGCGCTGGCTTGTGTGTGACGAAGGGGCACGTGATACGTCTGTGCAAGTTCGTGTTTGGTCCAAATAACATGTTAGTGAGGGAAGTCTGTATGTTTGGTACCCATATTGAAGGACTTGAAGAGTGCAATTAATTTAACAAGAGTTGAATTTTAACTGAAATCAGAAGTGTGTTTCCTGCATGTTATGTGTAAAACATGATGCGAGTGGATATTGGAACAGTGTGTTCTCTGTTTTAAAAACATGTTATTCTAGAGGTTTGAATCTGTAAAGCTTTCTAGCTGTGTGTGAAAGGCTCTGGCCATCACAGACGTAACACAGCTCGGACAGGAGACCGCATTACCTCTGCGTTGTAGTCTGGCAGAGTAAGGACTGTGATCAAGTGCTGAGCAGTTGTCCTGATGGTTTGTAGAACGATCCTGCCTTTCTCTGAGGCACTGGCAGGGTCCCAGAGAAGATAGGTCACTGATCTGTTTACAGCATGACATTTCTACTCTGGATTGAAGGATGGAATTTCAAACATTTCTTGGAAGGTGGAGGAGGGCCTAGAGGAAAGGAGAAATTTGTTTAGGTGGTCTACCTGTGGGTAAAAACAGCTTGTGTGGGGCCAAGCAGGAGGAGGAGACTTGCATACAGGTATTTTATGTCCTTATTTCCAAGTCTGAACGTAAGCTCTCTGGCCCCAGTGTGCTATCCAAGACACATCTTGAAACATCTTCATTCTTAATTACAGCTTCTTGTCTTCCGAATTATGTACTGTGGACGTGTCTTTTGTAGTTCTCTGTTCTGTTGGGTTTTGGCATATCTTTTTTGATTTTTCTCAGTCACACACCAGTTGTGTGAGTAATTAAAGTGTTGGAAGCGAACAGGGGTGAATATTTAGCACATTGAGAGAATGGGCTACAAATCTCATGCTGTTACAAGAAGGGAGATTTTTTTATTTCAATGACTTTTATAAAAGTTTGCATTCTCTGCATTTTCCTCACCTCTTTTGTAACACTGGAGATAAACATTTAGAAAAAAACCGACTTGTACCATGAAAGTGTAACTGTGCTTTTTCTGCCTTACTTGTACAAGGAAGTGTTTTCTTTAGCGATGATGGCTATCTGGCTGTGATAGCGAAACTGTCTTGTCTCCATCATTTTATTACACCTTCTAATCTCGCCTGTTTAAAGTAGCCCTTTGAAGTTAGAGAGTATTTTATTTCTGGGTATTTCCAAGGTCATAGCAAGTCACAAACTTTGCAATAAGATGCACATCTTTCCCAGCCTCACTTCTTACCTGTATACTCCATCTGTATCCTTTGTGCCTGGGGAAGGTTTGTGTTGTGTCTCGGCGCTTGACTCTTCCTTCTTCTGTGTCTGACAGTTGAAGAACCAGCAGGAAGACTGAACAGTGCTTATGGAAAGCTGTGGCAGCAGCAGTTCTCGGTTTGGTGCCAGCCCAAATTCATGCAGCTCATGAACCATCATTCCCATCTTACATGGGACCGCAGGAATTCTGCAGTTCTGTGCTGATCTGTTGGGAGATTTATTAGCAGAGCAGGGTTTGTTGCTCAAACAGCTATTCTTTTCTCCTGTGGGGAAAATGTTGGCTGGATCAAGCCTGTTAGCCATCTGTTCCAGCAGTTTAGGCTGTGCTGAAATAGATGATTTCCTGAGGTTTCTCCCAGCCGTATTTTCTGTTGTCGGTGCTGTCTGTGGCCTTCCTCTGGCATTTAGGCACCAGTACACATACAAAGGCACTGCAGCCTCTGGTGAAATGAGGGGAAGGAGGGCATTATGGGTAGGGGGGAACTGTCACCCACTGGTGAAACATGCCTCCGGCGTTTGCCTGTCCCCAGCCAGGGCTGTGGGCTTTCCATTCACCCTTCGATGCTGGCAGTTCCGTGCCAGGCTTGAGCTCATTAGCGCCCTTCTTAGAATGGCGCTTGTGTGTGAGTTTTGCTTCCGTTGTTGGCCAGCCTTTTGATAAGGGATCAGGGGTGCTACTAGTTACTCCCTTCCTCCTCAAACTCCCCAAATTTCTCTTTCAGTTGTTTAGATTGTATTATAAATATGGCCATATTACATATGCCAGCTGTCAGGAGTGGCCAGAGGTACAGGTAGGAACAACATGTCTCTGTTTATTGTTATTCTTTAATTAGTTAACTTGTGTTAATGTTGGGTTCAACTCCTTTTTTCCAGTTCAGAGCCTGGGATGATGGAGTCTTCCTGTCCACATCCGCTTTGTCAGATAGATGGTATAGTTCCTTTTAACTTCTGGGTTTAGATTTCCTCAGTTAGTTAATAACTATTTTTCTTTCTCAGACAAAGCATTTTCGTTAATGCTTTGTCAATAATTAGTGTTTGACATAATACTGTGTGAATTGTTTCCGAATTGCAAATGAGTGTGGGAAATCGTTGGTGGGTATTTTAATTTCAGTGTGGTAGAAAGGAAGCAGTATGATTCAGCTGTTAAATTTTGAACCTCAGATGGTGTTTCATAGCCCAGCAGCACAGGCACCAGATTTATCAAGCTGTGTAGCGCTCATTGCGGTGAGATTCTGTAGAGTTTTGAGGCAATGTCTGTTGTAGATTTGGTTTACAAAGAATGATTCTAGCTGGAATACTTGATAATAAGATCTACTTAAAAATATATGAAGGGGGCAGAGAGGAGAGGAAGGCTTGCAAATAAATGACCTGGATGTTTTAGTCAGTTAGTTCAGTCAAGTAATTTAAGAGTATAAATGTTTTCATTTGACTTACGATAGTAAAAGTGGTGATTTGGCTGCCGACAGGATGAAAAATATTACTGATTTGCTGTCAAAGAGGTAACTTGGAGGTGGGGAGAAACCTTGAACAACTGTGTTAGATTTTCTAGCTGTGCGGTGTTGGTGTGGGGTCAGCCTCATGCGGTACCTCTTCCGCAGTACCATGCTGAGTGATATCGATCTCTTGTTGATTCCTCGTTGGCTGGTAAGCAGTGGCCATGTAGCGTTGTACCATGTCTTTTGAAGATGGAAGTAGTTTCCTTGTTAGCTTTAGACCTAAGCTTTACTGTTCCATTGATGAAACGCGGCTCAAATCTTAACTCGTAACTCTTCATTGTTTGTCCGGGCAAAATGATTAACTGTGAACAACACTGCACTGAATTTTGGAACGAAAGCCTGAGGCTTTTCATCGTCTTTTTTTTAGCATTAGATTTTTGTGGCTGTTTTAAAATGCTTTGATTCTGAATTGCCCGAATCCAAAATGGAAGTTCCTCTCTTGGCCTTTACTTAGAATTGAGTTTTTCATTTTAATTTTGAGTTGATTTTTAAGCTAAGGCTTGATAGAAGGTTCCTCTTTTCCTTATACAAGAACTTTCTATCTCAACAGATTATTAGCAAGCAAGTGCGCACTCCTTGATATGAAGCTGGAGCCAGTGGTGTGTGGGAAAGTGAGACTTCATACAATTGGTGGTGGGGTGATTTGTTGTTGTTTTGCTGCTTGATTTAGAAAAATCTGTTTGGTAGTAAATCTGTGACCTGCAGTCATTTTTGCTGACTTCACTCGTGATGGAAAATAAGCCAGGCACCTCTTTTTTTAATTACCGGTTTTCCTTGTGGCAACAGTTTTTTTCCTATCACTTCATCTGCCTGCTCTTTTATATTTCTCCTCGTATGCTGAGATCTGTTGACTTTTTTTTTTTTTGTCCTAAAGGAATGTCTTATCTTTCATTCCCTTACAATTAGTAACATTCAATCCGAACAATAGGAGAATTGAAAAATGCCAAGTAATGAACATCTCCCAGGGTCTCCTTTATTATAGTGTTTTCGTGTCACTTCTTAACACGTTAAAAATTTTACTCTCTCTGTCAATATAATCTCTAGGAAGGCGATGAATGAGAAAAGGGTCTAGAAGTGATTTCTAGAAATTTTCTTCCTGGCTTTGTGGGATGGAGGTGCTTGGTGGGCAGGCTGGGGATGAGTTGTCAATGCTAAATTAAACCCAGCAATGCATGGGGATTCCCAAGGTGACGGAGATGTGACTGAGTAAGCCCACGTGGTACCATGCAGCTCTGTACAGATAAACTTATGTGAAGGTGCTGCAGTAACATCACCTCGCCCTGTGCCTGAGCTGCGTGGCATTCAGGTGCTGTCTGACTGTGCCCTGAGCCAGTTGGCCTGTTCTGCATGAGGCCATGGCCACTATGATGTCTCTGCAGAGGCTGTGTAGGCTCATTTAGAGCCCATTGAACAGAAGAGACCTTAGTTGTGATAGAGGTTTTGGGTGAAGCTTTGTCTAAGCAGAATTACTTAAAATAAATACTGTTAAAAAAAAAAATAAAATAAAATTAGTGGGATAAGTACAGCGGTACTTCAAAAATTCTTTTTATTCAAATCTAGTTGATGTTATTACTCATTTATGAAGGAAAAAAAAGGAACATAAAACACAAAACCTAATTAGTCTTCTAACCTCAGTGAGATGGACAAATATCTTGACTTGTATGTTTTTATTAAAGCTGCATAACAGCAGAAATGGTTGTAAGTGGCTTTTCCAGTGCCGGAGACTAGCTGGAATTAAAGCAAGTCATGACTCAGTAGTCTGTGTAATGTCAGAACTGCACTCCTAGTTCAGCTATACCTTTACAGGCAGGATTTACCTTGCGCACAGGATTTTGCATGCCAGTTTCAGTAGAGAATGCTAACTCTCTGTTTCTGTTTTCTTTCAGGTTATGTTTCACACTATGTGCTGACTGTCTGTGCTTACAGAAGATATTTAAACACAAACGGACTTTTTTTGTCAAAGATTTTGATTCCAGTGGAATCTGTGCTTTAGATTTTTGTCTTGTCAATTAACTCCTGAAGCAATGCCTGTACAAGCTCCACAATGGACGGATTTTCTCTCCTGCCCGATTTGCACACAGACTTTTGATGAAACGATACGGAAGCCCATCAGCTTAGGGTGCGGCCACACTGTCTGCAAGATGTGCCTCAACAAGCTCCACCGAAAGGCATGCCCTTTTGACCAGACCACTATCAATATAGACATCGAACTCCTGCCTGTGAACTCGGCCTTGCTGCAGCTAGTGGGTGCTCAGGTACTGGTGCTTTTGGGTTTTTTAATCTATTTATGTTATTTTCCTTCTTTCCTTTAGGAGCATAACTCGATGTGACTCTGTTAATTATGCAGAGTGGACGTCTGCCTCTGTAGGCTGACGAATACAGGTTTCAGACCTTTGACGTGCTGTAGTAGAGGGGCCTGGAACAGCAGTTCAAATCATGCTTCAGCTGGTGGCTGACTGTGATTTTGTTACATCTAATCTAGTGTAACTGTGGGCTGTTCCCAGAAAGGGCTGGTTCTGTTCTTTTTCTTCTTCCCTGACTCGTGTCTAGCTATGCTCTCCCAAAAGATGAACTGGATCAGTGAGCTTGTATGGTGGGAAGCCATTCTTCTCCTATGTTACTTGCATTACCATAGTCGTTCTATGAACTAGAAATCAGTTGTCCGAAAGCAGGAGGGAAGGGGAGGGGGTAAGGGAGGTGGGACAGACTCCTCTTGTAGCAGACTTCATGCTGCTTTGTTTAATTCGAAACTGTGTTCTGGAAATGTCATCTCTTGAGCTGGCAGGTTAACCTAAAACCATGTGGGCGAGTGGGGTAGCCTGCCCGAGACTCCCCTTCCTGCTGGAGTGGGGACTCCTGAGAGGAGCTGAACTGGTGATCCAGTGGGGATGAGGGCTCCAGCAGCGCTGGTACCAGCAGCAGCCTGACTAAAGAGGCAGTGTGGAAAGCAGGATTGCCCTGTTCAGCAGCAGCACAGACTTACATTGGCATCAGTTTATCGTGGTTAGATCCTCTGACACATACTTCCCAAGGCTGGACAGGATTCTGAGCTTGGGGAGAGGAGGGACAATCCTGTGTAACTTCTGAGTGAGAAACAGAAACGTAGACGGTATGCAGTTACCATAGTGGGGTTATTGTTCTGTTTTGTTCTGAGTCCATGTCTGGACTCAGTGGGGTCAGAGGCAGCAGAAAATTCAGAGAACGGTAGCTCAGGGAAAATAGGTTTTTGTAGTGGAGGAGCTTTAAAAGGTGTGGAGGAAAGAAAGATGTTCTTATAGTTTTCATTAGGTACTGTGTCCTAGAGATCCAGACGTGGTTTCGCTGCTGCTTTTTTTGTTTGATTTATCAAGTCAGGTGGCTAACTTGTTCTTCTTTTGTGGTGTATGGTATAGAAGTTATTTCAGGAGTTTGAAAAATGGGTTGTTTCTGGCTGTACTGTGACTCATCCCGTTCTGCAGGAGTTGGCGACGAGTGTGTGTGGTATGTGTGTGCCACCATCCTTGGAGAGCTTCAAAGCAGTGAGATATCTGCGAGTGATGCCATAAATAAATATCGTCATTCTCTTGCTCCTTTATATCTTCCTCCTTCCTCTCTGGAGTTTCTAGAATAGTTCCAGCTGTATCCAAATACACACATTTATGATAAATGTCTCTTTCCTCCTGCATTTTTGGGTTGCTTTGTGTGCGTTTGTTATGCTCTATAAGAAGCTGTGGTAGCTTTAAATTGATCTTATCTTGAATTAAAATTTCCGTTTAAAAAAAAAAAAAAAAAAGATATTCTGGAATGGGATGGAAAATTACCGTGCCTCTCTTAGAAGTATTTGAGAATTTCATTCTGGTTTTGCTAGTTAGCCAACCAGATTTTCCTCATCCATACATGTGGTATGAAGAACGCAGAATATCTTTATGATAACATGGCGTTTTCCTTGAGGGCACTCTGAAATGTAGCTTTGAACTAATGGCACACTTTACTTTGCTCCTTTTTATGTCTTAAATTTTTATATGCTCAAGATTCATAGGACCTTTTTTCATGGTGACCTTAAAGTTGCAAATGCCACCGAAAAAGACGGTGTTCCCTTTCCCCTAGTTTGGCACTCCTTCCTGCATGTGTGCTTCTCACCACATTCTGTTACCTAAACAGTAATCAGTGATCTTAGCTGGGTTCTATTACTGACAAGCTTACACCTTAAAAGCAGCTTGTGCGCACACACACACACTGCCCCGCTTCCCCTAATTTTCAACAAGCACGTGAATGAAATTGGCGTTCCGTATAACTTTCTTCCCTCATTCCCTTTCCCTTCTGGCACCTGTTGTAGCATTTCCCAGACTATGGAGTGCTAAAAAATACATACACTATGTAGTTATGAAGGACAGGGAAACAGTTGCTATTTTCTACTGGCCTCTAAGGCTGTTTTTTGTTATCTTTTTACAGGAAAAAACTTGTTTAATGAGGGGAAAAAAATACTTCAGAAGAAGCTACATTCATTTTGAACTCTGCCTTGTTAAGGAGGCGGGTTCTTTCTGGCACATATGAAAAAAATGATGTGAGTAGCAAGCCAGCTTACAGAAAATGAGTAGCGTAGTCAACTTCAGTGGAACAAAGCCCCTTTGGGGAACAAGGTTCCACTTCTTGGTCCAGTTTCCAGAGGCTGTATGTGTCTTTAATGTCCCCTGATCTCCAACGACCCCTGCACGACTTCATCCGATTCCATGGAGATGTGCAGTGCTTTATTTTTAAATGATAAATTCCAAATCATTTTTCATTTTAGAAGGAATTGCAGTGTTTCACAATTAAAGCTTTATCTTGGGGGGAAGAAGGGTTTGTTCTTTTGGAGAGGCTTCTGAAAATTTCACACGTTTGGAAGTGTTAAGCACTTTTTTTGCTGCAGGCAGAGTAGGAGCCCAGGCACTTGGAAAAAACAAATCTCTTGTGCCGTGACTGGCAGCAGTGATAGGATTCCAGGGCAAGTGTCATACTGGTTGGCTTCTGCGCAGGCACCATGTGTGGAATGAGCAGGTCCGTGTGCCTGGGGAAAATGTACTAAATGTGTCACACAGTCACTCGGGGTAGCAGTAACCTCTTTCTCTGACAACAGCACAAGCTCTCTGTGTAGGTTTAGTCACTGTAAGGGTGAAAAGAGCACATTACTTAGTACGATTATAGGCTGTTTCTCAGTTTTTGACTCTCCTCTCCACCCCTTTCCAAAAATGAAACCTGTTGCATAGGTTTTAGCCACCTTGGATGTGAAAATTGACTGTGAGACTGATTTCTGCTCCCCCTGCGCAGTATGGTGTGCGTTGACAGTGGTGCTGGGGTTTGTTCTGGAGGGCGATTCGGCCCACGTACAGACAAGTTCAGCCGCATGAGTGTGGTGGTAGGGGAGAGAAGGGATTGTAAGGGGAAGATGATAATTATTGCTCCCTGGAGAGCTCGAAATAGCCAAGTGCCTAAGCAGGAGCTAAGCATCTTGTGAGCGTGAGGAGCCACAATGGCCCTCAACACAGATCAAAAAGGCATTCTTGGGATACCTTGCTTTTTAAACTTCTTGGGTGAAGAAATCCCTGAAGCCAGTTTCTATGGGCAAGAGGTTTTGATTTTTAACTGTTCAAGCATCCGCATATTACTCAGTGCATGCAATTATTTTAAGTATTCCCCAGGCCAGTGTTTTGAAGGTGCAGAATCATGGGTCTGTCATCTCATCCCTTCCCTCCTGTTTTTTTAACACATGAAACAGCAGTGTGCTCATTCCAAACAGGTGACGTTAAGTGGCAAAAATTCCTGTGGTGCTTTAATTCCTTGCATAGTCACCTGCTGGATGTGAGAAATACAATTCTGGGCATTAGGCAATGGAATCATGTATGTGAGAGAGAGCAGGGGACGTGATGTTGATTCGCAGCCCTTTCAGAAGAGGAAGATTGCAATTGCAGAGATATCAGCAGCACATTTGATAGTATTTTATCGTTATTTTTGGTGAAATGAAGTTCAACAAAAGAGGAATTATGTGTGAAGAAGTTGTCCTTCATGCAATCCCTTAAGGAACTGAAGGCTTTGGGGCTTATTGGTTTTTGGGTTTTTTTTTTGGCAGGAAGCGAAACATTGAGGGAAACAGTTTTCAAACCAGACAAAAAGGGGGGCTGGTTTGTTAACATGTTCTCATTCTGGGCAATTAGATGTCTAATGGTAATTAGTGACAACTTGAGCTGACATCCTTCATCAAGTTATGCTTAAATGACCAGTTCAGAATCACTGCCTGGTATGAGGTGATGCTTTAGCGTTTTTTTCTGGTCCCTTTCCTCATGCCGTCATAACCTGCTTCTTCCCACAGCCACAAGCAGTCATGCTGATGGGCGGCAATCCACTGCCGGGAGACTCGCAGTCATTGCCAAGGCAGATGCACACAAAGCAGTCACAAATTTAAAGTAAACAAACATCTGAGATTATTTTTCCTGTCTTGTTCTACGCCCTCTTGGGAGGTGTTTATTATGTTTTCAGTGAAAACTGTGATAAGGGTGTGGTGTCTGAGAGAATGGAATACTGAATGAGGATGAAACGGAATGAACTCACTCTGCAGGGCGTCTATTTTGAGGCTCTCTAGGCGTTGTGAACGGAAGTGACCGGAGAGTCCTGCATGCTGTTGAAGTGATATTTTGTGAAGGGGAAGGAAGAATGCTTTGGGGCTGAATTATTTTTCAGTTATCCCTCAGAAATTCCATGACTGAGCCAGAATTAGAATTCAAGTGTCCTGGGATTTTTGAGTCATGTGTTTACCACATTTCTCTTGGTCACTGCTATTCTTACTATCATTTTAGCCCTAAAATATTAAAAAGAGCTTGCAAGTGCATATCACAGAACAGCAAAAGGGCAAGTTATTTTGAAGTTGTACTGTGAGATGCATCACATGATGCACAAGATGAAGGGGGGGAGAAACAAATTTTCTTCTCCTGCGTCCCTGAAACAACAGAACAAGCATCTTGTTCTGTTGTTGAGTACTACCCTTGCTCCAGCTTACCGAGCAAGTTAAAAGCTTTAATTTCTTTGAGGCTCGTTTTGCGAAAAGTACAGTCATGCAAGGCTTTGAGATTTTTTTTTACACTAAGGCTTCCCTCATGAAGAAATGGGAGTGACATACAGATCAAGTGTGGGATAGCTTGATTAACTCTTGGAAGTTTTTCTATGCCAGCTTTTTCCCGGGGGGAGATGGCAGCACTCTGTTGGCTGCGTAGACAGTCCTTGTGTCTCGCCGGTGGAGTTGTGCTGTGTGTGGCATTCCAAATGGCCGCTCTGAATGTGTGCTAAACCTGCCTTAATTCAGGATTGAAGTCCAGGGCTGAACAAAACTTCCTGTCCCACGTCTGTTCCAAGCCCTTTTTGTCTGCTGAGTGTTGCGATGCTGTGGTTGTATATCAGGTTGTCGCCAGTGCCAGACTGAATGCTTGCAGGAATAAATAGGAATTTCTACAAAACATATTACAGCGGTAAATAGGGCAGGGACGGTGCAGTCTGTGTCTCGGCACGAATGCATGAGATGCGAGTTGTTTGAACAATAAGCCAGTTCTGCTTGTATAACTCCCCAGACAGAAGCAGACTGCTCAAACGGCAGTGGCGTTGAAAAGGAGATGGAGTATTCTGTTAACATGAAAGCAAATATTAAGGGTGTTAATATTTGTTTCCCAAATCCCAGGAAACCAGTCCAGCTGAGGCTGTTGCAACAGCAGTGGCTGACCATTGTAAAATATAGTTGCAAAATCTCGTTTCGCTCAAAGCTTTCTTGCTTACAGACCAAAATACACACCAAAAAAAACCCAGAATAGTCCAAACAAACACCACCTCATCCTTGAAATTAAAACAAAACCAAACACACAGACACACACCCCCCCAAGACTTCACAAGTAAACTGCACTCTGGAAGTATCCAAGCCAACTCTGTTGTTTTGGCATGATTGAACTCAATTTTGTCTGTATAGTCGGAGTAAAAGGGGAGGTGTCTGATCCAGGCTGTCTTGAGTGCATTCTTTTTGGGGTGGTATCACCTTTCTTAATTGCAGCCTCTATGTTACACTCAGAGTTTTTTTTGTCACCTAATGCAAAAGCAAGAGTTATGCATCTGGTAACTTCTTATTTTGCAGTGAGTATCAAATGAGCAGCTCAGAAACAGATTTCTATTAAAATTGTTAGGAAAACATCCACGTGAGTGGTGACAACCATAAATGTGTGTGTATGTATATTATATACACTCACTGTTTTTATTTGCTACTGCTATCGTAATGCCATGGCTGGGTCGCGCGTGAAGGCTAGCAGGTTTGTAACTGTCTTTAACTCAAACATTAAAGGCTTGTGCTTTTAGATGGAGGGCCTGGCTTGGTCCGTGTAAGCAGCTATTTGGGATTATGCTGTTTCTGCCAGCAGAGCGGTGATTGACTTGTAAATAGAAGTTGAAGGCAGAGATCCGTTTGCACTTCAGTAGCGTATGCAAAAAGTGCTTATCTTTCGTGTTCTGAGAAATTCCAGTTCTCTGTGCTATCACATATGGAGTTTGTTGATGAATAGCGATGTGGAAAAACATCAGTACAATGCTGTCCTGTACCCTCAAATTCATTGAAAGCTTTAAGAATTTGACTGGAGGAAAACAAAAACAGAATTGTAACATGGGGACAGAGGTGGTCCAACATTCCTTTGAAAAATTCTGCTTTCTGGTGAATGCTTCTATGAAGAAATAAATGCAACAACAATAACAAAAAAAAAAACCAAAAAAGAATAACAAAAAAACCCCCAAACCACCAAAGCAAAAAAAAGAAACCTGAGAATGTATCTGACCCGTGTTGTTGGGATAATATTTACAGTGTGTTCAGAGGCACTGTGTAGGATAACTGGGTCTATTCAGAATATGTTTGAAGGGTGTCCTAACATATCTGCTGCCAAGACTTTTCCCATTAATCCAAATAGCTCCGATTGGTTATCCCTGGGTGACTTCAGATCTGTGAGGCCCCAGATATGAATGTCTGCTTACCTGCAGATCAGGGCTCATCTGTTTTTTCAGCCAGCCAGCTTTGGGGATGTCTCAACGTGTATTATTTTAGCCAAAGCTTTATAGTTACAAGAAATGCCATATTTCTAAAGTAATATTTTCTGTCATGGAATAAGTCTTTTGCTTCTAGTTCCTATCAGCCACTAAATAGGCAAAGCCTGCTAACTATAAATTCTTTACATTTTTTGTGTTCATTTTCACTGATTTTTTTTTTTTTTTAAATCCTATTTGTTCATTAAAAAACTGAAAAAATGCTTACTAAGACGAGTGCATAAGGGGAACAAACCAGGAAATACTTGATACTAACAAAGTATTTGTAAGCATGACTGTCACTTATTTATGTGTATTCATTGTGGATGTTCATGTCATTACTTTTCAGGTTCCTGAGCAGCAGCCAATTACTTTGTGTAGTGGAGCTGAAGATACCAAGCACTATGAAGAGGGCAAGAAGTGTGTTGAAGAGTTGGCATTGTACCTCAAGCCACTCAGCAGTGCGAGAGGTAGTTCCTGCATTGTTATCTTTGAAAATGAAACCTGGAAACAAAAAGAATGTGTAACCAGCTATCCAAACGATTAATCATTCTGGTTGAAAAGTGGATACAGATTGGTTTTACAAACAAATTGAAACAACTTCCCTAAGCATTAAGGTTATGTCTTCATGTGAGGAGGGAAGGAGGGGGATTTAAAGGCATTATGTCAAAAATAACACCGAGAACAGGCTGAAGTATTGGGCCGAAGTATTTGGATGCAATATAGTAACTTGAGACAAACTTTGTAAGTTGAGTTGACCTATGCAGACTAAGTAACAACAGATAATATTTTGAATTCTGCTTTGCTTTGAGATAACTGTAGCGAGGCAGCTTGTTTGTGGAGGAGGAGTAAACTGAAATGAGCAAGTTACTGCCTAAAAGACATAAGCAATACTGTTTGTACGAGATCTTATCCAAGAGCTGGATCAATCTGAGTTGTTCTAATTTAGCAAAACTGTAGTATTTGATTTAAGAATATGGGGTTTTGTCTGTATAACGTACGGCAGACTTCAAAAATCCGCCAGCCCAGGTTATAGTGGTGAGCATCATGGACATCAGGTTTTACAAGAAGCTGTCTCAAGCCTTTCCCAGTAGTGTAGCATGATAGCGGTGTCACTCTGAGCGTTAGTGGCCCAACAAACAAGCTCTGTGCTGTAGAACAAACTCAGTGTCGCTGTCCTGTGTCCGGCGAGTCACTTGTTCCTTCAGCCTGGTTACTGTGACTACCAGAACGTTGGTGAATGACAGTTTTTGCATATAATTAAACGTAACCCAAGCAGGTTTGAATTCATGTGTAAGTTCAGTTTAGCTAGGCCAAAGCAGTGGAGATATCAGACACAGGTTAGGAACTGTCTTGTGAAAACAGACAAACATTCGGAGGTGGCAGTTGATCCCTGAAGGCCATGAGTAAGGGAGGAACTGCAGTATGATCCTACCCTCGAGAAGTCACCTGGGAATCCGTATGGGAGGCTGCAGGACAGACTTCCAACACGGGGAGAGAATTCATCAGATGCTCCACCTTCTTTGAGAGCCAAATTAGTCGATCGCAAGACTTAAACCTGTGGGAAAGCTGTCTCCCGGGAATTGTTTGCTTTTAATGCTGAGTAAAAGACAAAAATGAACATTTGATCTGCCTTCTCTGATGTTCTGTGTAACAAGGTGAGCATCAGGTGAACCAGGCTTGTACTTCTACATTACAGTGGTTGAAGGGGCGGCACAAGAAGAGGAGATATAAGGTAGTTTATTTTTTCTACTTCGTTTATTTTGAAGGTGTGGGTCTTAACAGTACTACCCAGAGTGTGCTGAGTCGTCCCATGCAAAGGAAGCTGGTGACATTAGTTCACTGCCAGCTAGTGGAGGAAGAAGGGCGGATCAGAGCTATGCGTGCAGCGCGGTCGCTTGGTGAAAGAACAGTCACGGAGCTTATTCTTCAGCATCAAAATCCTCAGCAGCTCTCCTCCAACCTCTGGGCTGCAGTGAGAGCCAGAGGGTGCCAGTTCCTTGGACCAGGTAGGTAACATCACAGTACTGCCTCAGTAGAAAAGCAATTCAGGATGGAGAAGGATTAATAAATGGGCAATGTCAAACTGCCAGAGTGATTTTGTTAGCTTAATATTAGGTCTTCAGAATTAATTATATATTGGGCTGCTGTCATGGACTGTCTTGTGTGTTTTAGTGCATTGCAAGTCTATAAAGTTCAGAGTAATGTGTACCGTTCTGTTCTTGTGATAAGATAAAATTAGAAGTAGTTTCTCACTTGCTATCCTCTGAAGAAGTAAGACTGTTCTAGAAAAAGTAAGGATACTAGAACTGACTGGACGTGGCGTCTTTTGATCCTGTAGGGAATTAAAGCAGTTGTGGGGAGAGATTTGTTACATTTGGGGGCTGTCTATATGTTTTTTAAAAGTTAAGTACTTAAATAGTATTTCACAGAATAGTAAAATGATCAGTTTTGCCTAAAAAAATACATGAAGTCTTGTTACTGAAAATGTAGACTTCACAGACCAACAAAAATAATGCCCTGAAATCTGAAGCCAGTTTCTTAAAATAGAGAAATAAAGAAGCTTTTCCTCACTGAAACAAATGGAGGTAGACTAACTTTTGCACTACTGCAGGGAACAGAGGGGCCTGTTACCTGGCAAAACATGCAATGCTACAGCACCTAACGTATTTGTGTGGGCACTAACTGCTCTTACCTGCGTGGAGACCAGCCTTGCCCTTCCTCAGCCTGTCAGCTCTTTCTGCTGGGATAGATGTGGAATGTAGGCAGTACACTTAGAAAACTCTTACATTGATGATCAAGAGATGTGTAGACGGGAACAAAGAACTCTTGTACCATCTGATACCCAAAATAGAACAAATAATAATAAAAAAATTAAAAAGTCCTATTGCCCCAGTCACAGTGTGGGAATCTGGAAGCATCCTTCCTTCTTTTTCCTACCTTCTTGTTCAGTTTCCTTTCCTGTCTGTGGGTTTGTGTTGAGGGGTTTTGTAGCTGGTCACCCACTTGTAGGGAAACAAGAAACTCTGCAGGAATGTTTCTTGGTCTTCTCTCATCTTTTGTCTCTCTTCACATTCTCCCCATCACCAGCAATGCAAGAGGAGGCTTTAAAGTTGGTTCTGCTAGCTCTGGAAGATGGATCTGCTTTGTCACGAAAGGTCTTGGTTCTCTTTGTGGTTCAGAGGCTGGAGCCGCGATTTCCTCAGGCCTCGAAAACTAGCATTGGCCATGTTGTACAGCTGCTTTACAGAGCTTCCTGCTTCAAGGTACGAAGATAATTCTGCTTGGAGATTTCTTAACATAGGAAAACATTTCTTCATATAACAAAGATTCCTCAATTTAAAATTTTTATACAACTTCTAAAAACTGTTGTTTTTCTTGTCAGTTTTCATTGTCCTGTAACATGAAATATGTCTAAAAGTACGTGCAGTTGTAGGAAGTATTTCTCATCAAGTCCCACATGTGTTTGGAGCCATACAGCTGTGATGGCAATGTAGGCTATAATTGTGAATCTAAGCTGTAAATCTAAGTTTTGAGTATGGGTTTAATAGATGCACACTAACAGAACTTTTACGTAAGTCAGCATAGCTTATCTCTTTAGAGGCTTAGAGCTGGAAAATCCCCAGCTCTGTTAGAGTGGTGGTGTGGTTAGAAACGTAGACATATGAGGTTTGTAGATAGAGTCCTACAAAGACAAGTTGAGCTGCTTATCGGACTTAACAGTATTTAATGCTCCGTTCCCTGGTGCTCATCATAAATGTCATTCGCTTTCGCCAAATGAGGAGAGAGAAGCTTTGCTGCTAATTGTACCCTCAAACAGAATTCCGCAGTGCAAACAATACACTTTGATTGGAGAAGTAAAGTGTGGATGCTGCCAAGTCATTCAGGAAGTGACACTTGCCCCAATACCTGAGTCAATACCTGTGTTTGGTGTCCATTTCATAGTAGTTCTGGTTCATGAAGTGTGTGGTCTTTTAGTAGGAACTGGTGTTCACTCCATAATGTCACAGTTCAGTTTCAGCTGGGAGGAAGAAGTTAGTTGCTGACTGAAGGTTTCACTTGCATTGGACTTTACATAATCTCTGGGTTATCCTGCTTAAGTGTATTTGGCTTGTTTCTCCCTACTAGGTAACAAAGCGAGATGAGGATTCCTCCCTGATGCAACTGAAGGAGGAATTTCGGACTTACGAAGCTCTGAGGCGGGAGCATGATTCCCAGATAGTTCAAATTGCTATGGAAGCAGGTTTACGCATTGCACCAGACCAGTGGTCCTCGCTGTTATACGGAGACCAGTCTCACAAATCTCACATGCAGTCTATCATTGACAAGGTAAAGCCACCTGAGATCAGCCCAGTCTCTCTTGTTTGCAGCTGTAATAATAGATTGAAGTGCTTGTAGTGTGAATTTACAAATGGTATTTATGTGTATTTGCCCATTAATTATTTGCCCTGTTATTTCAAAGCACGTTATGGCCTAAATGATTAGAATATGTATTCATTTCCTAATGAATCTCGCTCCCTCTGCCATCCTGCCATCTCTGTCTACTTTGCCTCTCTCTGCAGACGGGAGGCTGCAAAGGTTGGCTGCATGGCTGGGATGTGTCCTTGCTGAATTGCTAGTAACTGCCAACATAGTAACAGAGGTTAATGGTTCCTCTTTGCAGGCATGAAGTTAGTGCATGGGTTAAAAGAAAATCAGTCCTCTAGTCTGTACCTGAAATAAGAAAGAGATGGAAGTACATTTTTTAAATGAAATTACTTGATCTCTAGAAATACCCATATCTGTTTTTGTTCAGAGGGAATGTAGGATAACACCTCCATCCCTGAAGGTGTTCAAGGCCAGGCTGGATGAGACTTTGATCAACCTGATCTATAGGAGGTGTCCCTGCCCATGGCAGGGGGTTGGAACTGGATGGGCTTTGACATCCCTTCCAACCCAAACTGTTCCATGATTCTATGATAATTGGCTTTTAGATTAGGGGACTCGCGTGTAAGTGCCTAAATTAGGTAGGAAGAACTGAAGCTTGTTCAGTGGTTACAAAAGCTGTGAAACCGTTGCTGTGACTGCTGTGCAGGAGGATTAGCTTCAAGATCAGTCTGCTGTGCATTTATGCATTTGCCCAACTTTTCAGGTGTCCTGCCAGGCATCTCCTGAAGGGTCTAGGTAGAATTAAAGGGTTTAAAGTATTGAAATAGTGTGACGTTAGTAAATGGCGTGTTTGTCCTTCAACCATCTTGCTCTTTATTGTCCGCTGTATTAATGTTTAAAGCAGAGTGCAAAGCAGTTGGTTCAGGGATTGGAGATATTAAACTCTTCGGATATCTACATTAAATAGTTTCTAATAGTCTGTGGTTTTTGACTCTGGGTGCCAGCACAACACAGAAAATAAATAGGTCACATCACTCAAAATAGTGCCAGCCTTTAGTTTGTCTATCCAGAGCTATATTTTAACCTGCAGTGTCAAAGACTTGTGCGTTCTTAATGCCAGAGAAGGAGTTTAGTAGAAGACACTGAAATGGGCTTGTACAAAAAAAATTCTACACCAGTTTTGGCAGGCAGCTCTTACGAGTTTGTGGAGCAGCCCTTAGGAACCATGAGGACTGCTTTGCCTGTTAAAAGTTAATTATTATAATTTTTTTAAGTTGCAGACCCCAGCCTCGTTTGCACAAAGTGTTCAGGAATTAACTATTGCTCTTCAGAGGACTGGAGATCCAGCTAACCTGAATCGTCTTCGTCCTCATCTAGAGCTCCTGGCAAATATCGATCCCAGTCCAGGTGAGTCGAGAGGGCACATAAAATCCTTTAACCTACAGTTTAGTGAGAGGAGCCTGTTGAAGGGTTGAGAGCTATTCATCAAGAGGAAGGAAACAAAAGTTTAAGTCATAAACCTAAGATTCTTGAGTGGTATTTGTAACCGGCCTGGAACAGCAGTAATCTGTGTGAGGAACAGAACTATTCTGAAGATAAAATAGATTTGAAAGTATGGCAGGGATAATTTCACCACTTCCCTGAAGAGAACTTCTTTGTGGATCAGCACAGGTGAGGCTGTTGAATACATGTAAATAATCTTACAAGGTTATGTGGTGTATACTTGGTGTGGGCACTGTTAACTGGGGGGAGTGGCAGCAGTCCTGGCTTCCTCTCTTTTCCCTTTTTTAATACACATGCTGCTATTTGAAACCAGATTTGCAAACCAACAGGAAGACGGGTAGATCTGCTGTGCATAGTGCAGAACCTTAGCTGTCGCTCTGAGGTTCTCTCTGTTTTTTTACCAGAATAAAACTACTTGTTTGCAGACAAGGAGAAGCCTTCAAGAAAGCACCAGATTAAGGACTTCCATTAGCTTACCTAAAAATTTTGGGTTTGTTCTAGAAATTCACTGTATTAGTTTTTATCTGAGGTTTCTAGCCTGCAGACATTGCGCTTGGAAGACTCTTAGAGGCAGCTTGAAATCATGAGGTGTCTTCTATGAAGCATTTTTGGATTCCAAAGTAGAATTTTGATGGATGGAATAGACAGAGGCTGGGCAAAAATCAATCTAGATAGGAAAGATGGGCTATCTGAAGGAATTCAGTATTTTTCTTGTTAACATGTAGATCTGCAAAGGTGTGAAAGACAATCTGGGAAGGGGGAGTTAGTTGGGGAGAGTATATCTGAGAAATTAAAATCTTAAACTGTTTACAGGAGGGAGAAAGATAGAAGTTGTTGAAAAAGTCAGCAGCGCTGTGAGGATGGGATTGCCTGAGGGAGAAGGGAATGGACAGGACAGTGCTGTGGCTTAGGTTTTATGTTACACCAATTGCTATTTGTAAAATCAATATTAGTATCAGAATAATGTGAAGGACTAAACTATGACAGCAGGAGATGAAAAGTTGTAGTTCTTGCTGTTTGCTTAAACAAATACTCAAATTCAACTTTTCAAATGAGGACCAGTTATACATTACAGTTAAGGGTGATGTAGTACTTTCTTCCCAAATTTTTTGTGCTGTAACACGGGGACAGAACTGTGTGCATGGCAGATTTGTTAGCCAAACACTGATATGGCAAGTGGAATCACCGATAGACTGACTTGGTTTCCATAGGCAAGTCTGAAGTTTCTCTTCTGTTGAGCTGCTTCCCTGCTTTCTATAGGTACATGTAAATTCATCTGGAAGAACTCAGTCTGATCGGAATAGGATATAATAGTGCGAAAGGTCTCAAAAGGTGCTTATTGAAGCACTTGGAGGTCCTATGGTTTGCAGCAGAGTTTGTAGGCACACGGTGGCAGTGTCATCTGCTGGAGCAGATGAAATGATTAGGAAAGTCAATTGGCTAGAAGGAACAAGTGCCCCTGTAGTATTAAGACTGTTCAATTTATTGCTGCTGCTGTGATACGTCTGATGTGTACATTTGCCTGGTGATGGTCTCCCACGTGAGAGGCATCAGTTTCTGGTGCTGTTCAGTGCCTGTGCCTGTGCGGTCTAGGCCAGTGGTAATAGTATTTGTATGGAATTTCTTTACCTACAGGAGGCGGAGCGTGAAACGGGATTTACAGCCCATGTTTTTCATTTTGTGCAGAGTTTGTACAATACATTTACTCTGGAGTTCATATGGAATAAGAAAGTTTTGGTAGAAGGTAATAAATTGGTTTGCTAATAGTCTTGCTGGCTCACTTGCTATTTTGTGGTTCAGTCTTGAGTCTGTAGGGAGCTTTATTCATTAAGTGGTACACATTCCTTAATTAAAGTGCTGAACACTTTTATCTAATGACACAGGTTTCCAATAAAATCTTTTTGGTTGCCTACCGGAGTTTTGTGATACTGATAGGTTCTTTGTACCTGGTTTTGGAAACCCCTTCTGACTTGCTTTCTCTATGAATGCAACAGATGCTCCACCTCCAACGTGGGAACAACTGGAAAATGGACTGGTTGCTGTGAGGACAGTGGTTCATGGCTTAGTTGATTATATCCAGAATCACAGCAAGAAAGGAACAGATCAGCAACAGGTAAAAACTAAATCATTTGGGAAATGCTTACCCCTGAACTTTGTTGGCCTTATCCAGTAGTAGAGGTTTGTGTCAGCTGGAGAGATTTGGTTTGATGAGGAGCTCATTAAAAATCTCTACTGCATCACATTTATTGAGAAAGAAACAAGCAAAGGATTAAACCCAAAACAACACCTCCTCAGTACCTGTTGCATTGATTTACACAGCTCACTAGGATGAACAGGACAGTCTGATCCAGCTGCAAACGTAGGGCAATGAATAAACATCCCTCCTGACTAGAGGGTGGGGAAGAGAAGCTGAGGTGCTTGGCATTGTCATCTGTGGGAATTTCCTCGGGTTTGTTTCAGTGTGATGTGTTGCAGCCAGGTGGCTCTGTGGTAAGGAAATGATTCTTAGACCTGTGCTTCGTGGTCCTTAAAGTTTAAAGATTTGGGAAGACTTCATATAAGGGTACTGTGCAAGTTCCTGAAGCAAAATCTCTGTTTCAGAAACGAAATCATGTTGCTAAATAACATATATTAGCTTATCTCATAGTTAGTTTATCACGTGTTCCTCTGATCTCATTTTGTTGTATAGCTAATTTGATATGAATGCTATAGCTGCTGCTGAAAGACAGAGCCGCCTGTCACGTGTTCCCACTCCCTCCCTTTCTTTGACACTCATCCTCTTGGGGAGCTGCCTCAGAGAGCTGAACTGATAGAAAGCCTATCTCTGTCAAAAAAAAAAATAAAGGAGGCAAAACTAGAGTGAATTATTTCTGCTGTTTTGCCTTTCTGCATTCACTGGGATGCCTAATGAGCACTGCTACCAGCAAAAGGGGAAGCGATAGGAATACACAAGTGGAAATCAGGGTGGAAAGAACACTGAGGGTTTTTGTTCTGGTGAGACCATTGCCTAGACCTGGTACACGCTGTGCCGCTTGGAAGGGAACTCAGAGCCTGGCAAGTGGGCAAGGGACATCTGTCGAGTACTGGGCAGGCTTGGGCCGGCTGGCAGCCGTGGCCACCAGAGGGCTGTGCAGCTTAAGTACACCCTGCCGAAATCCTTTTCTCACTGCAGTAGATGGCAAAAAAAGGATGAAAATCAGTTTGCAGATGGCTTCTTACAGATTTACATACTTCGGCTGAGTTTCTCAGAAAGCAAGAATTTACTTTTATGGCCCTTTACCTCGGTGAGAATTTTGAAGGGGTATTTCTGCCACTGATTGAATTCTGCTGTAAAAGCTGTAGGAATGTCAGTTTCTGAGGCCCCCTCTGGCTCTCTGTCAGGCTTTACTGAGACAGGCTGGCAGATGGGCGTACGCGCACACAGCAAGATGGCAGCGAGTCGTTGTTTCTTGGGTAACTTAACTAAGAAATTCCGAAGATAACTCATACCCTGCTGATCCGTGTAGGAGTAAGAGACGGCGTCCTCAGCCATTGACAGAAATAATTACTGTAAATGAAAAAGAGGGCGGTAAAAAAGAACTTGATGAAATCTAACTCGGAGATCAAAGGGATGCTCAAGTGCCATTTTTGAGCAAATAGAAAACAAGGGCAAAGTAACTGGCTAAATTTTCAGTTTACCACAAACTTGATGAATATTAGGCAATTTCTCCTTAAGCGTGGTTCTTCTTTTCAGCCTGTATCAGTTGTGTCCACTTAGCTGTTTACTGAAACATATGGCTGTGTTCCAACCGAGCTCCAGTAAGGGATTTTGAATACAAGTGTTTTTAAAGCCTGATAGTAATGTAGGTTTCAAAATATCTACTCTTGGATCTGCGTTCTGTTGAAGGACCCAAGACAAATGCTGCTCCAGTCATTTATTTTGCTTTAAGTACTTCTGGAAAATGTGCATTGAAAGTATTATCAACAGTCGAACGTCAGGCCTTTAATAAGAGGTTATGTTCAGCTCTTGGTTAATTGCACTTGTATTCAGGTATCTCACCTGGTTTCTTTAACCTTGTCAGCCTCCTCAGCACAGCAAGTACAAGACATACATGTGCCGAGACATGAAACAGAGAGGAGGATGCCCCCGAGGGGCCAGCTGCACCTTTGCACATTCACAGGAGGAGCTAGAAAAGTAAGTGTACCCCTGATGGTAGAAATCAGCCCGATCTCTCTTTCCTTTTACCCACAAGAGTTATATATCATATGTAGGAACGGAGAGAGGAGGCATAACCGGTCTGTTACACTGGCAACAGTGTGAAAAACTTGTCATCTCCCAGGCTTTGCAACTGTTCCAAATACAGGACATTTTGCTTTGTCCTGCACTAATGCAGCTCTGCAACCTTGATGTTTACACAAGTGTTATTTGAGATTTTGGAGGTGGACTGCTTTTCTTGTTTCTTAAGCATGACTAAACACGCTGTTTGGCTGCATCGTTATGATGGTTTGTTTGGGTATATTTCTTATTTTACCTTCATCATCAGGTGTGAGAAGCAGGCTGCTGGCAGTTCTCCACACGTAGAGGTTGTCTTGTTCTGTCCGGAGGGCTAAAAGCAAGCATAGCTCTTTTTCTTTCCCCAAGTTATTCTTTGAAACTCTTTGACAAATTGTACATGCAGTGACATAAAAGTGGTTAAAGCTGCTGTTGAAGAGTTAAACAGTCATGATATAAAGTCTACAGTAAATAAGTTAAGTTTGTTTTAGAGTTAGAGCTGGCATGCAGTTATCCTAGAACAAGCTGCTGTTCTTCTCAAGATTGTTTTACATCTTTTAAAGTAAAATGAATTAAGAGTTAAATAAATACAATGTATTTTATGCAGTATATGTAACTTGAGTTTTTTGAGTTAAAATCATTCACTTTCGAGAAAAGGCACTGCTTTTAATCAGAAGGAAGTTCCAAAGATTTGGCAATGACCTGCAGTCTGTCATCTTTTTCCTCCTTAAAAATCTAGAACTTAAAGTATTCCTATGGCAGGTCTTCGGCCGTATAGCCAGCATGCAGGGCATGGGCAGATTGGGAGGAGAAAAAGAGCGGAGCACATGGTGTTAGAACAGCAAAGGCAGCTGTTTGAATGAAGAAAGAATATGACTTTGATACTTGTGTTCTGCAGAAACAGCTGGGGTTTTTCCTCTTTTGTCGTGGTGTTAAGAGAGTGGAGGTTGGTGGTGCTGGTTTGGATGGTTAACAACAGTGACGACTTAGTAGTAGTTGTCTGTATTGAGGACTGTTCGTCAGGTGGAAGAGGCCCCTTTTATCCAGGCTGCCTTGTATGCCTGAGTAATAATGTTGTCGTGGGGTGAAGTAAAAGGGAACGCTTGCTCTGTTTCAGGTTGCAGCAGTTTCTGTAGGTGGCTGGGGAACTTTGAGTTCTGACTCTTCCTTGTGCCTTTACCTTTGAGTAGATAACACATCAGTGGTTCTCCTTTTAAAAAATATACAAAATGAATACTATGCATTGCTGTTGCTGTTTAGTTTCTGTATTTCTAGAGCTTTGTTTGCAGGAAGGTTGTGTGGAAGGAGGTGGTAGTGCCTTAGATAGCAAGTAGTAATCTAGACTTGCTTAAAGGGCAGCTGATTCCCTGCTTGGCAAAGAACAAAGACCCAGTGTGCATAGGCAAGTATTAATTTTTTAGATTGTCGTGCACAAGTGGACACTTCAAGAAAGGTTCATAAAGTTGTACAGAAAGATCCAGAGGGCAGCGATGTGCAACTTTTGTTCTTTTGAGGTATTTTATCGTGGAGGGTGCTGTATAAACACTTCCTATCCCCTTTGGGATGGGTGCCTGTATCTGCCCGCCGCTCTCTCGAGTGTGCTGCTGTGTTCTGTGTGCATGGGCAGGGCTGGCCAGTCCTCCTTGGCTCACAAGGTGTGTGCAAGCCTTCTGTGTCAGACACCGCACTGAGCAGGGTGCCAAAGGGAAGCCCTGGCTTCTGCTTGAGGAGCTCATTTTTGCTCCCCTCTGTGTCTCCAGCTGACGTGAGGTGCCAGGACAGCTTCTGAGCAGCACGTGTTTAGAAAGCTGTAGCCTGTCCCTCCTCAAGTGCTGCTGCTGTGATGATAGCCTGGTTTGTCTACTCCCTTTTAATGTGTTCCGAATGATGGCCACTGTCAACACTATGTAGCCTGAATGCATATTTTGATTATGTGGGCAAAGATTGATCCATCCGGGAAACTGCCACATTGTTGGAGAGCTAGGAAGATGGCTCGAAGATAGTCAGTGATCTTCTACAGCTGAAGGGCTCAGGTCTGTGTAGAGAGGTTATACTTTGACTATCCTCGGCCACATCTAAAAACCAAAACAACAAAAACCTGCAGCAACAACAAGCCCCTTTTTGCATTGCTGTTAATGCTGTGCACGTGGGCAAACGTGAAGATTACCTGAGGATTAATAACGTACAGCCGCCTCCTGTTTTATCTTCTATAGTAATGCGTGTACCTTCCTAGTTGTGTTACCATCTCACTTCACTTCTTAGATAGGATGCTGAAGTGTTGGCCTCAGCTCTGTTGAAACCTTCCTGCATAGGAGGTGGCCTCTTGTTTTACGGTATTAACAGTAGGAACGCTCAGGCCTACAAATATGCCCTCCCACTTGCCTTCTGGGATCTATGCTAATGGCAGGATGTTTAGTGGAGGGCCCTCAACTCTGGAATTGGCTCTGTGCTGGTCCAGTACCATCAGTCTGACTTCTATGGAACATCAGTTAGAAGGCTTATGTTTGCTCAGATGTCAGAAATGGATAGATTTTTGGAATTGGTGTGTTCGTAGAGTTTCTATCTCTGCAATCAATTTATCAAGCGATGTAAATGGTGTAAGCTGTATGTTTGCATAGTAACAGAAATCTTAACTGTGCTTTAAATGATATCACGTGACGATAAAGGCTTGGTTTGTTGTTCGACAAACGATGCAAAAGGGAATCCGTTGATCTTTTGCCACTTCAATTTTCTGCTATTAGTTTCTTCTCTGAATAAAATAGACTTGAGTAGTCTGATTGTAATTCTGAGGCTATTACTATGGGTAGCATTATATGTGATGTTTGATTTTGGTTGTCTTCTGTACAGTTGAAATACGGATATGCACAGGAGAGAAGATTTTAAACTTGCTGTGTGAAGTTAGCTGTGGATTCTTGGTGTACTTGTTATTAAAAATCCATCCACATTGTTCTGGTTGTGACTGCGGTTATCAGTTCGAGTGCAGTGAAGTTGTTATCTAGCAGATAATCGATTTCTTGCAAGCCCTTAAGAAACCTGAATTTAAACTTGAAGATTTTGGTAGCATCTGTGTTTGAAATTGCAACTCCTTTTAGTTTTTTGTTTTCAGTTTTTAATGTGTAGTTTCTTTTTGTGAAGATTCCGTAAAATGAACAAGCGTCTGGTTCCCAGAAGACCCCTGAGTGCCTCCCTGGGCCAGCTAAATGAGGTGGGCCTGCCTTCAGGAGCTATCCTCTCGGAGGAAGGGGGAGTGGACTTGCCCAATAGGAAAACTTCTGCTCTGCCAAATGGAATTGTGCCAGCAGGCGGCACAGTGACGCAACTAATTTCTCGAGGGACTGACTCCGGTTACGAAACTGCTCTGAAGCCAGGGAAGATGGACCATCTGAGTAGCAGTGCCCCTGGATCCCCTCCTGACTTGTACGAGCCTTCCTAACTGTTGTTCCAAGTGTCATGTGTGTAAATGTCGAGGAGAAACAGAGTAAACCCATGCTCTAGAAAAGAAACAGAACAGGATTTTGGGGGTTGTTTGGCTATTTTTGTTGTTTGGGGTTTTTTTTAAAGTTATTAAAAATTAGAATAGAAAACTAAAGCTCTAAACTGCTTTATTTCCCCATTTGCATCTATGTTAATTGAAGAAGGTGATGTAAGCCTTCAGAATGTGGAGTGTAGACAGAGAACAGTGTTTTTAAAGTGTGGTGTTCTGTGTCAGGCCTCGATGAGCAGTACTGTCTTTCTACTTTCTAGGCTGGAATCAGTCCCCAAGAGCTCCATTTCTGCCTTACCAGTGAACCCTCATCCTGTGCCCGCTCGAGCACCGGCAGATCTGCCTTCAGTGTCAGTCACCAAGCAGCTGCAAATGGTACCACGAGGATCTCAGCTGTACAGCACTCAGCAACCAGATATGTTTTATCAAGATCCTAGAGGAGCTGCTCCACCGTTTGAGCCAGCACCCTACCAGCCAGGTGAGTGTTTGAGACCAAGATCTCTACCTTTCATCTTCATACTGATTTTATTCTTTCTTTCTGCTCTCGTGTTTACTTAAGCCCTTAACTTGGGAATTTTCTTGCACATCATGTGGGCTGTAGGCGCTAATGTTGTGACAGCTTAATAAAATGAATATTGTCAGGCTTTTTATGTGTTGACTGAGGACTTCGGTGGTGGTGAACACAGAGGTTTGTATCCATCTGTTGTAGCAAATCCTTCTTCCTTTCTTCACATCTGGGCTAGATCAGGGATCTGGTGAACCTTATGAATTAAGTTTTGACTCAGGGAAAATGGAAGTAAAGCTTAACCAGCAGAGCAGTTTGTGCTTGCAGAGCGACAGGACTTAGGTCCTTCCTGAAAAGCGTATGAGTGCCTCAGAAGTGCCCACATATGTGTGGGGTGGGATGGGTGGGGACAAATGAAATTAGAAAAGGGCTGGGCACAAAAAGGCACTTATCATAAAACAGGAAGTAGGAGGAAAAGTTTTAACTATAGAGAAACTAAGTGGAGAAAAATAATATTGAAGGGGGTTAAAAAGAAAAGGTATGGCCAAATATAAAAACAAGGAACGCAAGATTGGAGAGAGAAACGACACACTGAGATTAATGGCAAAAGAAAAAAAAATGAAGGACTGAAGGAAGTAAAAAGAAAAAAAGCCATAGAATGGAAGGAGGGAAGAGTGCAGGAACTTTGTGCTTTTTCTAGTTATTCTGTGCTTAATTTTTTAGTAGAAACACCAGTTAGACAGTGGGGACAAACAACAAATGTGGATTCATTTATGCCATTCTTTTTGTGATGATTGTAGATTGGAGTCTTTGAAACAATTTGGTTTTGTGGACAGCTGTGGGAATCACTTTCTATATCTTGTTTGTGTTTTTTTGTCTCTTGCCTTATTTCAGGAGTTTACTATCCCACTCAGTCCATATCTCGCTTTGTCCGACCTCCTCCGTCTGCTCCTGAACCCGGTCCACCTTATTTAGACCATTACCCGCCCTACCTTCAGGACCGCGTGGTGAGCCCGCAGTACACACAGCCGCAGCAATATCCTCCTATGGCACAGCCCATCTACCCGCCGCACTACGACAGCCGCCGCGTCTATCCCCCTGTCCAGCCATATCAGCGAGAGGAGATTGTCCGAGGAAGCCCAGTTCCCATTGAAATTCCGCAAGCGGCTGTACCTTCCTATGTACCTGAATCCAGAGACAGATACCAGCAAACAGAGGGTTATTGCCCAGTGGCTCCACATCTCAGCCAGATCAGACCTTCTTGCCACAGGGTGCGGTTTTTATATTGTCTTTCTAGTTATTGAAGAGAAAAAAAAAAGTGTAAACTGCTTGAGAAGTTGGATATTTTTGCTGTAAGGTGGTGCGGTTTGTGAGGAATTAGAAGTCTGGGCTTAAGACAGGCTACATCTGACGAAGCTTATAAAAAAAAAAAGCCTGGAAGGTGGTTTAGTTAATGATCAACTCTGCAATTGTAATGATGTTAATATGTAAAGGAGAGGGCTGCTACGTAGTACTCTAAGTAGAACAGTATTGTAATTAATTTTGCAAGTCTCAAATGGCCTGGACTTCTCCAACAAAGATTAGGCTGGAGAGGGCCACCCTTTCTAGTGCAGGTTAGATACAGTGTGTGTGAGCGATCCTGTGTACATGCTTGTGTTGCGCATCTGGGACTGACCATCTCTGTGCCAAAGGAAATAAATATGCAAACATACATCCCTTGAGAAAGGAGATAAAAATTCTGCTCTTCCAAACTGAATATTGCAAACTGGAGGCTCTTCCTAGTAGAAGTGTACAAACTTGTTCTAGCAAATCACCAGCTGGAACTGACCCCTGTAGAACAGTTGGACTTGAGTAGCTGTCATTCACGTTAAAGGCTCTGAATCGTATTGCTCAGTCTAGGAAGTATTGTCGTCGCTCATAGATTATCAGGTTTGAGTTTCGCACGTTCGTGAGATGTTTAGTTCCGTGGCAAACTGAATAATAAAAGCAAGCTGACTGTGGTCAGGTTATGATCTGAAGAGCTCTACTGCTTTCCTCAGTATGACTGAAATGGGAGTTTCCCAGGCTGGATCGTTTTCTGGTGGAAAGGAAACGAGTCATGTTGAGCTACCTGTGAGTTAAAAGATCAGTAGTTTTCAAGTTAGAAACACTGGGTTATTTGGGGTGTGCTGAACTAACACTCTGGCTAGTGTAGGAACATGCGTGTCCCATGTCAAGTCTGAAAGTTAACAGATAAACTTGAACAAAATGATCGTTACTTACTATTGTAAAGATGCTGTCTAGTCACTGTGTTTTCCTGTTCTTGCAGTTTATGGTTGCCTTATTTTGTAACGTGTTTCTGTCTTCATTTCAGCCACATCCCAGCCTGGACGAACTTCACCGGCGAAGGAAAGAAATCATGGCCCAGCTAGAAGAGAGGAAGGTGATTTCTCCACCTCCTTTCGCACCGTCTCCAACCTTGCCTCATCTTTTTCATTCAGAGGAGGTAAGCATATTTTGATTCACTAGCATGTTTAGAAAATACTTTGGAGTTTTTGATAGGTGAAGGCAACAATAAAATTGGAACTTTTTGGTGTTGGCATATGTTGGGGGAGTGGATTTTGTTCTCCAGATGGGAATTCGTTATAGTCCAGTCTCTTGGTTGGCTGTTGATTCTCTGATCTACTACTGATCTAAGTTATCTGCTTTTGGTGCAATCAAGAGAATTACTTCTGAGCCATTATTAATAGAAGTTGTTGGTCTTCATGGTTACTGGACTTTGCTGCATTTGCTCCTATATTGCTTAGAATTAAGTAACAGCTTGATAGAGGTTTATTTTTTTAACAGAGATAAAAAAATATTGCTTTGATATTGGCTAATGAGCAGTCAGCACTGGGAGTAGAGCCAGGTGATCAGAACTTCACGCATTTTGTGCTTGCTGTGGCCCAATTCCAAATGGTGATGCATCCGATTAAAAAATAATCCTGGTGGTGATTTTCTTCAAGTTCACTGCTGTTGAACTAAGTCGTGGTGGCTGTGAAGCTGCTTCTTCCCTTCACTTACAGAACCAGATTTTTGTGTTTGTACAGTACTTGGATGAAGACCTGAAGGTAGCTGGGAAATACAAAGGAAATGACTACAGCCAGTACTCGCCCTGGTCCTGTGACACCATCGGCTCCTACATTGGAACCAAAGATGCAAAACCCAAAGATGTTGTGGCAGCAAGAAGTGTGGAGATGGCGGTATGTAGGGATTAGGGGAACTGGGAAGGAAAGTTGATACTTCTGTGGGTTGAGAGGGACTCATTTGCTTTCTAGGATGATGGCAGTGCTTGTATTTAGGCTCAAGAGTGCATTACAGTCCAAGAACGCATTTGCAAGTGTGCAGAGTGCTTTGTTTTCAAAGTTATGAACAGTCCCACATCTGTGTAGCTGGCCTAAAACTTTGGAGATAAATGCAGGCTAAACACTCTGCTTTGAGGCCGTGGGTAGCAACAGATATTTCACCATGATTCTTTACACTTACTTGAAATTCAAAGATGACTATTAGATAATGGAGTTCTTAACAGTAGGCTTCAGAGAGATTTCTTCTGGGCTTTGGAAGGAGTATGTATTGCTCAGAGATGCCCACTGATCTCTGACTTTATTGTGGTGTGTGGTTTTTTTTTCCCTTCTGTCCCATTAGACTTTCTCCATCTTAATTTCCCTTAGCTGCTGCTCCTGTCTGTTTTAAGTTGTTCACAGTTAATCATGCAACTGCTTCACAGTTATCTTGTTAGACCATTAAAGAGACATCACTAACAATGGAGCTAAACTGAAGAAGACAACAACAAGTTAGAAGGGAACAGAGAATACAAGAGAACTTACTGTCCTACTACCAGCTTGTTGTAAAAGGAATGTGGTTTTGTTCATTTCTGAATGAGTTTTTTACTGCTTTTTCCATCTTCGTCTAGAACGTAGATAGTAAAGCCATGCGTGACCAGCGATTAGACATGCAGCGAAGAGCAGCAGAGACCGGCGATGATGACCTCATTCCATTTGGAGACCGACCAACTGTGTCGAGATTTGGGGCTATCTCTCGTACCTCCAAAGCGATGTACCAGAACTCTGGTCCCATGCAGGCCATGGCGGTTCAGGGAGCTACCACCAAATCTATCATTTCAGGTATGATGGGCACTCGTGGATTTCGCTGCCTGTTGCTTTTTTCTTTAGAGCTACTGTAAACGTGGTTCTTGTCTTAGAAACGTGGATGAGATGTATTGTGTGCCACTAGAAATGACTAGGTAGGGCTAAACTGAGGAGCCTGAAGGAAAAGGCTGCCACTGCTTCGCGTTCCACAGACAGGTTTGTCCACACACAGTGTGTGTGTTGGCGAGTTGTTGTTGCTGTTTGGAAAAAGTTATTTTGTTCTTTTGGTGACTCGGATGAGGTTGATTTTTAGATCTGTTGTAGCAGAATCCAGAAACTTACTGCTTTCTCAAATATATAATGCAAAGCCATCATAACCAAGTCCTGCACTGCACTCCTACTTTATGGATGTTTGCTGCTGCAAACTTAATGCAGCCGTTGTGTTGTGCGCTGTCAGGCAAAGCGCATACAGTAGGAATGGTTTATTTTCTACACATCTGTTTTGTAATCGCGCTTATAGTGTGGCTGTGTTACTCCATAAGATAGTCTCTTTCTTCATGTGCACTAAGTAATGTTAAGGTTTAGTCGTATTCCCCAAAACTTCCTTTTAATTTTTTTCAGGTGTTAACTGCTGGAAAAAAACAAACTATAATTTTCTTGATTCAGTACTTTGTCAACTTTCTAGACTTTATCACAGGTAGAATTCTAGCCTGCCTGAAAGCTTAAGCTTTGAACCAATGTTAAGTAGGCATCTCAGAATTATCAATGAACTCTTGAGTCTTCTAGGAACTTAAGTAATATAAATTATTATTCTCGTAGTGGCTATAAGTTTGTCTTTGTGTCTCCATCCCCCTGTGTGTCTGAAGTCCTTCACAAACTCTGACTCTGAAAGGCTGTAGCGAATGTTGTTGGACAGGCAGGAGGAGTCATGCATTATGCACATGAGACTTGTCACCATAGTATTTTTGTATTCATTTCAGCTGAAGAAACCTTAGGCTTCCACACTCTTAAGGGCCAACCTTCCTGGTTATTCTCTAATTTTTGCCCAGTCCTGTGTGTTGGCTGAACTGCTTAAAGGATTGTTCTGTAGTAACACGACATGGTCTTCTTTCTGTTCAGTGGCAGACTACAATCCTTACGGAACTCACAGTGGCTGGGGAGGCTCTCCATATTCTCCTCATCAAAATATACCTTCTCAGGGACGTTTCAGTGACAGGTAGGATTGCTTTATTTTTTTCTTCACCTTTTCCTAAGTTTCTTTTATCCATTTCTTTTTGTGCCAGCTGAGCAAAGCTGCTTTTTTTTTTTTTCTGAAATCTCCTTATTTTTGCTTTTCTGATCCCAAAGGGAGAGACTGTCCATGTCCGATGTGACTGGTCATGGGAAACAGTTGCCCTCAGCAGAGCGAGAGCAGCAGCTGCGCATGGAGCTGCAGCAAGTAGACCATCAGATTAGCCAGCAGACACAAATGCGAGGACTAGAGGTTGGTACCCATGTTTGGAAGAGCGGTGAGGGGTGGTATGGAGAGAGATGGAGCTTGTAAAGCTGCTTTTAATGTGTTGATCATTCTCTGACTTTAATGATACTCAGTAACGATACTTAATTTTGTGATGCCAGGCATCAGGACTGTGGTACAAGCGTCAGCCTTGCTGCTTAGCACTTCACATACAGATCAGTGCCAGGAGCGTTGCCGTGAGCACTCTGTGCTCGTTCACATTGGCTTTCATTCTCTCTCACTTACTTCCCCTCTCTGTTCATCTCTTAACTCGAAGGCAAACTTGTGGTTTAGATACCTGTTCCTCTTGACTTTATTGCCATTGAACATGTCTGATTTCATGTACAGAAAGCTATGACCTTCATCTGTTCTGTGTTTGGCTTTGTGTTGTACCTGTTTCTTACTAAGTAGTGCAAGCCACAAGAGCCAAGAAAATAAATACTAAAGATATTTAGCTTGAGAAAATAAAGCTTAATATTTTATATCTCCTTGCTTAGAAAAAAAGTGGTCACTTGCAACATAAGTCTACATTTATAAAAGAATTAATGAGCTGAAACTTTTTATTTTGTGACACACAGAAGGCGAGCTATTAAGCCATAATCAATTAATTGTTTTAGCAAAGCTTTAGTTAATTATTTTTCCTCCTAGGAGAAAATCAATAAATACTTACCAGAAAACTATTCTAGGTACCTCAGTGACTATTCGAGTCAGTGTGTTTCCAGAAGGAATTACTCTAAGCAGTGGATAGACCGATTACCGAAGAACGCATAATAGAGTAGAGGTCTTGCAGATTAGTTGTAAGAGCTCACAACATTTAATATGCAGCAGCAGTTACAAGTAGGATGCATTTCTCAGTCGCTTGAAACATAACTTGTGTTTGTGTGCTTTTGTTTGAGAGCAAGAGGAGAAAATGTTTTAGATCTTGCATGTTTGCTTTTGCCATAATAGAAGAGTATTGGGAAGTTGCAAAACCTCTAAGTGGCCTGTCTCTTCTGCTCGTTGTCATTGTGTCAGTGTTGAATCCTGCACAGTTGAGTTTTGAGCCTTGACTTGATTGTAATTTGAATTTGTCACAACTAATTGGTTATTTTGAGTAATATCAGCTTTCAATTTATGTCTTGTGTTCAAAGCTGCAAATAGATATTTGAAATCCAGGAGGCTTCATTGATTTACCTGTTACAAGGTTGTAGCGATCGTTTAATTAGGAGCATTAAGAACTGGATTATTTGCTTGCTTAACTGAATTAACGTTTGTGTGGAATAGTCAATAGAATGTTTAAATGCAGAGCACATACCTACGGAACTGATTCCTAAGTATTAGCAGATTTTTGGAGCGACTGACATAGTCTCTGCTTTTGCTTGGCTGGTGGTAACTTGCAGCTTGTGGATGACTGTAGTCACTTATCCCTTGCCGTTCCCGTGCTTCCTGATCCAGTCATAGTGGCATCCACGCCTGTCAGGACGCTTTCTATGATTCTGCTGTAGCATTCGGTAAATTTTACTACTGTGAAGTGAAGCAGCAGTTCTGCTGTTATCTTTTGTTCAGCAAATAGCTCACAAAAAGAAGCTAGTGGTTTTGTTCGTATGCATCATCTTAGTTTTGAGAAGGGAGCGGTATACAGGGAAAACCCATGCAAACTTACTACAATAAAAGTTATTTAACGCTGCTTGTTTAAAAGGGAAAACGCTTGTCTGCACGTGCAAAAATGTTAAAACTTGCATTGGAAGTGATTCCGATTGGAACCTTGCTAAATGTGGAGAGACAAGGCCTTGGTTTTGCAAATAAGCAATATTCTGGAGTTATGGCCTAGAGCTCTTTGTGCTCGGCGTGTTGTGTGCTCAGTTGTGTATGTGCTTGGCTTTATGCATTTAGGCTGTTAGTAACAGGCTGCTGTTGCAGAGGGAGGCGACTACCCTGGCAGGCCAGCCACAGCCCCCACCCCCTCCTCCCAAGTGGCCTGGGATGATCTCAAGTGAGCAGCTGAGCTTGGAGCTACACCAGGTGGAAAGGGAAATTGGGAAGAGAACCCGTGAGCTGAGCATGGTGAGTGCTGTGGGGGTGGGAGGCCCAGAGGTGGAGTGGAGAGCTGCCTAGCTGTCTGCAGCCCTGTCACCCTGGCAAAAAGGCTCTGCTGGATGGCTGCAGCTGGAGTCATCCGTCTCCCTCTTCACCTCTTTATTCTTCAAAACTCCCGAGAAGTTCCTTGATGCTTATCCATGAAAGATTTGAATTCTAGCTGTTTTAAAGTACTCTGCTGTTATTTTGTTGCCATGTGAAAATAAATTTGGCACTGAATTTGTTGGAAACTGAATCGTCTCCACGGTCACTGTGCCATAAGCTATACAAACAGCTTTAATGTAGAAAACGTCACCCACAGGTACAGGCTAGCGTTCAGAAGTCTGTGTTGTTACAGTCCATGGTCTTTGCTTCCCGTTACAAGAATCGTCCCTTCCGTTTGGATAATAGTGTTCTGAGAGGATGAGCATATCTTACTGAGTCTGTTTCCTTGTCTTGTGGCTTTTGTGGGTTACACCGTGTGACTCCAGTTTACAGGAGCAAAGGTCGTCGTCAGTCCCAGAAGATGAAGTCTTAAATTATTCTAACACAATGTCAAAGAGTTTTTCTTCTGTCCTTTTTTTACAGGAGAGCCAGTCTTCACTGGATATAAAAAACAAACTGGGCACCACTAAACAGACCGAAAATGGACAGTTAGAACCACAAAGCAAGGTTCCAACTGAGAACCTCGCACTGACATTCAGGTAACGTGAGTCTTCAGCCTTTCGTTGTTTAACAGGAGAACGAGTGAATCAGGGTCACTCTTTGGCCTATGAATAATAGCCCTGGCCTCACATTGTCTCTGACATGGAAAGATCTTCAAAGGAAAAGGTTACACAAATCAGGCTGTTATAGCGTGAGCTTGAATTAAAGGCCATTTCAGCTGATGAGTAGGTGAGTGGAATGAGACTGTATATCGTTAACACAAGAGAGGAATTGCAGTGTTAGTAAGATGAGAAATTAATCTAGAAAGGATTGGATGATTAGTAGGGAAGATGCAGGAGATGAACAACCACCATAAAAGAAATCTTCGTATACAGTTGGAGTTTCAAGGAGAAGAGATGCTCTCAATGTGAGAGTTATTCCATCCTGCTAAGTTTGTGGTGTGGATATTGTCTAGGAAGGTATGTAACTTCAAAACTTTGCTTTTATTTGTAGGCAGTACCTTTTATCTGTCTAGATGCTGGGATTGATCTAAACTCACATTTGATAGTCAGCTGAAATAAGATGTTGGCTGGGAATGCTGGAAATCTGCACAGCAACCATTCTCAGATGGCTGCAAGCATTTGTGTGTATTCAGAGTAATACTTTGAATGTTTAAGCTCAGCACCACTTCACATGAGCAGTTTGGAATCTGGATATTTATTCAGAAAGAGTATTTATTTGGCAAATGTATCCCTCTCAATTGCGTAAGTCCTGCAGCCAGTTCTTGACTTCTGTGCTGCACCATTGGATTGAGACCTGCAGAGCAGAAACTAATTCTTCCATATGAAATTTTGGAAGTAATGGAATTGAAACTATTTCTTGTTCTTTAATAAAAAACCTTAAACAATCCAGATCAGTTAAATACTCTGGAATATGTGTATTGCACAGACTGATGCTACATCTTGTGGCATATACTGAAATACTTTGCAAAATATAACTAATCTAAAAATATGTAGCCTTGTTGGTTTTAATTAGCCTTATATTGGTGGTTTTCTTTCTGGTGAGTCCCTGCAGCACAACAGACAGCCTGTTTCTTACACGAGGCCAGTCTTTGTGGTTAATGTTCTCCCAACTGTTCACTGAGACGCCGCAGCAGCAACCATTGAGGTGCTTTTACTTAAATGAAAAAATCTCAGTAACTGCTTCTCTTCACCCCCTCCCCGACTCCTCACCTATCTTTCAGCAGTGATGTTCCGAATGGATCAGCCTTGACACAAGAGAACATCGGCCTCCTGTCAAACAAAACAGCATCTCTCAGCCTGTCGGAAGACCCAGAGACAGGAGGAGACAACCAGGACTCCCAACGCACAGGAGTTACGCCCACGTCTGCTCCGTGAAGTGAGGCTGTCAGACCCCAGAGTTTCTTTTGCTGGGGTGTTGGTAGCTTCTGTCATGTTTTTTTCCAGAGGTGTTTGGAGAAACCCAGGAGCAACAGCAGTAGCAGATCAGCAGGTCCAGAGGCAATGTGCACAAACACAACTACTAGAAACAAATCCTGCACATAGTTCACATTAACGCATTTTTTAATTAAAAAAAAATTAAAATTAGCAGTATCTGCAAGCAATTCAAATTAAATTTGTTTTTGTTCTGTGAATGAACTTTATTTTAATAACTTTGGACGCCTTGGATCCCAGGGCTTAAAAGAAAAAGATATTATATATATACTCTGTTTGATTAATTGTATGATCTTAATGAAGTAGGTTTTTTCTTTTATTTTGGTATTATTACATACCCAGTGCATAATTCCTTACCACCTTGATTTCTCAACGACTAAAAAAAACCTGGCCGTTTCCTTGCGTGGGTCAAGGGTAAGCAAGGAATGAGGGTTGGAGAGTAGCTGTGAGTTACTGTGTCAAAAGATGTGCAGCAAACTTCCTTCGTGGTACAGTTCCTCCCATTTTGACACGGAACTGAACCCCAGCAGGTGTGAGATGGCTTGCTTAAATTATTGAAGTTTAAACTACAGGTGACAGAATCTTTGCAATGCATCAGGCTTGTGTGTCCCAGCACAGCATGTGGAAGTGCAGAGGATAATGAAATAGGTGTCCAGCATACGTTGGTTTATTTGAAGGTTGCTGACCTTTTCCTTTTCTGTTGGGCATGATGAGGACAGCAGGGTGTAGGCCCATCTGAAGCTGGTCAGCTGGTGCTTGCGGTGGAGAGGCCTCGCTAACCAGCGCAGGTTGTGTGGCTGTGACAGAGGCAGAATCTCTGGAGTCAGGAGGCAGAGAGAGCATTGGGTTTTGTGGTTGCTGGAAGGATGCTGACTGCTGATGCGCTGGGAAACCATATTCATTCATCCAGTGTTTGCTGGGGTATTTTCCCCCTTCTCACTATGCCTTTAAACAAGCTAAAGCCCATATGGTAAAGGTGTTGCAGAGGGACTTGACAAGCTCTCTGCCTTTTGAAACAGGTCTTTCATGTATGCCTCCTTCTCAGCAACTCTTGCCTTTGCTCTTTCTTCATTGCCAGTTTGTCATTATTGAAAACATGATAGCTTCCTCTAAAACTTTTGTTTTCTTCTGTCCAGCAACACATCAGTTATTCAGTGGTCACACTGCTGTGAGGGCCTTGTACTGAAGGAGACCAGCACCTTTGATTTGTGCGCTTCAGTGATGGCAGCCTTTAAAAAACAGGGGAATTCTTGTTTGTTTTTTAAAGCTGTCATTGTTTAAAGTCTGTGTGTATTAGAACTTGACACCCAGGCCTCAATCTGCTGCTTGTCTGCCATTGCTGCACTGGATCCTTTCTAGATTCCCTTTTCGTAGTGGAAAAGTTGCGTCAGGATGACCGCTTAAGGTACAGCACAAATCCTGGCAGAAGTAAAGAGAACTGAAAAGCAAATTGTGCATGTGGAACTTCCCTATGTAGATGCTTTGTAATCATAAGCTGGAGCGGTAGTAAGTCTTTCGAGATGTTTTATTTAAAAGTTAAAGACATGAAAGGGGGTTTGTTCTTGCTGCATGTTTTTTGACGTGCAAGATGCACTGGGCTTGAGACCCTGTATACGAAGAGCTCTGTGGAGAATGATTTCCAAGTGCTGCTCCCTCTGCACCTTCTTGGCCTGTTCTTATTTTTCCTTTCTGGGTTAGACTACTAAATCCGAAAGCACTGGTTATGTAATAAATTAGTGCATTGCTTTGGTTGGGTAAAGCAAGAGTTAATGAATTTTCTTGGTTTTTAGTTGTTTTTCCTTAACCTTAACTCCTGCTGAGGTCATAGCAACCTTGGGCTGAGCTTTGCATTCATCATACTGTTAAATAAAACAAAATGGGGGGTGGGAGGGGATACAGTCCCACTATTGCCTACCAGTAGGAGAGTCCAAACAGAAGACTCTTTTGAGTAGCAATTATTTAATTTGCCCAGTCAAGGCACCGCGTTTATATACTATTTCACATTGAATTTGATTATGCCCTACAGACCTGGCTGGTCAAGGATTTGATACACATATTGGCTTGGGATTCGAGCTTTCTTTTTTATTTAAATAAAAATTTATATATAAATATATATATACATATATACATAGTTATATCTGTATATATATTGGGTATGTTTTAAGAATTTTTTCGCATGAGCGCAGCTGTTGTGATCAAATGTCTGGGAGGTAGAAGCACTGAATGAAAATAAAGGCATTTTTCAGCGCACACGCCCACACTTTCCATATGTCCTCACACGGGTTTATTTTGTTCTTAGTTGAACTTTGGCCTCTGAATTGCCAAGAGTAGTTCTGAAGCTTGCTTTTTTTTCTGACCCCTCTTAACTTTTGGCAAAGAAGCATCTTTGCGCAAGAACAGCTTCACCTACCCCTTGGCCCCATCCACCCGTGTCTCCCCTTCGAGCCAAGCAGAACGAGGCTGATGCGGTTTCGAGCCTGTCAGGTTTGTTCCTTCCTTCTGGTCTGTTCCTCCCTCCTCTGCTCTGGGCATGAGGATGATTACCACGTTCTGGCAGCCTGCTCACAGGTCAACTGACACAGGCACTGTGCCCTGTTCTCCCATCCTTTAGTGCAGAGCACCATCGTCAGGTCACCTTTCATGTTGGCTTTAATTATTTTTCTTCTTCCTGCTGTGTCTTTAGTAACACAGGGAGGTCATTTTAGTGAATTAGTGCAATATTCTAGTCTAGGAAGACAAGCCCAGAATGTACCTTTTTTGACTGCAGTAATTCTTGATGTAAAAGGGATTTTCAAAGACGGTTATGATAAGGATGAATCTACAGATTCATTTGCAGCACTAGAAAGAAAATCTGGAGGGGCAAAAGTTGCTTACCCTTTATTACTTGTGCCAGCTATTTCCTTGCTAGGTTAGGGATTAGTCTTTTCTCCACTTTTGCTCCTGGGAGGAATTCTATAGTGAGAGCTGTTCAAGTTGCTGGCCTACATAGTGGTGAATGCTTCCAAAACCTGTGGATTAGAAGGGAGACCTTACTGTTGGGTTTGTCTCCTTTCTCGAGCTCCCCGTGCTGTACTTTGTGCGTAGTGTCCTTGTGATCTGTGTGTCCCGGTTAATGCCCTGTTTGCCTGCTATTGTAGTTTGGCTTGTTAAATAGTTCGTTTAATATCCACCAACAGTATTGATTTTGAGCTTGGTTTTTTTCCCCCTTCTCCTCCTCATGTCCCGTTTCTGCTTTCTTGCAGAAGTTTGGAAGGTTAAACAAGTCAAATGGCAAAATGCAGTGCATGCTTTTAAGTCTTTCCGGAAGCTGCACCTGAAACGATCTCTCTTTGTGCAAAAGCATGTTATTAGAACTGGGAGGACAGGTAGCTCTGGGTGTAACAGAAGCATTCGTGGTCACAGCAAATAACTAGGGAATGAACGTTTCTGGAGTAACTGTATGTTGCTGCATTCATTTCTGTAGCATGTCACATTGTTCCAGTTGTCCAGAAATGCTGTCCACCTCGGTGAAATTCTCAGCTAGACAGTGGTTTAGTTCCTTCTGCTTGGGCAAGAAGAACCAGCATTACAGTAGTGTTAGGGCACTACTGCATCGTTGGGTGAGTTAGATTTTCCACTGCAGTAGATAGCTTTGAACCTTCACCATTACCTGGGCTTCAGCCCCAGCACAGACAAACCCCCTGGAACAGGAAGCTTCAAGAGTTAGGTTAAGCTTTAGTATGTCAGCAGTTTGTTCAGTGTGGAAAAGTTTCTTTATTCTGTAGTCTTATTTTCCTCCTCCTATCAACTTCTTTTGTGTTTGTTTCCTCTGACCTAGTTCTCTTTTTTTCAATAGGAGAAACTTGGGCCTTTTCCTTCTGCCCCTCCTGTTTGCTATTGTATCCTCTCCCATTTTAGAGTATGACTACTTCTATTTTGATCAGAGCATGTTTCAAACTTGCAGCGCTGTTATCCCCTTTCTTCTCGAGTTCTTCTGTCTAGTTTTTTTTGTCTCAGTCTTCCTGTCCTCCTGTGGCTCGCCCATTCACCCTCCCTGATTGTGTAACAGTGACAGCTTGCTGCCTCAAAACAGAGCATTCAAATGAATTCGCTTAGCCAATAACTTCTGTGAAGTTGCCTTTTCTAATGGTGTTATTACTCAGTGATGCACAAATGTGATATTGCCCCTACTGGTAGGCAAACGAGGGATCTGTATAAACATGGTAAACTGCTGTTTTTCTTTAAAGGAGAGCCAAAGACTTGTGCTTTACACGTTTTTGTTTTGGTTTTTTTTTTTTTTCCTGGTGTAGCCATTTTGATTGTCAAATCTTTGTAGGGTTTTGTGAGTTGACTGTATTATCCTATACCAATTTACAGAAGTTAATGATTCTTAAGCCTTATCCATGCATTGAATTGTGGAAAATCATTCAACTTAGTCATACAGTTTTTGCAATGTACTGAGATGTATTTGGGGTGTTCTGACGTGTTTTCAGTCTCTCATGCACTCAGCTGATGGAATGGCTCGTTTAGAGAGGGAGAAGGAACATAGACCTTTCATCTAATCAGAGGAGCTGTGTCTTTAAGAATTGAGATCTAAATTGAATACTGATCTAAAATTTCTTCAGTTACAGTAACGGATAAATTTGTGTTGTAAACGTGACTGACTTTTAAGCCCATTGGAACTGAAAAGACTTGTCAAACTGTAGCATTACATTAAATTAGATGTGAAAGAAACAAACTTGTATGATGGTATTGTCTCTTGACAGCATGAATTGAGCAAGGTGGGGCAAATCCTTTATGAGAGAGGGCTAGGAGTGAGGCTTTTTTAGCACAAGAAACTGCTTGCGTTTCCCCTTCCTTGATCCAACTTAAACTCTTGCAGGTTTTTAGGTTCAGAGGGCAATCTGTAAGTCAGAGTAGCGTAAACCCTCATTTCCATTGTTATTTCCATGTATAAATCTGGACTATAATGAAGCAGACTTACAGGATAGTTACCTGAAGAACCCCAATATAAAGTATTTTTGGTTGACTAGCTATTTCAGCCCCAATTTGTGGTCCAAGAAATTGAGTGCTAATAAATCAGGAGCTCAACAGCAGGAGTGCCAACTCATCTCTCTTCTAAAATGAGGAGGAAAAAAACATGTAAGCAGCGTGCAAATTTTGTGCTTGTCTGTGTGTGTAAAGATGTTTTTGTAGTCCTAGAATAGATAGAAGGAACACAGAGCGAAGCTGGGATGTGATGTTACTTTCATATTTAAATATTGTCATCATTCCCTTTCCAAAACGCACACTTCTGTCTCCTAATGTTGGTAGCACTGATACAAAAGTCTTTAATTGGCACAGTGGTGTTGAGCTTACAGTTGGGCTTTATCTTAGAGGTCTTTTCCAACTGTAATGATTTTGTGATGCTAAAAACAACCAAAAAAAAGTCAGTGTATCAGCAGCCTATTTATTGTGATACAAACAGTTCAATTCCTCTGGATGAAAAAATGATGGAGGAGTTCTTAGTTGTCTAAATGGTAATTTAGGCACAAACTGGAGAAACAGCTGCCTTGCTTGAGTAAATGTGAACTCTGAATTTCTGAGGAGAATGAAGCAGCTCTTCCGAGCCACCTTTTCAATATAGCCTTGATGCTAACAGTTGGGTGGTCGTTACTTGTGGTACACAAGCATCCAGCCTGTGCAGTGCAAATTGAGTTCTCAGATCAAATAGAGTCAGAAATGCCAGAAACTTCATTAGGGATTCTGTTTTCATACCCAGCTGCTACCAACCGCATTATTTCCTGTTGAAATGTCAGGGGTGTGAGAGAGACAAGAGTAAGTTAGTTCAAGTTAAACAATATTAGTAAGTGATTTTGGGGAATGTTATCCCAGCAATGTCCTTATACCGTTAACACGTGGTCTTTATTCTTGTGTAGGAAGAAGAATGTAACTGCTTAGTGTTGTCACAGTCTTCAAGGCGCTTCATGTGATGCAGGTAGAGCCTGGGTTAGCAGGGAAAGGAAAACAAACTTAGTATTGGGTTTTTGTTATAACTTGATTTCCCAGTGGCAAGTGTAGTATCATGCCATGGAAACTCTTTGAACACTACGGTAAGCAAAGACAGTACAGCTTTTTCTGAAATGTCCCAATAAAAATAGCCTAGGGGAATATGGATTTGTCTGTGTTGGCAATATCCCAGTCATTTGAAGCTTAGAGTATGCGACAATAATAATCAAAATTGGATGCCTGTAGCTTAGTAACCCAAACAATGAACTGATCTTTCCCAGGCAATCTTTGCGATTCCAGTGAGTTTCTGTATAATTTTAGTGCAAATTGCCAGGTGTTCAGCATCTGGGAAAGTTTAGGTGCCTGGATTCAGCCAGCAAGGCGAGTGTCCTTGGATATACAGGTTGGATGTTTTCATATTCCAGGAAACAGCTGATTCTAAGATCTGAAAGTTCTAGGAAAACACAATTACAACTTCAGTTTGAAAAATAGTGTCTTGGGAAAGATGGCAGTGGCAATGTCTCTGAAAATAAAGAGCATTAGAGCTGATGGAATTACGTGTGAAATGTATACGGGGAAAGTATATCTGTAAGCAAAAACCGAATATCTTGTGGAGTATTTGATGTTTAAGAAATTATTTGCTTCTTTGTAACGTTAAAAAGATTTATTAATGATTCTGTGGCAGACAGTACTCACAAGTCTTTGGCATCCAAACCAGATTGTGTATTGGATGGATCCCACAACTGGATGTGTGCACTGACCTCTTTATTTCTAGCTTCTTAAAAAGAACCCCGATAGCAGCGTTTTATAAATGTACAAAGCAACCTGAGACAGAAGAGAAGGAACCTTGTTGGTGTCACGGCTGCTGCACAGTTTACAATTGGTACCTTTAACCCACAGCCTCTCCCCGGCAGAGCTGCTCTAACATGGGCGCATCAAATGACTTTCCATTGTCTCTACTTTTAACGAGTTCCCATTGGGCCTCTGCCGTGTGAGCAGCCTCTGCGCTAAGAGGAGCTTTCCTTGAAGTCGGCTTAGCAGCTGCGCTCTAGCTTGATTATTTTTCCCTGTTTTCTGTAACTGGTAGCATTGTGTCGAGCTCTTTCCCCACTGTATTTGTGGCTCTGGGGAGGGAGAGGTGAGACGAGGCACGCAGAGGGAGGAGGGAGGGCGAGTTGTGGCATCTTCTTCACGCCCTCTCCCACCCCCTCTTTGAAATCAGCTACTTCCAGTTGTGGGATTTCTCTACAGATGACTTTTTTTTTTCCTGTTTTTTGTAAGCTTAGTTTTCTTTGATCTTGCTAGTTCTGTACAAGTCTCCCAGAGACATTCTGCAGTCATTATCACCTTTTTGGGTGGAGTTTATTTTTTTTGTTGGTTGGTTTTTAAATAACTTTTAACATTGGTGCATATATGCTTGGGATAGAGCTCATGTAATTTTCCAATCGTATTGATTGTATGTGATTGTGCCCTGCAGAGGTATATTTAACAACAAATAAAATAAAAAGGATAGACTAGGTAATAAAGGAGACCATGAGATCTGTTGAGTCAGGTTATGAACTATTTCTTGAATTTATTTAGGATCCTGGATAAGTGAAATTCCCTGTCTGCTCTTCTCATAAATCACTGCTAAACAAAATGTCGTAAATTCTTTCTGTTTGAACTGGTACTTTTCTTGCTTTTCTCCTTCTGCTGATTTCTTCCTTTCCTGCTTCCCTTTCCCCATTAAAATAATTCTTGAGCTTTTATGGGAATGGCTTGACTCTGGGTTGATATTGTGGATATTTATTGTTTGTAACTATCAAAACATTTTTAATAGCAACTTCTGAGAAGAATTCCATAAACTGAATTCTTTTCAAATTGAGGGATATTTTGAAGTCTTGTACGTACAGGCCTGGTCATGGGGGAGGCATTCAGAGACACACAAGGCGTTGAGATCCCTTTCCTGGAAAGGTTAGATGCTTCCCTGCCTTTTGGGAGAACTCTGAGATGACAAAAGGAGTGAAGAAAGAGTTTGCTCTATCCAACTCCCTGTGTCTTTACTCCTGCAGTATACTTTTTAAACTTGAAAGAAAAGCCTTCTAGCCATGCTGAAGTGGAACAGAGTGGATTGAAGGAGGCAAAAGGTGAAAGGATCCTGGGATCTGAAAGTCAGTATTTGTCTCCCTTATTTCTTTTTTAGAACTGTAGAGCCAAGAGTGCCACTTTGCATAAAAGGACAAGGAAGTGGAGGCCTGTTGTGCATGCATGGGCGTTATATAGAAGAAGCCATATGTTGAAATGCTATTTGTTTTTCCCTTTTCACCTTGCTTTTCTCCCTCCTAAAGCTGACTCGGCCTCATCCTGCTTCCACATAGTGTCTAAAGATCCTTTGAGTTGCAGATTCAACAGAAAAATAATGAGTGGGAAGGTGGTGATTTGCTGTTTGGTTTGTAAATAGATGGAAGTGTCTACGAGGTCTTATCTGCATTTCTGTCAGCATTTATATTAAATGATAAATTAATGGAGAACACTTTGAAATATCTTGTATTTTCTGTTCGGGATGAATGTGCCTTGTTCCAAGTTTTGTGTCAGGTCTAAGACTGGGTAAGACTGACGGGGTAAGGCTTCCTCCAGATCAAGGATATGTTTGTTCTCTGCCGGGCTGGGGCATATGATGTGTCGTGTAGCAGAGGAGCCATGTGCCTCTGGGGGTCTGCTCTGTTCTACTCTGACTCTGCCCATAAGCATAGCGACTTCTTACTGCGTTCAGGTGAACAAAGGATGTTCAATTAGCAAAGTGGAGTAATTTGCTCAAAGAGAGTCTTGCTGTTGAAAAAACGAAGCAGATCAAACCAACCCCTTCAGAGCGAGGAGCAAGCAGTGTACTTCTAATGTTGAGCCTGGTTTGGAACTTCTTTTGAGTGAGAGTAGAGGTTGCCCCACAGTCTGGTTTGGGATTTTTCACTCCTTTTTGTGGGCTTCAGCAAGTCAGCAGCTGGCTCTGAATCCAAGACAGGCTGAACATAGTCTCGTATGGAATAAGCTGCTGCTTTGCCGAATAACCGTTCCTCCTCCTATTCCAGGGCATGCACAGCCTTCTGCCCTGGGTGTTTATGCATGTGTTTATTATTTCTGTAATTACTTTTGAGCCTAGGTGCTGTGGATCCAGTCCAAGATGTGTGCTTTTGCTGTCACTGCTGACTGTTATACTCACTCACCCTTCCACACAGTTGTATTTTCCTGCTGAATGGCTTGAAGCATGCAGTTCCTGTAAGGGCAGTTGTACTTGGTGGGCAGCCCAGAGAAAAACTGGATGTTTCAATTGGTGCTGGTTTCCTTTCCCCTTTTCCCACTGCTCTGAGGGTGCATGATGCTTAGGTGCTCACTCATTTAGGAATTTAAACCAAAGTTGTGTTTCTGCAATGCTTGGCTTTTAAAGGTGATCTGAAGTGCTATGGAGAGTTGGATCCCTGTGGACAGGAGTGTTGGCTGCTCTGCAGCAGAAGAGCTTTGGGGAGCCTTCGGGGGGGTTGTCTACAGAAAAGAGGGGAGGCTGGGTTCAAGCCTCCCCTCGTGGAGTGGGGAGGTGTGGGTGGGAGGTGGCAGGTGTGACAGAGGGTTTTTTTTCCTCTTTGGCTGTGGATACCAGGGTAAAAGGGAGCTGGAAAAGGTTAGCCCAGAACACAGGATTTCTTGATCCCATCTCACTCTGCGAGTGTGAATCCCTCCTCCTTGAGAGTTGCTGTAAAACTCAACAGCACCCGAAGCACGACAGAACAAACAAGAAATGTGTGTTCCTTCTCCCCACTCCAGTGTGTTTAAGGTGTGTTTCTGGCTCTTCCAAAAACGGGGCAGTTCCAAGGACAGTGCGAGCGTGTTGAGAGAACAGATTGTCTCCCTGCTGCTGCGAGCTGCTCCTCCCTCTGAAAAGCAGAGCGCAAAGCCTGCAGCGGGGGTAGGCAGCGATGTGCCGTACTGTGCAGCTCCATGGGCACGTGGGAAAGGCAGCAACAGCCTGAGGTGAAGGGGTCCGCGTCTGGGCTGGGATGTCCTGAACTGTTTCTGTAACCTCCTTCCTGCCAGCTGTGAACTCTGACTCCCTGTCTTGCCCTCGGTCACCAGGTTTAGAGCTTTATGCTCGGTGGCTTTGAGCAGCCAGTCCCTGCTTTGCGTCTGTGAACAGCAGCTTTGGGAGAAAAACAGTTTCTCCCCTAGAGCCAACAGGGCTGCTGATGATTTCTATTGTCATGCTTGTGATTTTGGGTGCTTCCTTAGGTACAGCCCTGCCTGGATGTGAGTGCTGCGTGACTGCTTGGAGAGGAGCTGGCAGGAAATTGCTGTTTGGATACTGAACTTGAAAAAATGTGTGTATCAGCCACCCTAAGGGCACGTCTTGGGCAGCTTACAGATTCTTTCAGCCCTACGGCGTCAGTTCTGGAATTTGACATTACTGTTAGTAGGAGCCACCATCAGTAAAGAGTTTCCATGCTCAGTTCTGGGAGTTTGGGCTCTTTTACAGTGAAGCAAGGATGCAGTGCCAGTGTGCTTTGTTGCACTGGTACGAGTTCCTTCCTGTTCGCTCAAGTTATATGGGATGTACAAAATGCTGTAGGTGTTTGCTCTTGTTTTCACTGCATTGAACTCCCTCTGAGAATCCGGTGAAGGGAAACCTGTGCTAAGATGTCTGCCTGCTCCCTGCTGGGTGTGGAGGATCTCCCATTCTCCCCCCAATGAGCCTCGGACCTGCAAACAGGTGAATTACCTTGGAAAACTAAACCACCGGCTGTTCAGAGCAGCAAGGTGTGGTGCACGAGTCTGTCCTTACGGAGGGCGTCTCCCCTCACGAGGCAGATTGTGAATATCCAACCCGCGGGTTGCTCCCCGACGGGTACTGTGGGGTGGCCTGCTCTACGGTCAGCAGAGAGCAGCTCTGAGGAGCAGGCGGCCCCGAGTGCGGCTGGGCAGTGTTCTGAGGGCGTTGCGTAGCTTTTGTGCTTGTTTGGATGACCATCTCCCCAGCTGTAGAACTGATGAGAGAGCAAGAATGCTGTTACAGCGGGGAGAGGCGGGTTTTGAGTGACACTGATGGCCTTAGGCTATAGAGAGGCCCACGAAAGCCAGGTTGGATCCAGAGCATGTCATCCTTTCTTTCACACGCATTTATGTCCACAGTCTCTCTCCCATTTTTATTCTGGCCCTTACTGGTACAGTGATGGCTTTACTGTCCCCCACACCAGTTTGCAGCTGCATTTTCCATTAAGATCTGGGCTCTTGCTGGAGGTCAGTAACAGCAGCTTTAACCCCGCTGAGCCAGTCAGCTCCTGGGGTTTGGTGTTCAGGAGGCAATGCTGCTGGATTTGTAGAGCAACTGCCTCCGAGGCCAGAAGTTGTGTTGCTTCAGAGCTGGAAGCAGGGGGAGACACCACTAACCTGTGGCTTTCCTGTTGTGCGAGTGAAAAGGTGAGTGTATTTAGGAAGGGGATGGATTGGAAACTGCAGAGCGTGAAGCCGGGTAGTTTCTTCTGAGTTGTGCCTGTTTGTTTGGGAAATGGGATGATGGGGCTTGGGGCAGAGGGAAACAGTTTTGCTGAGCTACAAGATACTGAAGTAAGATTTACAAATAAGCTAGATCATTACATTTTTACTTGACTTCTTGGGGTCTTTAGGGTTTTGTTCTGGTACAAGCAGTTAATTTTTAGTTGGCAAGAACTGGAGCAATCTGGCACTTACACGGGGTTGGTGGTCGAACTTTCCCTTGTCAGATTGAACTTTAAAACCTCTTTCAAACTAAACATTGCTTTTTTTTCTGCTCTTTGCTTAACCTTCTGCAGCTGGTCATCAGCCTTTGGCCTCAGCAGCCTACCCCCCTCCCACCCTCCCCTGCTTTCGTCTCTGCTTGAGAACGGAAATCCAGTGGGGAAAGGCTTGGGACTGCTTTGGGCTCAAGCAAGACTGCTTGTCCTCTTAACGACTTGAATTTACATCCTAAAAGCAGAAGGTTGGAGGTATAGGGCAGGTAAGAGAAATTCCACTAATATGTCATTGTTAAGTAATTTCTTGTCACAGGTTCTTTTCCATTTGTAGGAGCCCTTGAATTTTAGCTGCTGCCAGAGTGCTCTTTAGCTCTGGGCGTGGACCCGAGGAGCTGTTTCAAGAGGGCACTCCTATCCCAGCTCTCACCAACACTTTGCTTCTGCACAGCTCACTCAAGTGTCACACTTGACTTTTATCCCTGCCCTGTAGGAATGCTTCATGGTGCAGAAAGCAGTCCGTAAGGTCTGGTTGTTGCAAGTAATCACTGATCTCTTGCCCAGCTGTAAAAGAGCTGATTTGCTTTGCTTTGGGGTGGGGAGGATGGGGAAGTCTTTTCTTAAGATCCTAAGTCAATCTCAAAACGATTTGAGCTCCTCGATGTTTTCTGGGCCTGTAGCACCCTCGGTGCTGTGGGACATTCCAGCCACCGTGGGTAGCACTGGTGGTTTGGTGGGGTGGTTGCTGGAGCACAGACTTTGGGTCTGCAAACTGAATCAGCAACTTTTCTTGGCTTTCTACACTTCCCACAGGGGTGAAGCGGAGGAAAAGATCCCTTCCTAACTTCCATGTTCTCCCTTGCCAGTAGCCCCTTCCAGGCAGCAGTGAGGAGCTTTCAGGATCCTCCCAATGAAAGCAGGTGACATGGAGTGTGTGGCATTGCTGCAGTGGAAAAGAGAACGTTGAAGAGCTGAGGGGGAGCAGGAGTGGTTTTTCAGTGAAGGCTTAAGATACAGTGAGGGCTCTTGTCCTAAAGGGCAGCTGTGGCCTCGGGGCTGGGGTTGGCCACAGATTTCTCATCTACTCTCTTGCAAGAAATGCTGTGTAAACGAGTATGTCAGGGGCTGACAAATCTGATTTAAGACATTAGTGTGAAGTCCCATATCCTCTCTAAGCTGATGGAGTCAGTACTTTGCTGTGAAGTAAAAACAGGGAGCGTTTCAGACTTAATCAGGAAAGGATGTGCTGCTGTCCCCACTCTTCTGCTTTGGGTTTTAAATGTGAGATCAGCAGGACTGTGTGTGATGGCAGACACCACCATCTGCCTGTCTGACAGAAGCAAGTGGTTGTGCTCGCAGAGCACCCATGGGTGGATGTGCCTTTCCCTGGAGGGGAGCAGGGCAGGGACCGCAAGGAGGTTGTCCTTTCCGTGATGTGACCAGCACAGGCACATTTGTGCTGCTGGAGCTGCCGAGCCCTGGCCCAAGAGCTGCCGAGCACAGGTGTGTGCCTGGCTTGTCGCTGGCTTATTTTCCCCGTAAGAGTGAAAGGTTTGGAAGAGCAATACTTCCTCCGGTACTTTAAATTGTCTGAATATTTTCTCTTCCTCTCCTGCCCCAGGTGTTGTTTTTTATTGCTGTATTTGGTCAACTTCCCTCCCCTTGTGGGGTTTTTTGCCCTTTGTGGTGTTGTGTCTATCCTAAGCCTTCAGAAAGATAATCGGTTTGTTGTTACCACCCAGAGCAGTGCCCGTGGCTGTGGCAGCACCTCTTGTTTCCCGTGTCCTCTTGCGGTTGCTGTGCTATCAGCGCATGCTGGAGAGGGCCCCACAGGGCTCAATACGGCCTTGGTGCCAAATGAGGTAATTTCTGCCTTTGCTGAGGAACGGGAGCCAAGATGAAGTCATTGCTCAAGAGCCCGAGGAGGGGGTTATGAAGGAAGCTAGCGGTCTCCTGCATCCCAGCTTGGTCCTCGAGCAGCTCCCATTTTCCTGCCAGGTGCTGGCAAGACCACAGACATGGAGGGGACCAGTGCGCAGTGCAGCTGATCTTTAATTTACGCACTCAGGCAGCAGCGTTTGGTAGCTGCAGCCATGAGTACGTGGCAGCAGGCAGAGTCCTGCCCACGCCACATATCTCTCTGAAAGCCTTCCATGGTGAGCAAGCCCTGGGCGGGCTGCCAGCCCTTTCCTGAGCTGTTGTGGCTGCGGTCCGTGAGTTTCCTCCCATGGGGTGTGTAAACAGACCCAACAGAGTCACGCAAAGGGCATCGTGAAACCGCAGCACGCAGGGAATCTTGTGTGCCACTTAATCCGCCCTGGGCTGCGATGGGGCCTGGCTGCCAGAGCTGATGGGGGTGCGTTAGCAGAGGGGGGAAATATGAACTACCTCTGCCTTGCTGGGTGGCTTTCCGAGCCCGGCGCTCGCTGGGCCATGGTCACTGACCGCAGGTACCAGGGATGGGTTGTGCTCAGGTGGTCTGAACTGCGGGGCAGCAATAGCTGTGATGCACAGGCTCCACCAGGCGCTCTTGTAAAATACAGGAGATTAAAGATGAACGGTCCACGGAGGGACCAGCTGCCCTGAAAGCTCTTCGTTATCACCCCTCTTCTCTGGTGTAGTGTTCCTGCATCGGTAACTTAAATAGTGTAAAGCTGAGGTGAGCCTGACAGTACAGGCTGAGGGAGGCAGAGGAGCTCAGGGAAGGGAGAAAAGAGACCTGGAAAACTAGGAGATTCTCCCAGGAAAAAAGGGAAGGGGAACAGTCAATACCACTTTGTCCAAGACCAGCTGGTTTGTGGAACTAGGGGTTTCCATGGGGAAGACCTGTGGGATCTGCACAGAAGCTAAACCGCGCCCGCACTGCTGATCGGGGCAGCGGGGTGGCTGTGGCTGCTCCGTGCCGGCTCCTATTGCAGGCAGGCCTGGGGAAACACTGCACGGGGGTCCTTCACGGTAGCCACCTCAGCTGCCGATGGGCAGGGCTTGGAGGTTCAAACCAGATGTTTTTGTACAAACCTGTCAGGGCTGAGCCTGCTCCTTATGGAAAATGCACCCGCGGCCCTGGGAAAGCACCGCTTGCAGTGTATTGTTTCTAACAGCGGTGCGTGCTTGTCCTGCAGTGGAGTCCGTCTGTCCTTCTGGTTTTTTCTGCAGCTACAGGACAAGGGAATGATTGGAGCAGACCGTGGGGATCCTGTCACTCTGCTGTTGGCTGAAGAAAACTGGCACGAGTTTTCTGGGCAGGCGAGGGTGTTGAAGCTCTCTCTTTCTGGTTCCAGGACAATGCTTCTCCTCATGGTGTGTCTCTCCAGTGTCTGGGGCCTGGCTTCCCCTGAGCACTATGTCGTGGAAGACATCTGCACTGCAAAGCCACGGGACATCCCGGTGAATCCCATCTGCATCTATCGCAACCCTGAGAAGAAGCCCCAGGAGGGCGAGGGGCAAGAGCCAGGGAAGAGCAAGCTCCCGGAGTCTACAAACCCCCGCGTCTGGGAGCTGTCAAAGGCCAACTCGCGCTTTGCTGTTGTCTTCTACAAGTACCTGGCTGACTCTAAGGACAATGGGGAAAACATCTTCATGTCGCCTCTCAGCATTTCTACAGCCTTCGCCATGACCAAGCTCGGGGCTTGTGGCAGCACCCTCCAGCAGCTCATGGAGGTCGGTGGCCTTTCCTCGCTCACTCTTTCCTTTGTAGCTGCCAGCAGGGCCTGAGCGACAGCCAAGGGGAGAGCGGCAACTGCTGCTGAAGGGCTCTCTGGCTCGGGATGGCTTCCTGGCCTTGGAAGGGAGACCAAGCCCTGGGAAGGACATACCAGGCTGCTTCTGTGTGTTTGTTTAGATCCCAGCTCTTCCCTCTGAGTCCTGTTTGGATCCAGCATCAAGGATTGACATTGTGGGTTTGGGGGGTTACTTTCCATCTGGAGGAAGGGAAACCCCTTTGAGAGAGGAGGGAAGGGAATGGGAACAGTTTGTTTCCCGCAGACTGGGCAAACATGTAGCTGAGAGGCAGCTGAGCCGGTTTTTGGCAAAAAGTAGGAAAAGCCATGATATCGAGTCCCACCGAGAGGAGCTCCTTTTTACATCCCTTCTCTCTCTCCCTTGGCAGAAAAATAAGATACGCGAAACCTGTCCAGTCTACCTGGCTTCCAGGTCTCTGCCACCCCACAGCTGTGCAGGAACATCAGTTACTTCTTGAGGGCCTCCTTGTAGTAAATTCAAGGGCAATCTGTCTGCTTGTGTTGGACAGTATTTCAGCAGCACAGGAAGGGCCTGAGCTCCCAAAGCGTGGGAGCTTGTATGCAAGGAGCCTCTCCCTCCAGCTGTGGCTTTTAAACTCGGAGCTAGTCTGAGAGGTAATCCAGAGTTCTGGCTCTTCTGTGGGACCTGTTAACTCCCTGCCTGCCCAAGCCCCTCGCTCGCTGTCAGACCCGCTTGCCTACTGGCAATGAGGGCACTTGTGTGCCCCATGGAGTTCGGTACTGCACGTACCTTCCTTGCAGAGGGGGAAATACAGTCCAGAGAGGTCTTCCTCCCTGGAACAAAGAGGTGTGACTCCAACTGCTGTAGTCCCACTGCTGCTGCTGCCCTCACGGATCCTGCCTCTGGAGTAAGGCAGGCTGGGGTCACCTGTCCTCATCCATGCAGTTTGGGCAGCGTATGGCAGGGAACCACGTCTCCCAACACCTTCACTCATTCCCTTCCGGCTGAAAGGGGACCCTACTCTTCCTAAGGCACCTGGGATGCAGAGCTGTGCTCCTAATTCCCCCCTTTTCCATATGAAAGGGCCAGTAACACCCCTTGGTCTCAATAGGAAACCGGGCCAGAGATCTGGGTGTTTGTGTGGAGCAACACTGTGACGGGCTTCTCCGTGCCTTTGAGCTCCACGGTTGGATGGTAGCAGGCAAACCACAACTCTCCTTCCAGCTAGCAGCAGAAAAAAAATCACTGTGCTGCAGAAATCTGCCCTCAAACAGATTGCTCCATAGTCCCATTCCCTGAAAAAAAATAGATAAGAGGTACCAGAATTACTCAACGGGCCGTGAGGAGTGCTTCTGGGAAGGAGCAGCCTTTGGCATCGTCACAGGAGGGTTTGGCACGAAGCTTGAGAGTCCTTCTGTGACCTGCGCTGCCCTGACAGCTGCTCCTGTGCCCCATCGGCACGACGCTCATCTCGTAACCACAGCTGAGATGGATCGGTGCCAAGCGGTGCACCTTCCCCTGGTGGCTGGGGCTACGGAAATGGGTGGGGAACAGAGGTGCATCCGGGCAGGTGCCCTGCGGGGGAACTTTAGGGAAAGGACTTCAGTGAGCGAGACCTAGAGCTCTCACAGTCAGAGGTGGAGTTCTAAAGAGGAGCAGTTCCTCTGTGTGCTGTGCAGTGCGTAATCCTACATTTGGGACTCTGGAACAGAGTCTCGGGCTGGTGATGTGTTGCTCTTACATACACTTGGGTTCCAAATCCAGCCTGGAGGGTGAAGCTCTGCGGGCTGTGGATTTCTCTGCACCGTGGCTGAGGCTGTTGAGCAGCAGCAGAGGCTGTAGCCCCGGGAGCTGTGGGAGCACAAGAGCCTGCTCACAGATTCCTTCTCACTGTTTGGCTCTTCCAGGTCTTCCGATTTGACACCATCTCAGCGAAGACATCTGATCAGATCCACTTCTTCTTTGCCAAGCTGAACTGCCGGCTTTACAAGAAAGCCAACAAATCCTCAGAGCTGGTATCAGCCAACCGCCTCTTCGGGGAGAAATCCTTGGTCTTTAATGAGACTTACCAGAACATCAGTGAAATCGTTTATGGAGCCAAACTCTGGCCCTTGAACTTCAAGGTGAGTTTGAACTACTTGGGATTTTTCTTTTTTTGTTGTTGTTTGTTTGCTGTCCTTCTGCTTTTGCAGCCTCGCTATCTTTTGCCCGCAGGGAGTGCCCTGGGGCATGGGACATCAGTGTCAGCGGGAGGGAGCGTGGGAGCACCTCCTGCCCACCTTAACCTCCATCCCTCCCCACCTTCCACTGCTAAACACTGCAGCACCACGCTGGGAGCAGAACACACGCACTGCTGACCTGTCTCCAGCAGAAGGGATACAAAGAGGTGTTGAAAACCCTTGACTTAACCTTTTTTTTTCTGGTCTTTCCCCTTCAGGAGAAGCCAGAGCTTTCCAGGAAGATCATTAATGACTGGGTGGCTAATAAGACGGAGAAGCGCATTACAGAAGTGATCCCAGAAAGGGGTATTGACGATCTCACTGTCTTGGTCCTGGTCAACACCATTTATTTTAAGGTATGGCTAAGAAAACTGGAGGAGTGCCCAATTCCCTGGGGCAAACACCACGCTCATGCTTGTGTCTCCTCCCCATCTTAGGGGCACTGGAAATCGCAGTTCCCAGCTCCAAACACAAAACTGGATTTGTTTCATAAAGCCAACGGCGAGACCTGCAAAGTCCCCATCATGTACCAAGAGTCCAAATTCCACCACGCGTCCATCCCCCAGGACAAAGTCCAGGTGCTGGAGCTGCCTTACAAAGGGGACGACATCACGATGGTGCTGGTCCTGCCCAATGCTGGGACGTCGCTGGTGGAGGTGGAGCGCAACCTGACATCGGAGAAGCTGCAGGACTGGATAGACTCCATGACGGAGGTCTCTCTCTTCGTCTACCTCCCTCGCTTCCGTGTCGAGGACAGCTTCAGTGTCAAGGAGAAGCTGAGAAAAATGGGGCTGGAACATCTCTTTAGCCCAGAAAATGCCAGACTCCCAGGTGAGATGTGGAGATGGGGTGGTGCAGGGAGGGGGGCGAGGGTAACTGTCCCTCTAGGGTGCCGGGGCAGTAAGAGCAGCAGCGCTTGAGGAATTAGAACACGAAAGCATTCAGGTGTTGCTGCAGCCAGTGGGGGGCTCTGCGGTCCAGTCCAGTCACGGACACACAGCCCTGCTCTGCACTAAGGACACGGAAGTTAAGCAATCAGTTGCTGCTGGTGGGGGATACTTTGTTTTGGGGCAAACATGCCTTCTGCTTGAACACAGGCCAGGAAGGGTGGAAGTGTGTTCTCTCTTGAGGCGTTATCTAAAAACACAGCTCTAACTGTCTCCATTTTGTACGTCAGGTATCATCGCAGAGGGCCGCACAGACCTCTATGTATCGGAGGCCTTCCACAAAGCCTTCCTCGAGGTAAGCCTTGTTTTGCCCCAGGTGTCTTCCTTTTTGCTTCTAAAAACATGAGGCCTTGAAAGAAGAAACAGTTCTGAACCCGTGGTGTTCACTCCTTAGCAATGTGGGGCTTTGGGGCAGGTGGGAGCTTGGCACCCACCTTCTGTGGAGGAGGGCGAGCCTTCGACGTACTCTGCAACACCCGTGTTTTAATCCATCTTCTCTTTTGGTCGGTAGGTGAATGAAGAAGGCAGCGAGGCATCAGCTGCCACCGCAGTCACCGTCTCCGGCCGTTCCTTCCCCATGAACAGAATAATCTTCAATGCCAACAGGCCCTTCCTGCTTTTCATCCGGGAAGCCACCCTCAACACCATCATCTTCATGGGTAGAATAGCTGATCCTTGCTCCTAAAGGGGCCGGCAGGGCCTCGCTTCTCCCTCCACTGCCTCTGGAGAAGGGGCAGTAGGATATTGCCAGAGAGCCTGGGCTGCTCCTGGGGTGGTTGGTCTCAGGTTTGGTGCAGGCTGCAGGGAGGGACTGTGTCCTGCTGGGCTGCTCCCGCTCCTCCTCGCTGTCGGGTGTGGGGGCTCAGAGGGCACCTCACCTGCTCCATCCTTCATTCAAAGGGAAGCTGATTTTTTTTCCAGCCCCAGTGTTTTTGTGGCACCTAAACCCGAGTCCAGCATTGCTGTCGTTCTTCTATCCAACCTCTCCTCCCTTTCAGGCCTCAAACTGTAGCTCTGGTCCCCTGGTTCATTAAAAACCTGTCAATCTGCGTTACAACCTGATCTTTGGGTAGTTTCACTAAGTCACTCCTTAGCCTTACCTAAACTTTCCTTTTTCAAACACGGGCCCTTCCCTGCTGCGGTCCCCACTCCCCGTACAGCAATCCCACGGCGGAGCACTGGGTGGAACAGCTGCAGCTGAACGGCGTGGGCTGCCTTGGCCAAAAACATCTGCACACAGCTGTGCCAGGAACAGCTGGAGGGTGGGAGAGCTGCCGAACACCAGAGCCCTGCTTGCCAACAGCTCTGTGTCCGACACATCCAGATGCTGAGCAATCGCTCGGAAAAGCCTTGTGAAGCCGATGCTGTGAATTTGTCCTTCGAGCAGTGAGATTTCAACCCAACACAGGTTAAAAGCAGGGCTGTGTGCGAACCAGGATGGTGCCCGGCTCAGGGGACACACAGAACTCCATGAACAGCCATTAATTCACCTGCAAGGTTGCTCCCAGCGCTGCGGTGTCCCGGCCTGCTGCCACGCCACACACGCGCTCTGCCCTCATGTCTTCCCGAGGTGACCCCACTGCTGTAGGACCTCTGCCAAGAAGCAGAAGCAGATGTGGGGAGAAAGATCCTGGAAACAAAAAGGGCATCGGTTTGTGCTGCAGTGGTGGGTGCAGGCGGCACTCCCCAGTACACGCTTCACTCCAGATTCGGAAACACCAGTGGAATATCTGCCTTCCAAAGGCAGCGACTGCCACAGCAAGCCGGGCGATGAGGGAGTTGGCTTGGACGTGCCAGCCTGTGGAAAAGCCTGTGCTATGAAAAGGCGTTTGGTTGCTCTTGTCTCCAGTTTTGGCAGCAGCTGCATTTCGCAGCAGGAAGGTCTGAGCATCTGGCTTCATGGTGGGGACGCAGAGAGACCTGCAGCCATCGGCCACTGCGAGTGAGCACACTCGCCCACGCGTGCCTAGAGCAGCCCCTCTGGAAGCGGCTCCGTGTGCAGCTACTTTGGGCCCCGGACAAAAAGGGGAGCATTCTGGAGATGACAGAGTTTGTAAAGCAAAGCAGCTCTTCTCCCTCTCCTACTGTGGCTCTCGCTGCTGTGCCTTTTCTTGCTGGATCCTATCTCCACTCACTCACCTCAGCGCGTGGCTCCAGAAAGCCGCATCTCCTCCTCTACCTCCACCTTGGCTGGTGCCCTCCAGGCTATGGATGCTGCGGGAAGAGGGCTCCAACCCAACCAAGGCTCCAAAAGTAACAGGGCCTTGTGCCTTCTCCACCTGCTGAGACTGAGAAGAGCTGAGCCTGCAGGAGCAGCAAGGCAAAAACACTGGGGAGAGCAGCTACGAGATGGGACCCGGCAGCTACAAGACACAGACGAGGAGCTGAGTATTAAACCATTTAATTCTCAAACCACTCACATGCATAATGTTCTTTTACACAGTGTTAAAAGAAAGAAGAAAATGCGATTTGTTTTTTTTTTTTAATACAAACAGAATTTCAAGTATACATTTATAGAATTTTCAAGGATTCCTACCCAAGTTGCTAAGTTTTCGTTCACATTGTTCTTAAAGCTGTCCAACGAGAGCGCTTTTGTGAAATTTCGATGCAATTGTACAGTCCCCTCTACCTTGGTTTGTTTTTCTCCCCCTTCCCCAGCGCTGGTTCTCCTCCTCCCCTCGCCTGCCCCCTCCAGCAACCCTGGATCCCCGTCAGAGCTGGTGGCCCTTCTAAAGAGCTTCCAGCTGCAAAAGGGAGAGGAAAGCAGTGGTGAAGGACCAGCTTGGGACCGGCTCGTCCCATCGCTGACGAACAGTCGGAAATCCACAATTCCAGGCAGCAGGCTCCCACCTCGGCCCACCGCAGACCTGCATGAACACTGACCTTCTGGTTTGAAATAAGGATTGCAACCAAAAATACAATTCATAATAATGATAAAAAGAGAAGAATTAGTACAGCAGGAAATTTCTGAACTGTGAAAGTAAGTCTCGAGGGTTAGGACAGCTGCCCTAAACAGTTTGGATTTATGGGTCAACAGCTGAAGGCGACGGCACAATGCTGCTTACGAACGGTGACTCTGCAAACCAGCTCAGAGCAGAATCCACGTGGGACAGAGAAACTCGGATTTGAAAAGGAAACACAATACTGCACTGACAAGGGCTCCACAGCCACGGTACGAAACCCCCGGTCCCAGCAACACCTTCGTCCTGGCTCTGCTCGCCCAGCTTCTCCCAGCCCTGCTCGCGCCGGGCCAGCTGCTGCGCGGTACCTTCTGCCCTGCGGTGAGGGGGTTCCGATCGGCTTTCCGGGCAAGGGGAGGTTTTCCTTGACCCATTTCAAAGTATTCCAAGTGGCCGGCATACGCCAGCCCTGCGGGTGCTCCAGCGCGGCCAAGCTGAGCCGCCGCGGGGGCCGTGCCAGGCTGGGAGGGCTGCCGGAACGGGAGGTAGAGCTGCGGGAGGTTCGGGGCTGGCGAGGTGGCTCCCTCCTGCACGGCTGGGTCCAAAGCCAGCGGCAGCCGCGCTCCCTGGACCATTTAAAGTGCTTTTCTGCAGGAAAGGGTTTGTCTTTTTTTTGTATTTTTTTTTTTTTCTTTAAGAGGAACCTATTAAAGTGCTGTTCTAGTTTGGAAAGGGACTCTGCTTAGAAAAAATGGCACCTTTTCACATGCGAGATCTGCTCTCCGCATGCGTTTGTGTGTGTAGACAGAAACTTGCAGAGTCAGATCTGCTGAGTAGTGAACAACGTATAAAAGCGTTTGTTATTTTATCTTATTGCTTTTTCTACTGTTGCCTGCTCCTCGGAGGCAGGAGGGAGATGGATTCTCCGCTCACCTTCCACACCATTCCCTCATTTCCCAGTGTGGGAAGCGGAGCCCGCAGTTTCGCAGCTCCGGCAGCTGCCTTTGGCCCGCGGGACAGTTCGCTAGGACAGAACATGAGAATTAACGCATCCACCCTGAACTGTCGCAGCCCCGGAGTGAACCTGCGAGGCTCCCAGCAAGAAACTCTGGCAAAGAGGGGTGGGGGGAGCCCCCCAAGGCTCCCCTGCTCCTGCCAGATGCCATTTTCAGAGTCACTTTACAGAGCAGACCTGCATTTCTGAAACACGGAGGTAAGGAAAACAAATCTGTTTGAAGTGAAAGCTTTGCTGCTAGAGTGTGTAGTGTGGTAACCTCAGCACTCCGAGAGAGAGAGGTAGTTACTGTCCTGTGACTCTTCCTGCTGCTCAACGCAACTCAACTTCTGGAGTGATTGCTCAAAAAAAAAAAAAAAAAAGGAAAAATCCTGTGCTCTTTATTAAAAGTTTTCCCCTTTAAACTTTTCTGTTGAAGACGCGCTTGACGATTCCCTCTAAGAGGCTTTTTTATTTTAGAAATTGTCAGTTTAGTTATGAAATCAAATTTCATCAGCAAATTGCTCTCCAAAGCCGCTTCCATCATTAACTCTTGTTCCAATGCTCTTGCGCCTCTCCGCAAGGCCGCGCTCGCCCCTCGGTCCCCGCTGGGGTTCCTGCTCAGCCTCACCCTCTGCAGAGTCACCGCCGCGCAGGACAGCGTTGGGTGCTTGGGGCAGTCTTAATGGAGACGATTAAAAAGAGCTACCGGTGTCACATTCACAGTGTTGTACAGGGAAGAAGGGGGTGACACCAGGGAAAGGAGGGATTGGGGGACAACCGGGGCACAGCTCCTGGGAGCTTTAGCTAGTGTTTACAATACCAGAGGCACAGGGGAACCGCGTCCCTCCCCTTTCGGGACACAAGCAGGGCTCTGAGTCACCTGCTTCCATTTCTGTGAGCCAAGCCCTGCCATGGCCTTCTCTCGTCCTCTGGCAGCTCCCCTGGGAGCTGGGGCACAGGGCGAGGAAGGCGCTGCGGGAGCATCCACCTGCATCTTGTTCTCCTGCGAACTCAGCTTATCAAAGAGCTTATTGAGAGAAGTCCCTGTTTTGCCACCAAGAAGGGTTCCTCACAGAGCCCTCGGCCTGTCCTGACTGTTAGCATTTTCACATACACGAACACAAAAGAAACATGCGTTATTTGAACAACAAACGCTCTCTTTTCACTTCATTTCCCACAGTCACTTGCCCTGGAAACTGTCGCACATCAGCTTTCTGCCCAGGCAGGAACTTCAGGGAGCCGAAAGGAATCAGCCTTAAGCCAAGGGTATGACAACGTCGTGCTCTCCATCACAAACTCGCCCATAATGCGGGTCAGCTGCATCCCCCAACCGCATAACCCTGGCTCTGGACGCCCTCGGGGGAGGTACCTGCAGGCCACTGGCAGCATCACGCCCTGCGTCTCCATCCGAGCTCCAGCCCGGCCTCGGCCTGCAAACGATGGCAGCCGCTGCCAACAACCAGCCTCGTGTTCTCACAGGACAAACCTCTGACTGACTCTGCTGCAGTGTGGGCGCAGGCAATGGGCAGCCGCCAGGGTGACGAGGCTTCACCCCTCTCGCCCAAACCAACACTGTCAGAGGAAGAACAGCCTTTGGCAGCGTAAGGAGCAGCCGCCAGCCTCCAGGGCCCACGGCATCTTCCTCCTCCCCACCTGCCCTCGCCAAGAGCTGCGTTCAGTTACCAACTCACCGCAACGAAGTACGACACAAAAGCTTCACAGTGACCCACAGAGTTCCCTTAGATGTCTAAACTCTACAAACACAACACCACAGGCGCACAAACTCACGGATCGGAGCAGTGCCCTGGCCCCCACACAGACCTCTCAGGCTCGGGACGCAGCGCGGGGATGTGACCAAACGGGGAACCAGGGAAGCAACAGCATTAGGTTAAAACTCATTTCCAAGAAGTTTCTCAGCCGTGGTTTCGGACTCCTCCCCTCACCCCAGACTGAGGGATTGCAATTGTACTTTTCTCCTTTTATGCTGCTTTCTCTGCTTCACCCGCAGTAGTTAAACTAAACAACCTGGCTTCCTTTTATCATTTCTAATTAGTTTCACAGTTTCACAGCCAATGATACCGGTCTGACTGCGTGGGTAACAGGAAGGGTTAAATAAATAAGCTTCACTGCAATGTAATGGTAAGGAAGATGTACACCCACAGCTCTGAGGGGAGGAGGGTTGAGTACATCGACAGGAATTCCGCAACACCGGAGGTTCAACGCAGCCGTCCGTAAATACTGGACTGAGCTATTTTTTTAATTACTGCCTTAGATAACTGCAGTAAAATAATAAATGGGGATATGTCAGATTAAACAATGACCTCACACAGCAGTATTTAAAAGATACCTGAATACGTTTCAAAAGCTTAACTGATATGAACTGGGAAGCCTGTTAAAGCTGCCCATTTTTACACGATAATACTAATAAAAAGGTAACAAAACCAGAGCTTGGCAGAATCTAACGGAAACAGGAATGCGGAGGCTGTGCTCATGCACAGGGAGCAGCTGGGCTTCTCCCCAGACCGTGGCAGACAACGTGCCATTTCACGGACTGATCACTGACAAATGAAAAGAGTCACTACTGGAAATGCACAGGTTGCATAAAAATACCCCTTCTTTTGTGTTAGCTGGTGCAGCGCACAGCAGGGCAATATTTCATATTGCAGGGGAGCGACGGAGACACCCAGAATACGGGAGGGAGGCCTCTGGGCTACCTTCAGCAAGTCGCTCCAGGTCTCACCCAGTGGAGTTTGGTGGATCTCCTGGGATGGAGATTCCACAGCCTCTTGGACAACCTCTTCCCATACTGTTTCGCTATACTCAAGCTGAAAAAAGGTCTTGTAATACCTAACCTGAATCTCCCTTGTGTGAGCTTCTGCCTAGCGCTGCTCCTCCTCCCGCCGTGTGCCTCTGAAGAGTTTGGCTCCATCTCCTCTGCACTCTCCCCTTGGCTGCTGAGTTCAAATGGAAGACGCGATGCTGCTGAAGGAGAGAGTGCTGAAACGAAAGTAAACGTCAGCCCGCACGTGCCAGGAAACCCAGCAGTCGGAAAATGCTACATAGAGTCATAGACTGGTTTGTGTTGGAAGGAACCTTAAAGATCACCCAGTTCCAACCCGCTGGCATGGGCAGGGACACCCCCCGCTGGACCAGGCTGCTCAAAGGCCCCGGTGCTGCCCGTTCCCGGCCATCACTTACTACCCTTCAGCTGCTTCCAAGGGCGTCTCTGAAACCTGCACAGCAAATCCACCTCCACTAGGACTGACTCCCTTTCCTTCATTCCCATTCACTGGATGCAGCACACTGACACCAGCACTACTTAGAATCCTAGAATCCCTAGGTTGGAAAAGACCTTTGAGATAATCCAGTCCAACTTAATCATCAACCTGGGGGATTTATGGGGGGGGGGAAGAAAATATCCATGTTACTGACAGTTATTTGAATATTTATCAACTCCATCAACTCCACAGACAGACCCCCCCCCATCTCAATCAAATAACTCCTTCCTGCCCAGAGAGCAGCCAGCGTTTCGTCTAAGGTACCTCTCCTCTCCTGAGCCTGTTTCCTGTTGTTCGCGTGCCTGGTTTATCGCAGCAATTCCTGTTTGTCACAGCAGCCAGACGGGACCTGCTGCTGGTACCAGACCAGTTTCTCCTGGCAGATACCCCGAAGAGCGCCTTCGCGCTGAGGCTGCTTACAGGATGCCTCAATCAAAAGGAATTTGATGTGACAGATGATGTTCTATGCACCGGTACAGCGCGCAGCGCAGAAGGGGTCTCACAGTCAACCTGGTGACTGCAATTAGAAATGGATTAGCTCGTGGCCTTGTTCCATTTGCCAGATCTAGCAGCTAAAAACCGTCCTGCGTGTGGCTGGCAGAGCGCTCGATGTACCAGGAGCCGGGAGCACACGCTCATCCTGCCAGGCGGGATTAAATGAATTCACTCCATCACCAAAGGGCCACCACCCTGCCCGATGTGAGGGATGAAGGGAAGCCTTCTATAAAAAATGACTCTAGCGCGTGGGCTGAGCAGAAGAGCAGGAGGAAGCACGGCCGCTGCCAAGCCTGTGGGAGATTGCTAGAGGGGAATTTGTTCTTAGCCTTTGCTAATTCCTTGGAGAGGCAATTACTCCCTGGCACACAGTAATCAGCAAGATTTGATCTTTAAACCCATTTTTTTCTTTCCATCAAGGACAGCAGAACATGCATCTCCAAAAACCCCCAACGACCTCTAGGCATCGGTAAATAGCAAAGGCTCATTCTCCAAAACTGTAAATTAGACACGACGTACATTAGCGGTGGGTGTTGTGCTCTCCTCTCTCCAGCTCCCTGTTGTGCCAGACTATAGTCCTTTTATTTTCTAGCTAGAACATACTTGTTTTCCTACAAAACCATTAAGTACCATGTAAAACACTGCAATTTCCGAGCCTTCAGAAGGCTCTGAAACCCTTCTCACAGGCTGCTTCAATCACGCTGACAGCAGAGAGGAGCCCAAGCCCAGGAGTCCCTGGTCCGGTGGCAGCACCTCTCGTCTCCGGCCCTCGCTGGATACGGCAGCGAGGAACAGCAAGCCAGAGAGGACGCCAGCAGGAGCAGTGCCAGCACCGAGACAGCCCGGCCCAGCTTTTCTACACGTGTTTACCAAAATGCACCCAAAGCCTGCATTTGTAAGGAAGGGGTTGGGAAGAGGACCATACGACATCACTTTAGATCCACGTTAGAGCACATACAGCAAATCCGCACCTGAATTCCTGCCTCATTTTCCCCGGCACGGGATTTCCTCGAGGCATTCGAGTAGGCAAGTCCTCGTGCTCACGGAAAGTATTCCAATTCAAGAGGGAGGCTGGAAGCCCCAGGTTTTGGGAGCAGCAGGCACAGCAGGGAGGCAGAGACTCCCAAGTGAACCTGCTGGAAAAGGCCAGCGGCAGAAGCGCTGCCGAGCCACGCTTCTACAGCGCTTAGTGAAACCAGGAACCGATCGTCTCCCTGCAGGAGCGCTGCCAAGATGCCCAGAGCTGAACACAGCACAATTCCACACAGATCTGTGAACTGAGGACACTGGGAGCAAATGGTGCTACCTGACATCGCCCTCTTAGCTCCAACCACGCACCTCGTCGCCATCAGGCACCCTGCTGTGCCGCTCGGGTAGAGATTCCTCCAGGTTATACGGAATGAGGAAAAGAAAAAGCCAACAGTGTTTTAAAGTAGTAACCCACACTGCTTTCCCACCACCAAACTCAACCCAGCAAGTCAGTCCTAACTCCTTCCAAGGCTGCTGGTCTCTAGGAATCAGCAGCACCAGTTCCAAAGTCTTATTCGTTTCCATGTTTTTGTCAGTGAAGATTTTTCAGAGCTCCCATCTAAAAAGGTTCCTCCTGTTTCCAAGACACATCGTTTCACAAGCTGTAATACTTTGGTTTACAACTGGATTAAAATATAAATTAAATAAGGATAATGCTAAATGACTTTATACTGAAACACTTTATATATGTTTACATACGTATGTATATACAGGTATGTGTGTGTGCACTCCCTAGTGACAGCTAGAGGAAGCAAAAGTCAGTCTCCAGAGGCTTCTACTCTTCCAACTAGCACCGTCAACTTATCCATTGCAACAATTCCCTGTGCATAAAAGCTAATGAAGCACTGGAAGGTGGTGCTGGCAAACAGCCCGATCACACAGACGTTCAGGAACAGAAAGACAATAAATTATAAGAAGCAGTAGTTACTTGTTCACAGTTGGGATGAGGATAATGGTATAGGAAACCTGAATTTTTTACAGTCACCAGGAATAAAAAGTGAAAGGGTCACTGAAGATTACGGTTAGAGGTTAATCCTAAAAGCAAAGATCGGATCTGACATGAAGAAATGGTAGAAACCACATGAAATTCCTCCCAGCAGACTCAGCAGGAAGGTTTCAGGTACCTCCAGAGGGACCAGAATTCAGACGCTTTGATCACTGCCTCCGTCTCAGCGACAGACATTCTCACAAGTAAGAAGATTCTGCGAAGCCGGCTCCATCCTATGTCCAAAAGAAAAAGCTCCCAGTCCTTCCTTGATTCTGCTTCTCTGCATCACCCCAAACCTCACATTCCATCTCTCCTAGTCCCAGGCTCTGTCTTTTCCTATGTTTGGCAAAAAAAAGCCTTTCAGCAATCATACTAAGGCAGACGGAAATATTTGAGAGACGGCAAGACTCTTCAGATAATTTTAGAACCCAATGAATGAGTTCCAGACTAGGAACCACCTCAGTTTCCAGTAAGACCAACTGCAGCAAAACTTTGGTCTGCTGCATTTTATTTCAAAACAAAAAAAAGCCCGACATCAAATCTACTCCAAATCTACTCCATAATGTTCTCCTAGACATTAGTTTCAAGCAGCAGCCAGTAGTGTTTGCATAGTTCTAGCTTTTATTTGGTTACACGTACGTATATAAAAGTACATACATCTATATGTATGTATTTCATATTAAAATAGCCTTTGACTGACAATGATTAAAATAGAGGTCCTTAGCTCCTCTTTAGGACTTCCACTGACGCCGCCAAAGTTCTGCGCATGGATCTCACCTCGCGACAGAAGTAACGCTCATCTCTGAGAACACGGTTATTGCCAGACAAGTCGATGCCGGCCATCAGCGGCAGCTCCATCACGGACCCCGGCCTCTCTGCCCGCAGTCCTGGCTGTGGGCTCAGCTCCCACGGGAGCCCAAACCTTGACAAAAATTAGTAGTTTGATGAATCACATGACTTCTCCCATGCCCAAAATATTTCCAGCAGAGCAAGAACAGCATTTAGTGTCACCGGTCTGCAGGAACACTTGGATGCTGGCACAGCTAAATTGGCAGGCACGGCACGGATAGAAGAGGAGGATTTCATTAAGTTTAAATAATAAGTTTAAGGGGTGCTCATTTTTGTTGGGTTTAAAGATGCATGACTCGGTCTACCTCACAAGCTCCCTTCCACCCAAATAAACCGCACCTTTTCAGCTGTGCTTCTATTTACACGTCGGGTTCTGCGGGAGAGAGAGAGTCAGCAGAAAATAAAAGCTGCAACTGTGCTCTCGCAAATGCTTCGTTAGGGTTGGATCACCCAAAGGACTCTGCTCGAAGACCAGAGTGCTTCGAATCATTTACTGAGCTGGGTGTCACACTGACAAGTGACATTACTACCGCGCGGAGGCATGGGATGGCCTGCCCTGGAAAACAAAGTCACCTCGCTGGCACAAAGCGAGAGCAGGACAAGCAAGAACTGTCCTGTCCATTTATTTCAACCTTGATCTCATCGAGGGCTGAAATCCTGGCCCCGTGCCCTCCCTACCAAGCCTGCCCTGCTACGCTTTTCAGCAAGACCGCAGCTCGTTCCAAACGCATTTCAGCTCTGATAGGAGCGGAGTCAGTCACTGCCAACCTCAGCTGGACTCAAAAGAGCAGCAGAGATACAAACCGCTTTCTATCCTTCCTGCCCTTCAGCCACCCAGACCTCTGAAAGATAAATTATACAGATCATAGCTTGAACACATTGCAGAGAAGGTGTAGGCAAGGCAAAAGACTGAACCTGATGGCCGGACAATGCTGGGAGGACAAGCGAGGGACTGCCCAGCTGCATCGGCTGCTCCAACTCCTACCAGGCTGATCCCTGGCTCTTCTTATGCGGCTCTAAGTGTGTTCTCAGCCTCCTGTTATAAATTCACATTTCATAAAGCCTCCTCATTCATCCCTCTCTATTTAGCTGCTGGAAATACGAAGCATGGCTTGCTTTCACATTCTCCCATTGCGAGAGAGCAAAAAGACCTTCAGCTTTTTCCTCTCTCAGCTTCACAGCAGTCCCGAGAGGAAGGACCTTAGCTTTTCCCCAAAGCAGCAGCACAGTATTGACACAATTCTTGTTATTTTCACAGCTCTTCACAAGGAGCCTGGCGGCAGCAGGGAACAGCCATGGCAACTGTCAAATTGCTCCACTGGCACTTGGCACCGGGGCTTTCTGCAGGCTCAGAGAGATTTTCGCAGCACTTCACATTCGGAAGGTTTCTCTGCTGCAGCAAAGAACTAACTGTGTTCCCCCTCTGAGAAAAAAAACTGCAGAAACAGAGTGTGTTCGCCCTGCTGCCTGAGGCAAGCAAACAAACAGGTTAGTAAGCCCTAACTCTGAAGCAGACAGAAATGTTACGTACAGAGGTATTAAAATATGACAGAGTTCTCCTCACATCCTCCTTAAATCACAGTTGAAATCACAGTTTTGGCAGAGGGGAAAAAGCTGCAGCTGGACGTGGAAATACAAAGCCGTGCCTCAACCCATCACAGAAGCATTTGCACTTGGCATCTGAGTCTCCACAGCTTCGGCACAACCATCAAAAAGAGCTACACGGTTTGCCAATGGAGACGCAAGGAAAGCTGGTATCATTCCGTTACGGAAAGCAGCTCTAAGTAGCTACACCACTGCCGCAAGATTCACATGAGGTTTTTCCATACCGAAGACGACCTCCACCCCCTTTTTTTCTCAAACCTTGGCCTTATCTGCACTGAGGAAATCCACCACGGGAAGAAAGGTTTGATAAATTACTCCTTCCAAACTGGTTCTGTCTTCTAGTGCAGATGAGCCTACGCTGCTTTCAGCGTGGTTCAAGAAAACATCGGAGACAGCATGACTCCCACACATACGTACACATACACATCCAATAAATGTACAGAAATAATATTAAAATGATTCCCACTACCATACCTTATACTGACTCTAGCTACAAGCTATAAACTTCGCCTCAGCGAGGCCCGGGCAAGAATATTGGCTCTTTAGCATGCAATCAGAAATGACCGTTTATACAGTGGCAACCTCTGCACCAAAATAAAATAAACGTAAAAGAAGCAAAAATAAAAACCTTTCACAAGCTTGGTTTTCAGACTAGCCTAGGAGGATACGAAGGACCAGTTCCGTGGTTTTCACCAGGCCAATTGAAAGTAGTGAAACAGCAAAATGGGACGCACTGCCGGCATCCTGGGCTGTTAGGATGCTCCTCCCTTCACAGTATCAATACAGTAAAACAAAATCCTGCTCAGGAAACTCACAGCTACACCATGCGAATGAAGGCGGTCGCTGTTCCACGTCAGCCCTTCATCACTACGCTGTGATGGATCGGTTGCCATCTGTCTCAGAGAAATGTTGTTTGTATAGCAGTTACTGCACCTTCACCCTTCTCTTCACAGCAAGCTTAGCAGGGAAACTTTCCCACTATATTAATATATAATATATGTATATAAATAATTTTATGCTTTTATAGTTTGGTAGTATTCTCTTAAAAGTTCTATTTTAAAACACTTAAAAATCTTTTAAGCAACTAAAAGTAACTTTTGATGCTCTCTAGTGTGAACGGGATAGGATTTCAAAGTTTTTAACCTTTTTTCTTTTTGGTAACGTCAAAAGCTATGATGAAAGCAGCATCTCTGCCCAGCTCCGCTCCTTCCCACACCTCGATTGCAACGAAACCTACCTCAGCCACTCTCTTATCTCTCATCTTCTGCGACTGCTCTCTGGCAACCTTACTGTTCCAGTACAATCCCGTTTGACCTTCGCCAGGAAACCCGACAGGTCTGGTCCCTCAGGCGGTCGCTTAGATCATTCACTGTGTGACGATGCACTTGACAGGAGAGGAGGGAGAAGGAACAGAAGGAAAACGGAGGTGAAATATCAGTTTTCCTGTTTGAAATGGTCAATGAAACAGTACTTTGTGGGTGCCTGCCACAGAAGACCTGCGAAGGTTCCTCTCTTAGGAGCACATCCTTGTGGCACGTGATCCTGGCATCAAGCCCTTCCCTTCTCCACACCCAGTAGAGCCACATCTGCTTTTTCAGAGAGACATGGGAGGAACAGTGAGACCTCTCACTTATGAAAAAGAAAATACATAAAGCGAGGCAAGAATAGACCACCCTCCTCCAAATTCTTCCCTCTAAAGGGACACGAAAATGATCCCCAGTTCCAATCTGCAGGTGGGGAAAGCGAGGGCTGGAGATGTTTCCGTCTCAAAATTGCACCCAAAATTGTGCAGTCAGACTGCAGGGCTGGCTTTAGTTTCACTTGGCGAGTCTCCTGCCCACCAAGAGCACACTGTAACCGCTCGCCTGGCTTTGCCAGAGCAAGATGAAGCGTACGCCTCTTTCAATGTCTCCTTGTTCCTCCCATCACCTGAAGGATCAGAACTTCACCCTTCCTTATTGTACAGGTTAAACATCCTCAAGACAACTCCTTCAACTAAACGTCCTCTCCCAAACCCAATCTGCGTGACCTGTTGTTCGTTTTCCCCCTCCATCATGAACAACTCGGTATCAGAACCAGAGAAAACTCTTAAAGTATTGCATATTTCTTAAAAGACTTCTTTAAAAGATGTCAAGATATTTGCACTTATCTACCTGTCCCATGCTTCTCCGTTTATGAAACACGTAAGCACGTGCAAACACCCACAATACACAACGCAGGCATGTCTCTCCGGGTTTGCTTAACTTGCTCCAAACATCAGAGCTGCTTACAATGCAAAAGTTTAAGTCCATGCAAGGGGACAGTGTTGTGATTGCTCTAGGAACCGTTCACTTTTAAGTTTCCTGAACCTTTGTGAGGAAATAAAGTAGGGTTTTCCTTTCTTTTTGCATTTCATTGATAAAAAAGTTATCAAACTAGTTTGTAGAAAGACGTTTAAAAGCAACCACCCATGATTGCTTGGCTGGGACGATAGTATTTCAGTACACCATATTGCTGTTAGAAAAGATCAAGTGCGTGTTGAGGGGGGAGCAGGGGTGAAGGACGACTTTGGTAGCCAGCCTCTAACTCCGCAGTTCAGCCAGTCCGGAAAAACACTTCCTAACGCTCGGCAAACCTGAAGCGTGGCAGCGCAGCGCTCAGGCTGTCACAGTGCTCTGAACTCTCCAGATCAGCAACGGCAAAGGACAACCTCCTCCAAAAGACCCCTCCAACCCTTCTCCCAGTGCGTCAGAGGTTAATGTAAACCTCACAGCTGCTAAACTTCACTTCCAGTAGCCGAAGCGCTTCCAATTTTGCTGACCTCTAGAATATCGCTTTATAGCCGTGCCCACGTTGAGGGCGTTGAGGCCGCACACCTGGAACAGGCAAGCCAAAAGCCCTAAAATCATAGCTTAAGTAAAAATGTAGAAAGAGACACACCAAAAATAAGACAGGGATAAACAGACTCGGGCAAGGCAGGTTCCACCAGGACAGTCTTTTCTTCTTTAACGTGGCAGCTACCTGGGGAACGGAGGAAGGCAACGGCCCCTTGCCCCTGCTCTCCCCTTGCGCCGGACCAGCAGACGTGGCGAGGAGCGGCCCCGGGCACCCACACCGCTGGTGGCCACAGGACCGAGCTGCTAGGTCAAAGCGCTGCCGAGAAATACAAATGACTGCTCGTCCCAGATCACTACGGAACATTAAAAAAATTTAAAATCCTGTCGATCCCTGAATAAGAAGTTGATTGACACAGTCGGTTTGCTTTTCTCCAAGAGGAGGAGCAATAACGGAGAAAAACTTTTGACACTACATGTGTGTGTGGGGGTGTTGGGGAGAGAAAGAGAGAGAGGGAGAGAAAGATTTTGCAATTTTGGCAACATCTTGGGAGCTTCTTTCTGTCCAGTGGTGGCATTGCACTAATTACAGTACCAGCCTGCCAGGTTGGTGCTGACTCTTTAGAGCCAAAGACGGGAAGACGGTCCTTTCTCCCCAAGACTCTGTAGCCGTGTTTCAATCCGGCCCAGTCGTGGACACAGAGCCCTGTGCCGTCTCGCCCACAGCAACAGCCTCCTCCTGAGGAGGAGACTCTTCCTCCGCCTGCCCCCGAGACGTGACGGTGGTCTCGGGGGAGATGCTGTGAGGCCCCTCCAGAGGCATACAGCCAGGGTGGTTCTTGCGAAAGTGCTGATTGAGGATGGCCTGGAAAGGGAAGCTTTTGCCGCAGACGTGGCAATGGAAGGGCTTGTTGCCCGTGTGCTTGCGGATGTGATACTCCAGCTGATCCTTGCGGGTGTACTTCTTCCCACACATGCGGCAGACAAAAGGCGTGATGCCCATGTGGAGACGCATGTGCCGGTCCAGGCTGCCTTTCTGGTTGAAGGATTTGGCGCAGTAAATACAAGTGAGCCGTGGGTTGTACCGGAACCAGCGTTCTGAAACCTCCTGCTCCCGGAGATATTCCACATAACCGCTCACTCCAAGCATGGCCGATTCCTCCCCCTGAAAAAGAAACAACAGAGATTTAAATAACAAGCAGCCTAAAACAAATCGAAGGAAAGAAGATCAGGCCCCAGTCAGCCAGTAAAGCGCTGGAGCATGTGCCAAACCTCGAAATCAGCAGCACTAATGTCTTCAACCTCAAGCGCACATTTAAGTGCTTAACTGGAGCCCTGGGGCTGAAGACAAATGAGCAATCAATTAGAAACCTCTGCTATGGGGGCCCCTTCTGCCAAGTCACTCGCTAGATGGGGGAAGAAAAGACAGCCCTTGTCAGGGCGCTGAGCCTCCCACTGAGCTGTGGATCAAACCTGTCAATACTTGTCAATTCTTCTTAAAACTCGGGCCAGTTTGATTAAAATACCATATACCACGCTTTGTTTTCCTTACTAAAAGTTAAAAAAAGAAGCCAATTAACAAGCTTGCAGTAAAACGAAGGAGGAATAACTACCAATCCTAGCTGAAACTCTTCAGGTGTCACTTGACACGGGTATTTATTCAGATGTCACTTGGGATTCATTTTGTAATGAATCACGGAAGGGCTGTGTGACCCATCGCAGCCCCGCGGCGCTGCAGGGGAGGATCTGCAGCACAGAGAGCTGGCACGCCTGGCCCGAGCCACACAGCAGGGACTCACTGGCTCCTCGTTATTTCCTGAAGCCAGAAAGACAAATAGCCAAGGGTGACTCTGAACCGCAAGCTGAGCTCCAGGACAGCCACTTCTGGCTATTGTGCTCAGGACAAGCACAGTTCTCCATGCTGGAGAATGCAGTATTTGCACTCCCAAGCTTTACGCTATTTCCCAACGATGCCAAGTGCAGACAAGCAACCAGTGTAACAGCAGGAGGGTCTCTCCGGCAACGCAGCCAGCAGCATAACTGTGCCAGGTGCCGCTGAATCCAACTGTACAAGCACCGGTGAGCTGTTCAGGACTGAGGGAGATGCACAGAGCGACTTTCTTTCCACTCTACCACTGCCACTGGGCAGAGATCACAGGCAAATTATTTTTAGCATTGGCAATACCAGAAGAGTAGAAGGTGACGATACTTCCCTGTGTACGTGGTACCCTATGGTTTCATGTTTGAGGTCATCTCGCGATGGAGAAATAACAGCAGCTTTTCTGTACGTAGAGCTAAAATTGCTTTGTGTGTCACGTTTGCCCTGGAGGATTAGTTTGACCTGAAATTTTCTAGATGTATTCTGAGAACACAAAACAAAGCTTTGGCTCAATAGGAACAAAAAAAGTATCTTTTGTTTTTTGGAAGTGTGTTACAAAATTAGCAAACAGCAATCATAATTATTTCCTCCCTTGCTTCACTTGGTCTTACTCAAGGGCAAAGCAGCCCCGTAACTCCTCCAGCAAAGTCATCTGATTATGAACCGACTGACACGTTATCTGCCAGGACACCGAGTTGTTCTGCAGCGGAGGGTGACACGCTCACACTGTAGTGCCACTGCAATACTGGCTATGTGCAACTAAACAATTAGATCAGAATGATTAGGCACAGATATTACCACCGTGTCCCAGTTTATGGCACCCTATGGCCTGCTGCCCTCCTCCATTTCTGCCTTTCTCTCCCTCCTACCCCAAAATTGTGCTCGTAACCCAAGAAAGTAGAGAATTCAGAACTCCTTTCTATTGCAAATGCTGCTATGCAACACAGTCCCTTGGGGATGAGGCAGAGACCTCTGTACAAAACCACAGCCCTTTGACACCCACGCTACAGGTTTACTGGTGTAGCTCCTGGAGGGCTTTCTGGAATGGATTTGGTGCTAGGATGGAAAGGCTCAGCTCTTGGCAGCCCTCAGTCCTGCACAGAAGCCAACTAACACCTCCCCCTCATCCAACTCTGCAGGCAAATGGGGTTTCTCCTCAGGAGCTGGTGGCCTGCCCAGAACAAGGGCTGATATTTTTGTGCTCAGAAAACAAGAGAAACTCCTCATGTTTTCCAGGTATCTGGCCTAAATCCCAAATGACAGCCAAAATCAGTTTCAAATCACATACCGACGGCATACGCTGTCTGTGTGAGCAACAAAACCCTTTGCAACAGTAAAAGGTCGTTGCTTCACACGCAGTAGTGCTTGCAAATATAAAATATTATGCACTTCATCACAACACGGTCCCCTTCACCTTCCATGCCAACATTTACTTGCAAACTTCTTGATCTGCCTACCTGGGAACTGGGCTGCTTGGGCTCATCCATCCGCCCGGGAGACTCGCTTTTTGATCTGTACCGCTCAGTCACAGCAACCATGCTGCCAGAAGGGCTAAATCTGTGGGGTGGGGGAAGAGTGTAAACGGAGTTTTTAATGGGCATCAGGTCACTACGGTGTTTAGAACAACAGGTGAGCGATAGAGGCACCTGTATAGCATCTCTTCATCCTCACCAGCTAATACACAGGAGGCGGAACAGTGCAAGTATAAAGGAAAAACCAAGTCATACTGGTCTATGGTTTCAGTCTTAACAACTGAAAAAAAAAACCCGAGTCATTTGGCTTCCAGTTCAGTAAAAGAGGGCTTTCTGGTTGCTATCACACGTCAACTGATACGGGCCCAGTGACTCAGGAACTGTACACCAGGAAAAGAAATCCTTTCTCTAAGGGCTTCTCATTCACCACCCTCACCCTTCTCCCCCTTCAAAGCATGAAACAAAAGTGATGGGACGGACTCCAGGTGGGAAACAGCGGATATTGAATGCCGTGCAAAAAGAAACGCTCGAGGCTAGATGACCCAGGGAAAAGAGTTAGGGAACCAGGAAAGGATTGCTCTCCCAAGGGCCAGCTCAATGCCCGCTGATTGATTTATTAAGTGAACAACTGACAGAACATCCACTGCTTCCAGGCAGCCGTTTCCAGACCAGAGGGACTGAGCTAGAAGAGAAGAGGCAGATGTGAAGGGAAACCCCATAAATACAACTCCCCAAAGACAACAGATCTGCCCTGTATCAGATCCGTTCTTCAATCTGAGCTAACGACAAGGAAAGAAATGCTGGATTGGAGGGGAATCGGATGGAGAATCAAAACACAGCAGATTGCACCACCTGTTTTCTCTAAAGGCTTTCTGCTCTTCCATATAAATCAAAAAGCAGTGGAGGCCGATGGGCTCCCCACTTCAGCGGCTTCAGAAGATGTAAACCCATGACCCACTGCTGTCCTGGATCACCAGGAAGAGAAGTTCCTCCTGGCCTACAGCTGGTGACCAGCCTGTTTCTCACAACCACCCCCAGAGTTTCAGGCCAGAAGGCAACATTACAATGACACTTTGCGTAACACGCGTTGCGTGTGACCTCGTTGATTCCGATGCCGAGCACGATATCTGCTGAGACGGAACTGCAAAATACTCTTTAGACAAAACCCCTTCCTCAGTGCAAATAATTCATTTCTCAAGGTAGTCTGTACCTGGAGATCCAGCTGCCTGATCGCTACCCAGCTAAAACACTATAACCCAAACTGGGTACATTTCCTAACACCAGGAAAAAACTTCCTTCAGTGCTTACGCTTAACATGGCCACAGGAAATTAAAGGGGGAAATGTTCCAAAGTGACCAACCCCACTGAGCGAAAATCTTGCACAATCTCCTTTTACAGCTAAGGTCAGTAATTAAGCTAAAGAAAACCTCACCTGTCAATCTCGCTGCTGGTTGGCCTGACCGCCTTGGCCCCAGAGGATCCTAATGCATAGGCCTCCTGGCCCATCGAGCCGTGGCCCGTGGTGTCGATCACCATAGCAGTGACCTCCTCGGCGCTGCTCCCATCTTCTCCCGACGGCTGATGCTCTGCCCCAAGCCACTCCTCCAGGTTCTCCATTTTAATGCGTACTCCTCCCAGCACCCGGACGTCATCGTCATTCCGTCCCCCGCGGTCTCCCATTCCCGTCTCAACGTACCACTGTCCCGCCCTGTTAATCCGTAGTATGGGCTCCCTGCTTTCCACGTCTGAACTCTGCTCAATTATCTGGGGGCTGGTGGACTCCTCGGGCGGGCTGAGCTCCCGAATGTCCAGCACTGTGCTAACCTGACCCAGGCGACTCCCCTTCGGGGTGTTGTGACGCGGGCTTAGAGAACGGTTTAGATTTGGCGTCACCCGGTGAGACTCCGGTGGTCTCTCCTGATGCTTTGTCCTGGTCTGGCTCAATTCCGCTTCCACCTCTGCCACATTAATTTTGAAATGAATTCCTTCGAGGATCTGTGTGCATTTGTCTATGATGTGCTGCATCTGCAAGAAACTGGCGGCCGTCAGGTAACTGATGATGTCCGCCAGCTGCAGGCATATCCTACCGGTGTAACAAAAGGAAAGGAGCTGCTCGAAAACAGAAGGGTTCTTGATGACAGAAATGGAAATGGTGCTCATGTCGTTCAAGGACATGTGGTCGCGGAAGTAGGGCGAGCTGGCGGCCAGCACCACCTTGTGAGCGCGGAAAGCCTGTCCCTGCACGTTGACCACGATGTCACACAGGCGACCCTGCATGCGCAACTGATTCAGGTGGCTCAGGACAGAGTTACTGAAGTCAGGAATCTCCAGTTGAATGTTCCCACTCTTCTCCATGGCTGTCCCGCTTGCAGGTGTGCCACCCTACTGGACAGGAGGGGGAAAATATCATCGTTAACAGAGCGTTTGCATTTAAAACATTTTTCGCCCACTTTCCCGCAGTTTGAAATACTGGGATTTTTAAAGAACTCTTTCCCTGTATAATTTACAAGCGCTTTGCAGCAGCTCTCTGATCTTTGTGCGCTGTGCACCACTTTTCAGAAGAGTTATGTTAAACCAGTCCCCGACGGATCCCCATTCCCTGTGGCTTAGGTACTGGAAACAGTTCATTCTATCAGCCTCAATAAAAGCACATTTGCACTGTAAAATGAGCATTAAAAATGGTTCAGGTACTAAAAATAGGCAACCGAATGTGTAATGGATTAAAATACTTAGCACTTGTACCTTTTAAGCACTGTGAAAAGGGGAAAGGAATATTGTTATTCCTCCTTTATAGAACAGGAATCGGGAAGGAGACGCTGGGGCCTCAGCCCTCCGGAGAGAGTTTTCAAAAGCTGACCGGCACACATCTGACTGACCTCAAAGCATCTTAAGTACATCATCGAACCCAAGATATTCATCATATGTGGTCTTTCTGACACACGGCAGAAAATATATAGCAGGCTGGTGAAAGAAAAAGAAGAGAATCCGGTTCTAAACCTCATTTTATCAGGCCGTCCGCCGGGCACAGTTGACTCCCCAGGAGAAGCAGCTGGCATTTGGGAGGTCTGAGATATTGCGGGCGGCAAAAGACAGCTGAGGAACAATGGGGATGAACAAACCAGCTCTCCTAGTTTCCCTTCCATAACTCATTTTTCTATAATCATCACATTTCATTTTGGCAAAGTTTGAAACGGAGCCCTGACCATATATGGTAAAAATTTGGAATGATCCAAAATTAGACATAAACTTGCCCCCCAAGAAAAGGAAAGTAAATAAGTTTATTAAAGACCACTCGTGGCACGAACAGCTTCCAAGCTGGATGGCATCTGAAGTGCCGATTAAGCAGAGCGCTGCTGATATCAAAACAATTTCAGGCAGGCCGGGAACACCGAGGCTCACAGTGCCTGCTCCCAGGAATCCCGGAATCGAAGGCACCAGCACACAGTAAAGCACATGTGCCTTTGAAGGGCTTCATTTGTATTAGTTTATGAACGCTGCAGGACAGAGCACGTTCATATGCCCCAGCAGGCTTTGTGCAAACTTGGCAAAACATGTTACTAAACCTGAAGGCGCAGGACAGCCTGTCAATCTGCGAAGCCCTGCAAAGAGGTCACCGCCCGGCCGGCTGCCTGCCCGGCGCCGGGGCACAGCACAGCAGGCGTGCACGGAGCTCCACAAGGCGCAGCTTAAGGGTACTTTGCCCCTTCCCCTGTCTTTAGAAGAAAGCAGTGAACCCCACAAAAATCAAGGAAGTAGGCCTGCGTCACCACAATGTTAAGAGCGTGACTTCAAACGCACAAACCAAGGTGAGATAGAAAATGCGATGCCTTACCTGTAACGTTGCGAGCAACATGCAAGGGGAAGAAATGGGGCTGGTGTCTTCTTGTTCTCCTTTTTTCTTCTGATGTAGTAAGAAGGTCTGAAAACTTTTTTGCCCCCTTCCCCTTTAGAAGGAAAAAAGAAAAGAAAAAGTATGGCACGGAGGAACAGGGTTCTCCCCGGCACAATCCAGAATGCCAAGCTTTGTCATTCTCCGTTTTGCAGGCTTAGCTAACATGATGTCCCACCCCAAACCACAAGGAAACACGGAATCTTATCAAATCAATCTTCTTCTGCTGTCTGCACGGTGTTTGCGTTGCAGTGATGGTCATTAAAACAAAAAAATGGAAGTTCAAATAACCCGAAGAAGTCATTTCCTCTCTCACAGGGCTGTTATCTCTGGCTGCATTTAAACATACGCAGGGTTTTCCTCGTCTCGCTCAGGAACACTCCCGCAGACGAAACCACGCCGAGGGTACGCAAACGCTTACAGGACCGGGGAGCCGGTAATCTCATCATCTTCCCAAACCACCAGTTTCTAAAGCCACGAACCCCAAAGCGTTCCCTGAAGGAAGGGAAGCGAAGGCAGGGTGCGTGGGCACCCCTTGTGAGGTGAAACACCCCTGCGGAGGCAGCGAGGCCAGGCTGGGGCAGAGGCCGGCCAGCCCTTTCTCAGCGGGTCAGCTGGGGACGTGCGGAAAAAGAAGGAGGAAAAAATATAACCACACACTAACTACTGAGCACGGCTGCGTACGGCATCGCTTGGAGTCGGCTGCTCCCAAGGGAGCTGGGAAAACTATTCTGCTCCGGCAGGGAGAAATCTGCCTGCCACTGGTGGCAGCAGGAAAGGACCCACACGGCCTCATTTACCTCAGTATTGAGGAAGTGGCGTTTTCTGATAGGCTTTGGGGAGAACCTCGGTCAGAGGCTGGTGAGGGGGAATGTCTTTTTAGACCAAAGTACCCTTGTCAGAAGATGGTTTCCTTCCTCCCAGGTGAGGGTTCTATCATCAGCTTACCCCCTTCAGCCGGCAGCACAATGACATCTCAGTTTCTGCCTTTCCCGGCTGGACTGCATGTTTATCGGTTCAGCCTTTACCTGTGGCTGAACAGGCTCTCCCGCTGAGCAATGCTTTCCCGGAGCACAAATGGAGACACTTCTGTATTTTCAGCGCAATTTAAAGTGTCATCAGCTGAGGCTTGGACTCGCTTGTCCCAGAAAATGCCTCTGCACCGTGAGGCAAGCACAACTACTGAGACTGGGAGGAATCTTCGATTTGCCAGGCCCTCGGAAAGGGCCCGGTGTTCAAGGCTGGGTTGGATGGCGCTTTGAGCAACTTGATCTAGTGTCCCTGCTCGTGGCAGTGGGGTTGGAACTGAAAGGGCTTTAAATTCCTTTGCAAGTCAAAACATTCTGTGATTCTATGAAAAAGCCAGGACTGGCTGTTGGCAGTGGACAACGCTCCCTCTGAAGAGATCATCTGTCAGAAACCTGTCAAGCTGTGGGGCAGGTGGGTCTCCCGGCTCTCGGGGCTGAGATTTACTGTGCCTGGACAACTCCACTACTTTTCAGTTATGGTGGGACCTTGAAGAGGATAAAACTGGTTGTAATGCTGAACAGAGACAGGAGATCATAGAACCACAAAATGGTTTGGGCTGGAAGGGACCTCGAAGCCCACCCAGTTCCACCCCTTGCCATGGACATGGACATGTCCTAGGGACCAGGTTGCTTAAAACCCACCCAGTTCCACCCCCTGCCATGGACATGGACACCTCCTAGGGACCAGGTTGCTCCAAGCCCCATCCAGTTCCACCCCTTGCTGTGGACAGGGACACTTCCTAGGGACAAAGTTGCTTAAAGCCCACCCAGTTCCACACCCTGCCATGGACAGGGACATCTCCTAGCGACCAGGTTGCTTAAAGGCCATCCAGTTCCACCCCCTGCCATGGACATGGACACCTCCTAAGGACCAGGTTGCTCCAAGCCCCATCCAGTTCCACACCCTGCCATGGACAGGGACATCTCCTAGCGACCAGGTTGCTTAAAGGCCATCCAGTTCCATCCCCTGCCATGGACATGGACACCTCTTAGGGACCAGGTTCCTTAAAGCCCACCCAGTTCCACCCCCTGCCATGGATAGGGACATCTCCTAGGGATCAGGTTGCTCCAAGCCCCATCCAACCTGGCCTTGGACACCTCCAGGGGCAGGGCTCTCCCTTCCCACCCTTTCCCCTCAGCTAAACAGAAACCCGCACGGTGCTCGGGTTCTCCCCCGCCGGAGGGGCGGCTCCCGGCCCTGGGGACGATCGCGGCGAGCTCAGACCCGCGGGACCACCCGGCCCGGCCCCGGGGGCCAAACCCCCGCCTTTCTCCCCGCGGCGGCGCTGACAGCGGCCCAGGGCAGGGTAGGGAGGGGCTCCCGGAGGGGGTGGGGTGTGAGGCGTGTTCCGAGCCCCGCCCGTGCCCGCGGGCCCCGCGCCGCGCCGGGTCCTACCTGGCGGGGGTGGGAAGGGCTCTCAGCACCGCCCCGGAAGTGGAACCCCCCGCGCGGGGCCGCGCACCGGAAGTAAACATCACCCCTTCGCGCATCGCTCACCCCCGTGCCGCGCCACTCCCCGCCGTCACGTGATCGCAAACACCGCCCAGCGTCGCTGTCCAGCGACCCGCGACACGTGATCGCGCACCGCCTCCTCCGCGCCGCTGTCACGTGACCGCGCCCGCTCTATATAAGCTGCGCGCGGGCCCAACTTCGGCCTTTCCGCCCCGCGGGGGAGATGGAGTGGGGGCGCTCGGCGCGGCCTTGTCGGTGAGTGGCTGCGGGGCTTTCCCCGCTTGTGTGGGGCTCGAGTCGCTCAGGGGGGCAGCGTTGAAGCGCTCCGGGTGCAGGTTGGGTCCCGATGGGTGCTAGCAGGGGCGGATGGGGGTGGATTGGCCTCGCCGCGGGGCGGGGGGAGGCGGATGGGCCTCCCCGGGGCCCGCTCTGCGGCCTAGGCCGCTGGGGCGCCCCGAGGGGCCTGAGCCGAGCGGGGATCCTCGTTCCTTTCGGAAAGGGAATCCCGTGGAGCCTCAAGGGCCGTCGCCCCACATGCTGCGGGAAGGTCTGGGCTCGGGTTCGGCGGGTCACGGGTCCGGGGGGGCTCGTGTGGAAGCGCACCTGGAACACGCTGTGTGGGAGGTGCAGAGAGTAGGGTTAGGTTTCTGATTTTTTTTTTATGCCTACGGTAGGTTTTTAGGTTAAACTAGTTAGTTTTGTTTCACCCATTTTATACGTTTTATACGTTTTAACTACTTGCCAAGATTTAGCCATTTTGTACCAGGTAATGACGCGCAGGACTACTCCACCTGTCGACATAGAGTAGATAATCTGAAAGAATATTTTTTTAAAAAGAAAGGAATGCGAACTAAGCCGTCGATTGGGTAACCGATCGCAGAAGGGTGTGAACCCCGAGTCTCAAGACAGTGAGAAAGGCTGACGGGAACTCAGGTGATTGACAGTAGGAGATAAATACCCCGATTTCCGTAAACCTGGTGTGCTCCTCTTCAGGGACACACCCGACTCAGCTGACTCGTGTATTTTAATGAACTTAAGTGCCTTTGCTTCGAAGATTTGGTCCTTTGTTTTATCAGTGAACGGGTGTTTCTCACAATTTTGGGAGCTAGTTGCTGTGTGAGCTCTGGGATCCCTGAAACAAGGATAATCTGAGGGCTGGAGCACCCCTGCTATGAGGACAGGCTGAGAGAGTTGGAGTTGTTCAGCCTGGAGAAGAAAAGGCTCTGAGGGGACCATAGAGCAGCTCCCAGTAGTGAAAGGGGCTCCAGGAAAGCTGGGGAGAGGCTCTTGATCAGGGAGTGCAGGGATACAATGAGGGAGAATGAATTTAAATTGGAAGGGGGAAGATGTAGACTACGTGTTAGGAAGAAACATTCACGAGGGTGGCAAGGTGCTGGCCAAGGTTGCCCAGGGAAGGTGTGGCTGCCCCATCCCTGGAGATGTTCCAGATTAGGTTGGATGGGCTTTGGGCAGCCTGAGCCAGTGGGAGGTGTCCCTGCCCATGGCAGGGGGGTGGAACTGGATGAGTTTTAAGGTCTCTTCTAACCCAAACTATTCTCTGCTTCTGTATTAGGGTTAAGAATTGCCGCCTCCAAGTACTTGTGTTAACAAAATATTACGGTAGTTTGCTTCCATGTGCCTGCATGTGATGAAAACTATGTTGGTAGGGACATCTGAGAGGGTGATGAATGCCAACATATCTGAGCTGGGCATGGAATGGTACACAGTGCTGTACCTGGCATGGCTGAAACGCTGTGCAGCCTGCCTGAGCAGCCAAACTGAGCTCCTGGCGGTGGGCTGACCTTATTTATTACAAAAATTTAATTATTACAAAACTTGATTATTACAAAAATTAATGGATCATTTCTTCAATTTAGGATGCATCAACCACACTCCTCCGTCTTACGGCTTCAGAACAGGTAGGTATTACTGGTGTAACGTGGAGTTTAAATTGAGAAATAATGTGTAGGTACACTTGGAGAAACTAGCCTGGAATATTTTGGGAAGTTACAGGAGTAGTGTTTGTAATCCAGTAATTGCAGTGTCTCTTCAGGCACTCCTCACTACTCTGCTGGGAAAAGCCATGTCTTTCATGTACTGGGAAGGAAATGTGAGGTTCATGTTTTGAGCCGGTATAGTAATACTGGCCTCTAACCAGGCTACAATAGCACCCTAAATACATTTTTTCCTTGGTTACTGCTCTTTCGCTATCCAGTACCTTGTTGTTTGGAGGAAAATGCCTGATGCTTGTTTCATAAAGAGCCTGTAACTGGTGGATAACGGGAAGGGAGAGCCTATGATGGTTTCAGAGTAGTGGACAGAAGTGATTTCTGAAAACTGCATGCTGAGGCTTTGTTCTGTGTGTGGTGTCACTGCGAGAGGTATTTCTTGTCATCCTGCAGTGTTTCAAACCATTTTCTCTTCCAGAACCACTGCTGAATGTGGAGGATTGATGATGCTGCTTCAGAAGGTAAGAAGTGCTTCTTGAAAATTCAACATAAAATGGTCCTTAGTGTTAGTCCAGACAGTATCTTCTATTCTTATAACACCAGTAGGCAGAGTGTATTCCCTGAGCAGAGTTTTCCCTCTGTGCCGCAATGATGACACTAGGTTGCTACTCTTGATCAAGAGGATGATGAGCACATAACACCACCAGAGTTTTTCTCTGAGGCACAAGAACTTTGAGTTCCGCTTTATGTTTTGACTCCTGAATATACTGTTCATAAGCTTTTTTCTTTCAGGATTTCAGCTGTATGCTTGGAAGACTTGAAGGAGAAACGTGACCCGGTGAGAAGCATGTAGCCTGTGTAGAGGTTTCTTCACTGCGGCAGGAAGGGTGGGATGTGTAACATGGGAGGGAAGCAGTTTGGAATTAATGCCCACTAGAATGCAGAAACAGTTGATACTTGCTGGTATTGAACTCTAGAATATTTCTGTGTTTTATTTGATGAAATTCAATTTTTCAAAGCTGTTGCAAGAGGTGATGGCTTGGTACTGTTATCCCAGAGCAGATACAGTGATGATGGCATAGTTCAGCAGAATATCCTGTGAAGAACGTTTGTCTTTCGCTCCTATCTGATGTATCTTGCTCTTGTGACCTCTTGCTAGGAGTTGTAGGCTTGGCCGTGAAGGCTGAGGGAGTCTGATTTTTGTTTCTTTCTTTGCAGGCACAGGGAGATGAAGCTGTAAGCTGTGCAAGGTAAGTATCATGTAAAATGTGAATTTATATCCCTGATGTAGAAAAGGCTGTGATGATGACAGCATAGTTCAGCAGACAATCCGTGGTGAAAATGCTGTGACTGTCTTTCGCTCCTATCTGATGCAGCCTCCTGTGCCTTAGCCGAAGTGGGACAGAATTCCTGTGGGAAACTGGGGGTGCAACACGAATGTGTTTTGAAAATTGGTCTCAGGAGATCAGTAAATGGCCTCAATATTAAAAATCCTGTAGGATGAAGGGGAGGATAGAAGATAGGCTGTGCTGGTGAAATTTAAGCACAAACAGAGCAGAATAAATTTGCTGTTTCATTAACAGAACCTTGATTGACCTGCTGTTAGTGCTCTGGTTACTATAAGCGTTCTGTTGCTTTGCAGGCTGTCCCAGGCAGGACGCCCATGCCTCCTCCAGTGTGAGAAGCTTTCACCTGTTACTCCTGTTGAAGACATGATCTTCCTAATTAAAGGTAATTTAAAACTGGTTTTTGGATGTGTGCTCGGTTTGAGCTTGGGATTTTGCTTTTGGAGATAAGAGGATCTGTAAAAGTGTTTTGTTTGTGGAGAATCTGAAGCAAAGATGCTGGTACCCAAAGCCTTCCCTCGGGTCCCCTGTGCTTCACAATGAAACCAACAAGTAATTGTTTTGCCATGTTAATGATTTCTAGGATGATGGGACTAAATGGGGACGTGGCAGTACTATGAATTTAGGAGCTGAAATGCTTTTCCTGGCTAAGACCAACCAAGTTCACAGGAAATTCATGCTGCCAGGTTCTGCAGTTCAGAGCTTTGCTCCCCTCTGCAGTTTTGAGTTGAGGAGTTCCTCTGAAGGATGTGGAGTGCTGGAAGATGGCTTTAGGCCTGCGTCTGGAAGGGGGTGGCAGTGTTGCAGCATACTGTAGATGATGTTGAATCAGGTCTCTGATCCCAATGAGGAGAAAACTTGACTAAACACTGATACAGTATTTTGATGGAACTGTTCTTATGCTAAAACTTTTTGCTGAACCCTACGTAATGGAAATTTTCCTTTGCAGGCTTCCAGAGTGTTTCTCATTGTGATGTAAGTACTTGTTTTAACTTTGCAAGTATTAGCCTAAAAAAATATGCCTAGAGGCAGAGTACTTAAGCCGGGAGAGGGGCTCAAAAGGCTAGTGTTGGTGGCTGCATGCAATTTGTCAGAAGATAAAGATGCACAAAGAGCAAATTGCTGGGTAAGGCCTGGCCTTGACAGGCTGGTTTGTGCTTAACACTGCCTGTAAGCTCATGAAATTGCTTGGATAGCATTGTTCGTGTTCCCTCTTCCCCATAGCAGCCTTAGCCTAAAGCGATAGCTCTCCAGTGACTGACAGTGCGAGCTGCCTGTATGATGAGATGTGACTGCCTTGACTTCAGCCATGGAGGTCTGCAATTAGCTCTATCTGACTTCAGGCACTAGTCCAGGTTTCATCCTTGTCTGCTTGCTGGTGTGCTGTCCTGATGCTTTGCTTTGTTGCAGGGCTGGTACGGTGGAGCTGTGAAGTGGCGCAGTCGGTAGTCGTGCCAGCGAAGGTGAGTTTGACCAACATATGACTGGTCAGAGCTGTGTGACGGGCAGTGGGGACGTTACTAGAAGCCGGTCTCCAATTGGTGCAGCTGCAGCATTGAGCAGAAGCTTCTTTGAGGATTTTCTTACCTCTAACAGCAGATCAGAGGTTACCAGCAGCCTGCAGGGCTCACTTACCCAGCGTGCTAGGGATGAATCTTGTACTTTGTAACCAAAGACAATTGATAATATGCGATGATGGTAACAGTAATGGACAAAGGAGTTTCTGGAATTCTTATTGGGTCTCTAGAGTAGCACCAGAACCGGGCTGACGTTTGACTTCCGTAAGTCAATCTAGATTTGAAAATGGGAGAACTGCTGCATACTCTGACAGATGCTTCTTAATTGGACAGCTGCTTGTTCCTCAGTTGCTGTAAGACTTCTTTACTAAGGAATGTTAACTGCTTTCTGTAATTAAAAAGGAATAGTATAGACCAGTTGAAATATATAACTGCTGAGAACTTCAAGTCTATAGTTGGCGAGAGATAATGTGTGATAACCTGGCACTGCAGAGCTTGTGCTAACCAAAACCAGTGCAATTATTTGCTATTTAACTCTTACAGGCTAAATTTAGTGAGCTGCGGTGGGGAGTAGTGCTGATGAGCTTAAATAGTTTTAAGGAATGTGGTAAATTACTTGTCTCTGTGGCTAGATATGAGAGCTGGTAGGTGATGTGAATGAAGATGTGATTGGAGGTAAGGTCTGAAATGCTGAGGTCATTCCTCTTTGAAGAGAAACAAAAGTAACAACATGAAGCTTCTCCAAAGATGTACTGTTGGTGATGATTAATTCTGAGCAATGGGAATCTCTCTGAAAGAGGCTGAGGAGGACTCTTGCACTGAAACAGTACACGCGTTCAAACTAGCTTGCAACACTGCCAAGGAGAGTGTGTTAATAAAATTTCACTTTTTACAGAGTGAAGCTCATGGAGTTTGTATGAAACAAGACTAACTTATATCTGAGGTAAGTGTAGAGAATGTGAGATTTCCTAGTTACTGGAATACTGTGTTTGTGCTAAGTGTCTAGATAGTGGTACCTAAAACTAGTCCCAGAGTAGATCTGATTTATGTGCCTTTAATGTATTCTGATTCTCCCAGTCTCAGCTACAGTGGGAATAAACATGTGCTTGAAGCAAGAATGTAGTTCTTTGTAGTTCTGAATTAGACTTTAAAAGGAAGGCCTTTCTGCGCAGGTGCGCTGTGAAATCTTATGTAGAGTTTGTGTGAACAGAAGATGCGACCTCAGTGACTCTGAAAGCTGGTGTTTATTTTTATTGCTGGATGTCTTCACACGGTGGCAATAATAACAGAGCTGAATTGGTGGAGACCACTGAGCCAATCCAGTGCAGCTGATGTGGTACAGTTCTGTGCAGCAGCAGATAACTGTTACAACTGGATTCTAATGCATCTGGTTAGTCTGTCAGCTGACCCTTGCACTCTTAAATCAAAGAAGTAAACAAACCCAAAGCCCACCCTGTCTGCTGTGGTTGTCACTACTCAGTAATTTTCTGGTCTTGGTTATGCTGGCTGTACATGAATTTAAGGTCAAGTTTTAGATCATGGCTTTCCTAACTTTTCTCCAGCAGACTGGTTCTTACTTTTAAGAATGTTTTCCAGATGATTTCTATGGGACTTGTATTTTAGGTAGCAAAACACATTGAATCTAACCCTGTTAGGAGAGTATCACAAAGCAAGTAGTAGTTATGTACTTTTGCCCACATTCTTCCCGTGTTAGTAATTTTGTATTTCCCATTCCGTTTGTAAGCCCTGTATATCCTAGGTGGGTAGTGCAAGTTGAAGCTTGTGTCAGTTGCCAGCTTGAAATAAAATCAGCTTAGTGAATAGAATTTCATAGCTTAACTTGCATAAAGTGGTGGCTGGTATTCTGGAACAGCTTTTTCTCTTTCTCAGGAAAGGACTCTGCTGTCTGCAGCCTCACGAGGTAAGACCACACAGCAGAAATTCTGTTAAAAACTGGGAATATTTGTAGCCACTGATGAAATTTGATTCTGCCAAATGAATTACTGTGATTTTAAACTTTCCGTTCCACTTTTCTCTGAGGTTACAAAGCTGCTGTGGAGCTGTTAGCAGCTGTACTACTGCCTGTGTTAATTGTGTTTTCTTGCTTTAGGCGAGGAGGCAACATTACTACTGTATGAAGAACTGAGAAGGTGAGTGTCACTAGTAGCAAAACTTATCTGCTGGAACAAATGATGATAACCTCAGCTTGAACTCTCTCTCTGAGCAGAGATGAAAATCTAGGGTCTGACTTGTTCCCAGCAAACTTCTCGTGTGCTCATTTGGTGCCTAATAATTATGTCTGTCTTAATAGGTGGAAGACTGCAGAGTACTGATAATATGTGCATGAACCAGCACTAAAAATCCAAGTTTTTTCACTGCAATGGAAATGTTTGGTACTGATTGGAACCAATAAAAATGTGTAAACTCTACCTGTCATTGTGAACTGCTTTCTGACTTAAAAGAGTTTTAGGCTACCTCATAAAAGCTTCAAAATTTGGAGCAGGGACTAAACTAGTTTAAGTGCTAGTCCTGCAAGTGTCTTAGTTGGGTGTCAGATACTGCTGGGGGCAGACTGCCTTTGACCTGACCAATGGCAAGATTGGGACAAAGGTAAATAGCTGAAGTAGCAGTTAGTGTTTTGTAGGTCAGCTAAATGCTGCTCCTAGAATTACAGGCCACGACAAAGTCTGGTATTACGTGTTCAGGCGCAGATGATGCAGAGAATAAGTGTTCAAATTGGACACTTATCCCTTTTCTACTGGACTTGGTGTAGTCTGGTCTCTGGCATCAGTCTGGAGCCAGGCAGCATCAGTCTCCAAGAGGAGAAAGTCGAGTGGGGGATTTCAATACTACTATTTTCTTAAAAAGTAGTTACTGCTTATGAGGCACTGGAGCCTGCTCTCAGGTATTGTTGCTTCTTAAAACTTATTTATGGTAGTTATTTTTGTCTGAAAAGTTCATTTGATTTCTCCTGTATTTCAGTCTTGGGTTGATACCAGTATGGGAAAAGTCAGCTCTATGAAGAACTCATTCTCTAACACTTGAGCTATTGCTGAGGCACTTCTGATGAGAAATAACATTCAAACTGTTTTGTGGGAATGCTCTTCAGGTTATTAGTGTTCCTTAGAGCCTTTCAATAAGAGGAAAAGGCTTGCCATATCTCCCTCCCGCTCCTGCTGGTACAATCTAATTCAATTACATCTTTTAGAAAGAGCTGAAATCATTTTAGCCAGAGTAGTATTTTATCCTAGAGAAACTGAATTAGACAAGATGCTCTGTCCACGTGCAAATTAAATCCCTTCTGTGCTAAAGCAAAAGCCATTAATAAGGTCTGTTTTCATCCGGAGCTGATTAGTAATCTCTTAATACCCCCCTCCCCATATTACTTTTTAAAATACCACACTTCGTTGTGCCTGTTAAAGAGCTTGAAGGGACTGTCATAGCCTGCAGTGTAGAAGAAGTCTTCATGGAATGGTTGGCCTCTGTTTCTTAAGATTCTGGCCAAGGCTTCAGCTTCCTCAGTGTATTTCTCTGGGGAGGCAAATCCACCGAAGGACCTGGTAGAAGTGGAAAAGGGAAGGTGCTGGTTTTTGTTATTAAAGAATTATTAATATTTTGTTATTTTAGAATTAAAGCCCCTGATTTTTTGATTTTTCACGGAAGGAAATGGGAGTTGCAAAGTATGCGGTGTTTAAGCACTTCTTGTAGGTGTTGGGTAAACTGCAAAACTAGCTGGGCTTGCCGTTCTGTAAGCATTAGCAGACAGATTGCTGCCCCTGCAGAGAGGGCCTGTGTAGCTTTGGATGCTTTTCCTGTACTAAAGAACAGTCATGCAGGTTTTATGGGAGTTCATGGCTACATATAAAGGAGGTTAGAAGAGCGATTTAGGTGTTCTCTAGCACAAGATGTGCCAAAGAGGAGGATTCTGTGGGCTGCATTTCCAAAAACCTTGAAGTGGCAGCTGGAGCTTTTGGAAATTAAGGTGCTGAACAGCGGGATATATCCCCAGTTAAAGATCTGTGAGAAGGAGCACACCAGATTCCTGACAGTCGAGCCTCTTAGTCGCTGCCTTTGCTCGCCAGTGGTGCCAGTGCTGCTTACCGGACAAAGATTGCTGCTGCTTTCCGCTCTTCAATGAACACATCGGAGTCTGTGGGCTGTGGTGGGGAGTCCTGGTGTTCGAATGGCACAAAGAAGGAGATCTTGAAGTCTGTGCAGCCAGATTTTATCAGGCACGTCACTGGCACAGTCATATCGATTTTCATCTCTAGAGAGGAGACAAAAAGACTTCTCTAAGCTGCAAGAAGAGACAGTGCCTGAATGCTGCTGTAAAGCGTTATGCAGGGTTATCCCAAGGGCAGAAAGGGAAGCAGCCGTGGCTGTGATGTTCTATAATGGAGCCACAAGGGTAGTGGAGTGGAAAGTGAATCTGTGGCTCATCTGTCGTGTGCTATTCAGGTTTGCCCCCTATTTGTGCATCTTCACAACCAGGGCTCTGTACCTTTCTCGTTCTTCCCTTGGATGTAGTGGAAGAGTTTCCAGAAGCCTTGGCGCAGCGCCTCCTTCTGGGTCTCTCCCCTAATCACTGTGCTGACCCACTTGGCAGTCTCGTACTGACGCAGCTCATAATCTTTTGCCTGAAAGGCAGTAAAAGTTACAATAACCATGAGATGAACAGTGCAGATGACAGATCGGTAGCCTCTCTTTCCAACTCATCGTGACAGTGGTGTTGCAATTGGGTAATGCTGGGCACCCTCTTAGCTGCAGACTTTAGGTATTACCCTGGTGTTAAACAGCTTGATGCCTCTCTCATGAAACTGTTCTACTCTGGCTTAGGCTGAGCTCCTTAGACCTTATACATAGGTGTTCCTCTCCCTTCCCTGCGCATTTTGGTGTCAATGGTGCTACTTCCCAGCTCCTCCGCAGTCCTCAGACAATCGGGAGCGTGCCTTGGCTCTGCAGCACCCTGACTACAAAGGGCTCTGTACCCTGGGCCCTCAGCAGTTACCGTGGTCTCAGCTGCGCTCCACCGAGGGGACTGTAGATCCAGGGACAGAAACGTTTGCTTGAAGGACTTGATCATCTTGCCAGAGCTGAAAGGCAGAGACAGTTCATTGGCCTCTCTCCAATCAATGCGGTGTAGGTGGGCAGGAGAGCAGTAGGGCTCCTCTGCCTAATGACAATGCGCTTTTCCTCAGCCTCTGATCTCCCAACCTTTCAGTCTCATTTGCTGCACTGAAAAGTGATGGGAAAAGTTCATGCAAAACATGTGCTTTCTAAAAAGCAGGTGTCCCTGAAATTGTGAAAGGCCTGGGCTTCACTGCTTGTCCTCAGTGATTCTACAAGGGCTGAAATCCTTTTAGCCCTCCAGGAACCAACGGAGCACCCTGATTAAGAAGGTGCTTTCGCTGCTCCGTGGAGGGAAGGCATTTCTTGGCTGCCAGACAGAAGGCTGCGGTTCTGCAAGTGGCAGGTTTGTGGAAGTCCGTAAGTAAAGGGGGATTGAGAAGTTCAACCACTTTGCTCCTGGATGAAGAGGCATCGGTGGTGATGGGGACTCTGGTGTTGTCTGTGCCCATAACTTTATTTGGCCTCTGATAAGAGCCGATGCTTTTTTTTAAGGGTTTCAGCCCCAGGGGCAGCTCATAGTGCATAACCTACATCGTAAGAACAGCTCTCTATTGCATTACGATGTCCTTTGCTCTTCATATTGCAAAGACAACCTGTAGTTAGTTAGGCAGTTATCTTGATTTCTTAGATTATGGTGCATTGTCCTCTCAGAGTGTAAATGTAATTGCGTGTTTCTTGGGTAACAGGGCAAACTGAGTATTTTTCAGTCATCCACATGCTCAGCTGTTTATAAAGAAGCCTCTGCGCTGTCATTTCTAGTTTTTAAATGGGCTTTTAGTATCAAAGGTGCATTGATGCAATTTGGATATCTCCCACTTCCAGTCTTTAAGGTGAGTCATCTTTAAGGTGACATTTGTAAATGGCTATTTTGTACAAACCAGAACTGCCCTCAGCTGCCTGAATACCCTCTCAGCTGTTTCCATTTTCTTAGGACATGTAGGTCTCTGCTGGATACTGTTAATCCCCCCTCTGTACTGTGGTTCCAAGGTGACTACACGGGGTTTTCTCTTCGCAATCTATGAGGTTGAAAAGCTTTTACCAAAAAAAAACATCACCCAAAATAACCTGCTGGACTGTTTTCACTTAGAATCCCTAAAATGTGTAGTGCACAGAGCACTCGTGTCTGGAGCTTTTTGTAGCAGCTCCTTCCGTTGTCACCCGAGAGCGAGGGAAGCTCGGAACCATGCAGGAGGAGACTGGCACTGGGGTTAAGAGGAAGCCCTGTCCCCCTCCCTGTCCCCGCCTGAAGGGGTGTCACCTCCAGCAGCCTCTACTGGGGTGACTGTCACAGGGACTGCCGCGCGGTCCCTGGTGTACTCCAGAACACTCCAACAATCGCTTTGACAAATGAACAAAGCGTAGCAGTAAAGCGGGAATCCCATCATTTTGTTAGAAGCGAGCGTGAGTAATGATGCTGAGAATTCCTACAGTGATTTATTTTATCCATTGCGGTTTCAAAGGCAAAGATGGAGCTGCTTTGCTGTCATTTCACTTTCTGTTTCTCCTTCCTGCAACTTGATAGAAAACACATCGCTCCCTTTGTGTGTCACAAAGCGAGGAGCCCACGCTCCCCCGTTTCCACGCGTGCTGCTGTACGAGCTGGCTCCTTCCTGGTCTTGCCAATGCCAGCTCCTCCCTGGCACACCTTAACTGCTGCTTGGATCTCTTACAGCTCCGTCCTTTTTAATTTGGAGGCCACTACTCCATGTCTGAAACATTTTTGAATTACATAAATCGGTGCTTTTGGCGGGGGGGGAGGGGGCAAACAAATATTTACAGTTTAATTCATTTTTACGTCTACAGGACAGATGAAATTTGACTTTTCCGTCTGTTCTTATTAATGTTACCATAGGGTGTTTGGGCTTTTTCTGTAGCTGTTAACACGTGGGGCAAAGGCACGGAACGCACAGCGGGTGTCTTTACAGGTTACGCTGGTGCTGTAAGGAAACGTAGCCGGAATATGGCATTTCACAAGCCACTATTTATGTTAAGAAAGCGGAGAAAGTAGACATACTTACATTTTAAGCTGTTCTTGGCCTCCTAGGTATTGAAGTCTGTCCTTCTGAGGCTGCAGATGCTCACAAGTTGCTGCGTGTCGGTGTTTATTTTGGATTCCTCAAGCTCAGCCCCGCTGGAGGGAGATGCTGTTATGAAAGCCGGAGAGCTGTCGGCTGGTCCTGCTCCGGGTCCCACTGCTGAGCTCCCACGCAAATGCCGAAAGCCCCACCTCCTGCCCACGAGGGGAGATTGAGCCCAGTGTGCGATCGGGCTCCGTAAACAGTTTCACACGCTTGTGTAACTTCCCCTGGGTTCCAGGGATTTGCGCCTATTGATGTCAGGGTCAGCGGCAGGTTGGGAGCTCTCAGGAGAAAGAATCTCACACAAATCAGGTTCCCCCCAAACTTGGATCACACGAGAGCGATGGCACAGGGCGACGGCTTTTCCTTTACCCTTGGGGTGTGACAGGAGGTAAAAATCCTGGCTGCAAACTAAGCTGAGACCATCCTGGCGAGGTTCCTCTGGCGTGTTATGAAAGGCAGGCAGTGTTCTATAATGGCTGTCTGCTTTGGGTGGTGTTTGAGATTAATCGTCCCCCTTATCCCTCGGATATCTGCACAAAGGGGTTATACAGAGCTGCTGTGCAATTCTGCCGTGCCTGCGGAACACAAAGCAGAGCCGGACTCCTCGGGTAACCCGCTGCCGCTCCAGCCGCACCGCTGCAGTAGGGCAGAGGAAACTCCAGTCTCATTCGGAGAACGACTCCTACATTTGGCTGTGCAAATTCCTTGCAGCCAAATTCAGCCGAGCTCCCTGGGACACTGGAAATCAATCGCCGAGAATGACTTCTAACAGGAAACGTGCTTTGCTTGCAGAGAACTTCGTCAGGAGGCTGTGTAATACCCTCCTATTCGGAAATGGGGAAGGAAAAGCCCAAACCCGTGCCAAATCGCAGACATATGTGGAAAGCCAGGAAGCTTTCTGAAGCCGCTCTTCACGTGGCAAACTCATGGAGCCCCTTGGGACGCGCTGAGGCCTGGAATACGGGACTGGTTCTCTGCATGCTTTGTACCTTTAATTTGCAGAGCAGTCTTTCAGTCCTGCCTGTCTCCGGCTTGGGTCAAACGGGAGAACCTGCAGTGCGTTTTGGAGGAGCAGAAGCTGCTATTTCATGGTCGTTGCTCAGGAGCCGCAGGCGTGCGGAGGTGTGAGGTTAGCCGTTATGTTATTCTCTCACCCTAACCCTCCTGTCGAGTGTTTACCAGTAATTATTTTCTCCGGAGTAGAGAAGGCCATGTGAAAAACTTCCCGGCCACAGCAGTCTGGCAAACCTCAACGGATTTACCCCAATCACGAGCACGGAGAAGTATTGCCTTGAAAGAGGGGCAATTAATCTGTAGCCAACGGCAACCCCGCTGCGCATTCTCATTCTGCTTCTGAAGCAGAGGGGCCCAGAACAAATCCCCGGTTGGTTTGTATGTGTCCAACTGATCTTTCTGTCTCGGACAAAGAGCCAACTGTTCCTGGTGGAGTAGCCCGAGGTGGGAGAACAATCCTCAGTGTTTTCCTGAGAGGCTGTTTTCCAACACTCTTGTTTTTCACGCAGAAGTTCAGAGAACGTGTTGACAGTTGGACAAGACAGCAGAGCGGGCGTGAGGATGCGTCTTCTGTCCACAAGTCTATACATACCCAAACTGTACATAATTAATTAGATGGGTGGGAAAGTGTTATAAATACTCAATCAATCGTAATTTCTGCAAAAGATTGCTTTATTATATTTATATGGGAAAGCATTAGAAGCAAACAGCGCTGGGGAGTCTCCGCTCCACCAACAACGCACACCTAAGTCCGAGTTCTCAGTTCCTTTTCTATTATCCTGCAGGTCGATATTGTCCATGCGGCGATCTCCTTTTCATTTTCCTTATCTTCACTTCTGTACTTTGAACTCAGTTTCCTGCACGAGGTATCTTTCAGGTCGTTATCAAGTTAATCCGCAGTCTCCTGCTATTGTTCCATGCCTCCCTAGGGGGTCCTTACTCAGGCTCCGAATCATTCCAGCAAGCCTTCTTCCCTATCATCTGTAATGCTAATTCGCAGGTCGTGCACCAACAGGCGTTACATTGTGTTTTCTGGCACGAATTACATCTATATTCTTCACAAAAGGAGTGATGGAAGCTGACACAGTCTCACTGGTGTATACGGATAGGGGAACATCTGCGTACAATAACGCTGTATCTCTTGCCCTTTACACAGGAAAATAACGTGAAAGAACCGTTCTGGCACCTCGAGGTCCCGGTAGTTTGCAGAACGTATAGCGGGGAAGCTCGAGAGCGTACGTACACTGCTGGTTTGCGTGGTTGTACTGCACGGGGAAAAGCAAAACCGGGCGGTAATAAAGGCTCCCACTGCTTATATAAATACCAACTTCTCCTTCTACGCTCTAATGCAAAGAGTTGCTGCCCACAGAGCTGGAAATGCACTAATTGAGTCTCGAAGGCAGCCTGTGCCGCCTCTGTTTGATGCTTTATAGATCCATATGTCTGGGTCCTGGCTGGTGCTTTCTAGAACAGCCGACAAAGCAGTGTTTTTCTGTACTGTTGCCTTAAACTCGAGGAGCAGAGCTGAGGGCACAGGCACAGAAAAGGATGTGGTGTGTAACGGGGTTTTACTATTTTCAGCAGGGTCTTCGGGGCAGAACACCGTAACGAATTTGTACTTCAGTGCTGGCATTTCAATTCAGCAGCTTCCGTTGGAGGAGCACAAGGATGAGCCCGCGTTACGATCACTTGTGATTTCCATTTATTTACCTACGCTTGCCTCTAACAAACCCAGACACAAGACTTCAGCAAGGTGGTGTAAAGCAGAAATGCTTACATCTGCCCTTGGCAACGTGACAGTAGCTGCTGTCAGATTGATGCCGGTGTGTGCTAAGTTGCCTTTACCCCTCCAGGCAAGCGCAGACTGCTTTGCGCAAAAAAGGTGAGTCTTTTCCACTGACCTAATTGTGTCAGGATTGGAGAAACCTGGCAAAAATGCTTTGTTACGGTGTGGTTAATGATAACGTGGAGTTGTGTTCTTATCACTGACACGCGTGTAGCCTAAACTCATCTCCCAAAAGAAGCCTCTTATCTTCTTGCTCTAAAGAAAGAGAGCGCCTGCTAGCAGACTATTTTATAGCTTATTCTCGCTTCCAGCAAAGAAAATTAAGAAGCATAAGCATGTCATTTCCTAAGGAAGCGGCTGAATGTACTGTAATGCTGTTCTAAGGAGATTCCATGTTATTCTTTGCACTTTGTGGAAATGAAATCGCTGCCATAGCTGTGATAGGAGACCTTATGCACTACCCCCCGTGCTTTGTGTCAGCGCTCCAGTTTGGTACCATTGGACTGGATAAGTCATTTGCTTTCTGGAAATGCATATGTGGATTTTGTCTGTCTGCTTTTTGCCTGGTTCCAGCTATAATTTGTTTGTTACAAATGACAGATGAAGCTCTCGCGTCTCCCTTCTACCTGGAACGTTTGACTCACTGACAGCATTTCCTGAGATCTTTCTACGTGAGTGACTCCCGCTCACATCCAGCAATTGTGTGGAACATCCAACACCACTCAGAGCACTCTTTACTTGGCATTTTCCAAGACTTCTCTGCCTAAAGTCACAGTCTGGAATCATTCTACGTTTGGAGAACTAACCTTAAATTAATCTTTCTTTTCAGAAATATTTTTTTTTTGAAGAATAGCACCTGATTTTTGTTGTTTTCACTGATGAAACAGTCGCAGCCCTGAACCGGGGAGTGATGGGCTGGAGCAGCTCTGACATTTCTCAGAATGTCTCTAAACTACTCTAAGGTTTTACTCCCCCCTCGAGGCAGCTCTAAACCACTGTATACCTCTTTTAAATTGCTCTAAAAGTCCTTTAATCCTATCTAAATCTCTGTATTGCTGCAAGAGGCAATTGCCTCAAAACAGTTGTGGTTTACACAACTCGAAGTGGTCACTAAACCACTCTAAAACTCAGCCCTCAACAGCCACTAAATGGCTCTGAATATCTCTAACAATTTACCACCACCTTTAAAATGCCTTTAAACTTCCCATAACCAACTCTAAACATCTGAAAAATAGCCCCAAATTCCTCCAAAACTGCTAAAAGCACACAAAGCAGTTCTGAGGAGCTGTAGTACCCCTTTAAGGAGGGCGAGGGTCCTCTAAACCGAATTAAAGTCTTTACAAACCTCCTCTTAGCAGCTTTCACAGTTGTCTGATCTTACCTAGAACTCCTCTGGATTGATCTGAAGATCCCCAAATTTCCTTTGGGCCTCTTAAACGTCTTCAAGGGCGCTAAAACTCCTTGAATATGCTCTGAATTCCTCTAAAATACCACCAGACAGCTACAAAATGTCTCTGATGAGCTCTTAAAGAGCTGTTATTACAGCCCCTCAATTACACCTTTGAAAATCAAATATTTCACTGGTTCTAAGACACTCCAGGGTGCCCCTGAACCAGTCTGGACTTCTATAAACAGCTCCAGAATACCTCTAAAATGCACTACACAGCTCTACAACACCTCTAAACACCTCTGAAACTCTTCTAATCAGCTATAAATTCCTCTAAAACCTCCACTCTACAACTCTGAAATTCCTCTAAATAACACTACTCCCTAAAATTCCTCCACACTGATTTAAGCAGCAGTAAAAGGCTTCAGAATGCATCTCGGACCCTTCCCAGTCTCCGTGCGACCAGTCTGGAACTCCCTACTGCAATTCTGAAACTCCTGTGTAGAGAAACAACTGAAACTTCTCTGAGGTCCTGTAAAACACCACGCTGAAGCTAACTCTTCCAAAGCCCCTGTAAACAGTTCTAAGCAGCTCTGAAGTCCCGTAAAGTGTGCCAAAACTCCCGTAAAGCACTCGAAACAACTATGACCTCCTTTACCTCTTCTAAACCTCTCCCAAAAACCTCAGAACTGATCTAAAACCCCATCTGTGTTGCTATTAACAGCACTAATGTGCCTCTAAATACATCTAAAATGCCTCTAAATCTCTATTGTACGGCTCCAAACTGCTTCTACACAGCTCTAAAATTCCTCCCAAGAACAAAACAGCTCTAAACCTCTTGGAGACCAATCTGTAACTGCTACGCTCTTCTAAGCAGCTCTAAACCACTTCAAGGTACTGTAAAACTTCTTTCATATGCCTTCAGCAGCACAAATAACTCTTAAAATACTCATAAAATATCTTCTGACCTTTCTCTGAAAGGCACTACAGAGCACTGAGCTGTTGTGGAACCTCCCAAAATACGCTGTGGGTCTGGAGCCAACGCTGCTTAACCTCTTCATTAATGACCTGAGTGATGGAGCGGAGAGCACCCGCAGAAGTCGCAGAGGGACCTTGGCAGGCTGGAGAAGTGGACGGACGGTGAACTTCAGCAAAGGCAAGGGCAACGTCCTGCAGCAGGGGAGGAATAAGCTCCCGCAGCAGTACGGGCTGGGGAGCGCCCAGTTGGAAACCAACTTGGCCGAAGAGGACCTGGGGGTCCTGGTGGACAAGCAGAACGTGAGTTGGCAATGTGACCTTGCCAGAGGTTGAGGGAGGTTGTTCTTCCCCTCGTCTCAGCGCTGGTGAGACTCATCTGGAGTGCTGGGTTCCCCAGCAAAGGAAAGACATGGACTTCCTAGAGCGAGTCCATCACAGGTGATTGTGGGATTGGACAATCTGTCTTACAAAGAGAGGCCGAGAGAGGTGGAACTGTTCAGCCTGGAAAAAGAGAAACTACCCATAGGGATGGAAGAGCATAGGGAAGAGGGGACTTCTGAAGAACGAGATGACCCTCAAAGAAAAGAAAAACACGCATGCTTTGTGAGAACCCGTTGATAGAGGCAAACCCCAGAGAAAGGCATCTCTGCACGTGAACAGCCCACAGTGAGCATATTTTGGAGTGGAGGAGGAATACCACAACTCCAAACTCCTGAGATTATTATGTGACTACGTGAAAAATGTGCTGCCAGTGCCCACAACAACGAGGGATTGTTCTCTTTACTGCAGGCTCCGGGCGCTCACAAGACGCGCTCTAGTGGAAGATTGGAAAGCACACAGTGAGGGCCGAATGCTTTATTGCACCCATTCCAGGGATGGGTGTCGAAAACCCAAATCGTTATCCCCAGGAAGCAAACCAAGCCCAGAGGAGAGCTGCAAGCTGCAGGCGTTCAAGGAAGACCCAGTGATGCTTTTTGGTGGTCGGTCCATATGCATTCTCTATGGCCTTTCATAACCTCTCTTCTTCTGAGTTTGGTAACAGCCACGAACGTGTGCAGGGCTCCGCCTGGTCTGGAGGTGCTGATGGTCTGGGGAGCAGATCTGCCTGGAGATGGTTTGGATTTCAGAGCAGCTGTGGTTGCGGTGGGGCCCACACTCTGCACGTGGTGCGCATCTGGTAAAACCACCTCGGAGAAGGAAACGGGAGCCACATGGGCTACACACGAAGAGTGGTTTTAGCTCCCCATGAGCCATTGTTTTCTGCTCACTTGTCGTAGCCTGACATCCATTTGCCTTTCTCACACAGCGGTGTGTGTCCCCCAGAGCCAGGGCACTGCACTGGTGTTGGGAGTGCTTCCAGCACCACAGAAGAACAGAAAACAGGCTGTTGGAAGTGTGAGAGATGAGGAAACGTGGAGCCAAAGCCTCTCCTGGTTGAAGTCCTTGTGCCGTCCTGCATCCTCCGCAGTGTGAGCTGCACCCGCGTCTCACCTTCACCTCTCGTTTCTCTGCGTCTTGTGGGTTTTGGTGCATGGTGTGGTTTTTCTCTTCACACATTATACCTTTATATGTTATTGGTTGTGGTTTCTTTTACCCAAATAGTGATAATTTGTAGAAGAACTGCAAATCAGAGGCAGAGTGTAATAGAAGGTCCCCACCACAGCAGGCATCCATCAGAAATAAGGAGTGTCTGTGGAGCTTGCAGGTAGCTAACCGTGGCGAGGAACAGAACAGCTGAACGCAACCTCTGCTTTACCAAAGTGGGACCAAAGCACAGAGGTTAATGGGTGGCTCATTTCTTCAATGCCACAGCTTTTAAATGTGATGCTGAGTACAGATTTGAGACCGTGAGGACGAAATGTGCACATTTGTCCCTTAAAAGAAAAGCAGAGATGTAAGATGAGTTGGGACGATGATGAGTTTTTTGGGTGTACGGGATTTTATTTTACGATAATGATAATATGTTGGTGCTTACTCTTAAAATACTGAGCTGTAGTTCTAGGTTTCATCTCCAATCGCACCTTTGTTTTTGTCTGTGAATAGAGAAAACACAAAATTTGACAAATTCGTCTGGAAACAATCTTTTAATAAGAGAGGCTCTTTATCACCGTTCTTAGGTCTTCGCAAGCTTTTGGCATGCCCTCTGCTGCTCGTTCCCTTTACGACAAGGCAGTGTGGGTTTGCTGCCTCAGTTACCACCACGAGCCTTTCAAAGTCCTTCTCGTTCAGTGGCACTTGGACTGCAGAACATCTGTTTTTCTATTGATGCCGAAAATGCCAACGAATTAAACTCTCTAAGATTCGTTTTGGAGTTTTAGGAAGGAAGCATCCTTTATCGGGGATGGGATCTCCATCAACCGCATGCAGCGAGACGAGAGCTGGGACAGAAGAGATTCCCCACTTCCATGCTTATGGATACATTTTCCCAGAAATCTCGCGCATATTCTATTACTTTTCAGGGACTAATTTTAACGTTATGAAACTTCACAACAGTCAAAACTCCCGGCTCCAGCTCTGTCTGACCTTGCCATTTTGGATAAGACAGAGCCTCCAAACAGAGGCGATTACAGCAGACCCTCTGTTCAGCACAGATCACGCTTCACACAAGACATTATCGTTTTCAAAGAAAGAACAGTGTCTGAAAAACATCTTTTAAAGAAAACACTGTATCAGAGGGACGTGCTGGTTAAGTTTCAAAACCCACAACTGCTTAGAGGAAACTTAATTGTACTTCAGCTTAAATTAAAATATTCCACTTTGAAATATTCCATATATTGTATCGCTGTTAAAGTGTGCACGGGATGTGTGTCTCTAAGCAGCTTCAGGAGGGACTTGGATGCTGTTCATCACAGCAGAAGCATGAACTTAGAATCATAGTTAGAATCATATCCGGGGAACTACAGGCCTGTCAGTCTCACCTCAGTGCCAGGGAAAGTCATGGAACAGGTAATCTTGAGTGCTATCATGAAGCACATGCAAGAGAACCGGGTGATCAGGCCCAGTCAACATGGGTTTACAAAAGGCAGATCTTGCCAAACTAACCTGATCACCTTCTATGACAAAATCACTCAACTACTGGATGGGGGAAAGGCTGTGGATGTAGTCTTCTTGGACTTCAGTAAAGCCTTTGACACAGTTTCTCACAGCATTCTGCTTCAGAAACTGTCAGCCTCTGGCCTGGACAGGCGCACACTCTCCTGGGTTGAAAACTGGTTGGATGGCCGGGCCCAGAGAGTGGTGGTCAATGGAGTTAACTCCAGCTGGAGGCCAGTCACAAGTGGAGTTCCTCAGGGCTCAGTACTGGGTCCAGCTCTGTTCAATGTCTTTATCAATGACCTGGACGAAGGCATTGAGTGCACCCTCAGCAAGTTTGCAGATGACACTAAGCTGGGAGGAAGTGTCGACCTGCTGGAGGGTAGGGAGGCTCTGCAAAGGGATCTGAACAGGCTGGACTGCTGGGCCGAGACCAATGGGATGAGGTTTAATAAGACCAAATGCCGGGTCCTGCACTTGGGGCACAACAACCCTATGCAGCACTACAGACTGGGGGAAGAATGGCTGGAGAGCTGCACAGAAGAGAAGGACCTGGGGGTGCTGGTTGACAGCCGACTGAACATGAGCCAGCAGTGTGCCCAGGTGGCCAAGAAGGCCAATGGCATCTTGGCTTGTATCAGAAATGGGGTCTCCAGCAGGTCCAGGGAGGTTATTCTCCCTCTGTACTCGGCACTGGTGAGACCGCACCTCGAATACTGTGTTCAGTTCTGGGCCCCTCACCACAAGAAGGATGTTGAGGCTCTGGAGCGTGTCCAGAGAAGAGCAACAAAGCTGGTGAGGGGGCTGGAGAACAAGTCTTATGAGGAGCGGCTGAGAGAGCTGGGGTTGTTTAGCCTGGAGAAGAGGAGGCTGAGGGGAGACCTTATTACTCTCTACAACTGCCTGAAAGGAGGTTGTGGAGAGGAGGGAGCTGGCCTCTTCTCCCAAGTGACAGGGGACAGGACTAGAGGGAATGGCCTGAAGCTCCGTCAGGGGAGGTTCAGGTTGGATATCAGAAAAAAATTCTTCACAGTAAGAGTCATTGGGTACTGGAACAGCTGCCCAGGGAGGGGGTTGAGTCGCCTTCCCTGGAGGTGTTTAAGGAACGGGTGGATGAAGTACTTAGGGACATGGTTTAGGGAGTGTTAGGAACGGTTGGACTCGATGATCCAATGGGTCCTTTCCAACCTTGTGTGATTCTGTGATTCTGATTCTGTGATAGAATCGTTTGGGTTGGAAGGGGCCCTAAAGCCCATCCAGTTCCACCCCCTGCCATGGGCAGGGACACCTCCCACTGGATCAGGGGCTCCAAGGCCCATCCAACCTGGCCTGGAACACCTCCAGGGATGGGGCAGCCACAGCTTCTCTGGGCAACCTGGGCCAGGGCCTCACCACCCTCAGCGTGAAGAAATCCCTCTTTACATCTAGAACTTCTGTCTCTCGTGCAGCTCCGGGGCGTGTGGGTAGACAACCAGAGCGGAGCCGATCTTGTCTGAGCTTCTTCTGCTGCAAACGCGCTTTCCTCACTATATTCCACCACCAGCAAAAAGACATCCTCCCCTTTTTTTCCAACAGTGATTTGTGTCTGGGCAGAAATCCCTGCTGAAATCCAGAGAGCTGTTAACAAGATGCTCCCAAATCTCCTGCCTGGATGCTCTGCTGTCCATCTTGGCTACGACGTTGCGTTCCTCCCGCAAAGCCTGGGGTAGAGCCCGGCGCCTCCTCAGCTCTCCCGGTATTGTAATCTAAAGTTTGCAAGTGGTGCTTCTCAATCCAAGCGAGCCTTAGCTTTTAGCCATGGGTTGTAGCGTGCCGGTTGTGGCGAGCTGTTGTGCGGGGACGTCAGAGGAAGCTGGGAGGAGAGCAGAGGGCGATGCGGCGATGCTCTCGGCGGAGAGCTGTCAGCTGATCGGCCCAGCTGCCATCCGCCTCCTGCCTGCTCAGCGATTTTTCATATCCAAGCATTTAGACACCCTGTGGGGAGCGGAGCCGGGAGCAGCCGCGGCCGTCCTTTGGGAAGGGCTTTGAGCCCGGGGTCTCTGCAAACCCCATCTCCCTCCTGGGCTGCCGGCGTTACCAGGAGTGTGCTAGACCACAGCCTGCCTGGAGGAAACGGGACTGAACCCTCCCTGCAGCCGCTGCTCCCAGACCTGTCCTGCGCTAAGCCACCCTTCCAAGCAACCAAAAGGCTGTTTGTTCTCTCCAACCAAAGGTAACAGCCTTGCAAAGTCCCCTTTGTCCCAACTCTGCCTGTCCAGTTTTGCTGTTAACAGAAGTCGGACTGAGCTGAACTGAAGATGGTAATAATTTTTATCTCTTTCTTTTCCAAACAGCTCGATGACACCCAGAAAGAAGTTACGAGGTCTCGTAGCCGCTACAATCACTCCAATGACTCCTGACGGGTGAGTCCTCAAAGATGCACTGATTACTGTTACTTTACACCCCCGTTTTCCTTCTTTCTTATTTGGAACTAATTTGTTTTGGTTTGCTTTAAAAAAACAGATTTCTGGTGGGATGGGGAAACTCCTGGGTTGGTCCTTCTAGGACCGGAGCGGGATCCTTTAGCCTCTGCACCTTCCTGTTGCCCAGCAAGTGCTGGGGGTCTGGGTTTAGAGAGTTTGGATCAGTGTCACATCTCTTTGTCTGCTGCTTTTGTAGATGCCAACTAAATCACAGTAAGGTTATATCTATGATCTTTAAGGTCCCTTCCAACCCTAACTCTTCGATGATTCTATATACGTAGAATATTGCGGTATTTTCACATGTTAAGGAAAATCACAATCCCAGTTGAAAAGAGCTCTTGAGAGCTAGAAAACAATCATGAAAACGTGAAAGCCTGTTAGATTTTTCTTCCTCCTGGCTAACCCATGCCTGTGTTCGTGTGCGTACGTGCGTGTGTGCAGAGAGTTGGTTTAAACCTGAAGAAAATACTGCAAGGACTGCGCAGTTCTGAAAATAACATCTGAGTGAAGATCGGCACGTGTTTGTGAGGAAGGCGGTGAAGTTTTGCCAGCGCAGCCCTCCGAATGGGAGCCTTTGCTTTTTAAAGCGTGGTACTCTCTCGGTCAGGGAGCGCATTTGCATTGCAGGCACTGCTTCATTTCTTGCTTTAGAGGAAACATTTCTGGTGTAGTTGTTGGTTACTACTCAAATTTATTGCAGCATGGTACGTGGAGAGTGCTGATACATTCTGTGAAAGCAGCTGTGAAATTGTGGGTGATGTCTGAACCCACTCAAGGTCCCAGGACCGACTTCCAGACTATAGGGCTGGTCTGTACATCTGACAAACGAACCCGGCAGTGAAATGTTATACACCGATCAACAAAATAAGTTTGTCACACAGAGAAGATAAACCTAGAATGCAGTTTCCCCTGTTTGCAGGGAAGTCTGTTGCTTTCCTCATCCTTTCACGTGAGGGAGAGGTCAAAGTCACATCCAACAGATGCCGTTTCACGGTCTGTGTCCAGCAGTTACAAGTGAAGTTTAACTATTTGCCAGCACTTGCACAAATGTCTTTGTGCTCTCAAGAGGACTCCTGTTTCCCTCAACAGTCAAAAAGGTTTGAGAGCCTCTCTTTCTCTCTTACCTCCCCTCAAAAGGTCCTTTGCCGTGACGAGCCTGCAGTAATTAGAGGTTAGAACAGTGAACTTCTTGTTGTGAAGAAGAGAACGCGGAAGAAAGGATTCAGAACTGAACTGTTCCCTTAAATGTTAAAAACGTGCTGAGGGTGTCGTACGTTGGGGTAATCTGTGTGTGTGCAAATGCAAGGCTTCAAAAATATGTGGGGTTTTTTTTGTTTTCTTAATCTCTAAGTTTAAGATATCTGTGGGTGGAGATTTAATGGTTGCTGAGGCTCCTAAGATTGCTTTCATTTCAGCCAAATTAACCTCCCGGTGATTGGTCAATACGTGGATTATCTGATAAGCAAGCAGAATGTGAAGAATGTTTTTGGTAAGTGCTTTTTTTAGCAGTAACTGCGTTACACTCCTTTTGTCCAGATCACAACTCTATGATAAGAGCAGTAGTGATAAGAGCAGTAGTGATAAGAGCAGTAGTGATAAGTGATACTGCCTGGTAAGAGCAGTAACGGGATGGACTGTGGATGCGGGATCATCCTAGACATTTATATTGACCAGCGGAAAGTGTGTAAGTGATAGTTAGCGCGTTTGCTGTTGCCCGCACCCCTTTTCTGTGTGGGATAAAATAAGCACTGCCTTCAAACGGTGACATTGCCAGAGATGGGTGGTTGATGCTGTCTTGGCAGAGAAGACTCAACTAAATGATTCTTCCCTTTGCCTGGGCAAGATACAATCCTCTGACTAAAATATCAGCTCAGGAATAGAGGGAATTTGATAAAAAGAAGCCCAGTGGGTTTCTTCTGGAGACCTGTGGTGCGCTGGGGGATTCCAAGGTGGTCGCTACCCCCATCCCTCTCTGTTCTGCCTCTGTCTCGGGGACCACTGCGGGGCAGCTGAGTAGAGAAACCAGCGTCTGCTAAAGCACTTTGTTCACGGCCGGGCATCGTTAAGTAAGCTCAAGTCAGTGATAAGATTTTGGTTCAAAACTTATGCGGAAAGAGTGCCAAGACAAAAAAGGAAAGCGTGGCAGGGATTTCAGCTATCCCAGTTTAATCTGTTGTTGTGATCAAACGTACTGACATCTTCTTGTTTTCCATGGGGTGCTTTAGGCCAGGTAGGACACGTGGTTTCTCTCACAACAGACTCCAGTTCTCAGGTCAGGCTCTGTCCTCGAGGTGGAGGAGAGGCAGTCGCTCTGCCGGCCAGGGGTGTGTTCCTCGGTGCTCTTGGCATGGCCTGGCTCACCTTGCAGGGGGAAGGAGGCAGCACCAGCTGAACGTGCTCGGGAAATTTCCCAGGGTCAGCAGCTGATTCTGCTTCCTCCGTCCCACCACTGCTGATCCCGAAACTCCCAGGTTTCTGGCACAAGCATTTAGTAATGCTAACGCTGCCATCCCCATACGGATGTTGCTGTGGACAATTTCTGTCTTAAAATGAGTTGGGGTACAATTATTTCTGTTTAATAGAATGAAAAGTGTCAATTCTTCTCTTCAGTAACCCAGCGCTTGTAGGCCAGACCTTAGCAAGTGTGTTGTGTTGTGTTGTGTTGTGTTGTGTTGTGTTGTGTTGTGTTGTGTTGAAACAGTGAACGGCACAACAGGAGAAGGACTGTCCCTTAACATCCAGGAGAGGAAGCAGTTGGCGGAAGAATGGGTCTGCCAAGGAAAAGACAAGTGAGTAGCTGGGAGTCAACAGGGGATTCTAGATCTCGAGTTATGGTATAGACATGCGTGATGCATTGCAAAGCCACATCTGCTGATGGGGTGGGGTTTTGGAGTATCTTGTTGTTGGCCTTTGTTCCCCGGCTCCTTTATCATAGAGGTGGGTGGTGTTGTCACTGCCAGTCAGCTGGTGTCCATTCCTCGTTCTTTGAGGAAGGGTATTGGACAGAAATAAACTGGTGCAAAGGCTCACAGTCCGTGTGGACATAAAGGAGAAACACAGAAATGGGACTGACGGACTGGAACGTGGGAGGTACCGCTGCCAGGAGCAGACAGGCGGTCAGAGGTGCTGCTGTGAGGCTGAACTCTTCTCATAGTTCTGCAGAGAAATAGGTTTAGAAAGCAAAGATATACTTTAATATACTTCCATTTTCCCAGCTTCCCCTTAAATCCTTAATGTCTTCATTTTAACTTCCTAATGACGTGCTAAGATTTGTCTTCATGATTCGTATTTCCCTATGTGTTTCTTTTTTCCACCCTGTGTGTCTGCTCTTCAGGTCAACACCAATTCAGCTCCCTTTTAGGTCTAATCTAGCCCAGCGAAGGCCTTGGGCTGCAGCTCCCTGATCGCCAGCGATTCACTTTGGCAGCCTATTTTTCACTGAAAGCTCCCCAAACCTTCTGAATTTGTTCTTGTGCAGATTGGACCACGTGATCGTTCATGTGGGGGCACTGAGTCTGCCAGAGTCCCAGGAGCTGGTGTGTACTTGATCCGTTTCCTTTCCACTAGATGTGTAATATGGATAAAGCAGATGTGCCTGCAGATGCTTTCCATTCTTTCTTTCACAGGCAAGACACGCAGCAGCTATAGGTGCTAGTGGCATTGCTGTAATAGCCCCCTTCTTGTTCAAACCCACCAATAAAGGTGAGTAGGTGTGACTGCCAGACCTGCTGAGGCCCTCTTATATTGCCCTCCAAACCTTCATCGTGGATAAAGGATTAACGGCATCTTCTTTCTTTGAAAAGCATTCGGATGGTAATATTTGCAGCCCTGTCCTGTCTGGTGTCATGCAAAAACAGAACCTAGAAGCATTTTTTAAAGATGGGAGATGTCAGAGTCTCCCAGTGAGAAGTGGAGAGGATGTCTCTTGGGATGTATTTTGTTAGGGTCTCGTAAAAAGAAGAGTTGCTTATGGAAAGAGTAGTTAACCAGTCTGTCTTCTGAATAGGTAGGATGGAGTACGCTTGATCTGGGCCGTGCTAGGAAGCAGTTGGTTCCATGCTGGACACTGACCAAGCCGATAAGCTGCTGGTACACAGGTGTGCCACCTGTTACTGAGGTGATCTGGTTTGGTTCTGAGCACCGAAGGGTACCTCAGCGCTTATAAATGGAGCATTTTGCTTTTAATACAATGGACCGCCTGAATTGAGGTTGTCTGAATTAATTATGAATGGAAGTGTTCGTATGAAAGCACCAGAAGGAACCAGAGTGGATTGCCAGAGTGGCTGGTATTGACAGCCGAGGACACGACCAGTGGCGATCAAACTGGTAAGCGCAGAGGAACAGCAGGAAGAGCAGCAGAAAACCTTCACTGATTGTATCAGGATGGCAGCGAGGTCTCAGCACGCAGCTGTTCCTGCTATGCCGGTGTGAGGACTGCCTAAGATTTATGAAGGATGCAGTGAACAAGATTCTCTGGAAGAATCTCAGCCATAAGAATAACTCTTTGATTGCTAAAAAGGTACCAAAAAGTTACCCAAAAATCTGTTCATCATCACCATCAAGCAGTGCCCCAGGGAGGCGAACGTGAACGCGATTCCTTGTGCTCTGGGTCGCACACGAGTGACGCCGGTGAGACCCCACGGGCACATGGGTCTGGCAGTTTGCATCTGTGAGAGCGTGCATGAGCTGTATCTGTTCAAAGAGCGAGTGTGAGTTACAGAAATGGGTTTAGTTTAGAATAAGTATCATCTTTGCCTTCCCCCAGGTCTTCCGCTGGGTTTTGTTACATTTCCTTTTGGTGATGCCTGCAGGTTTTCATAAGCTTGGCTCTGTATGGTGCACAAGCCATAGACAGCCTCTCCGCAGCCCCTGGCTGCCGGGGATCCAAACTGCCTTTCACTATGGATAGTTTCCTTCTTGATTGTTTTCTTCCAGATGAGCTGATTGCTTTCTTACAGAAGGTCGCGTCGGAAGCCCCTGCCGTTCCGTTTTATTACTATCACATTCCTCCTCTGACGGGCGTGAAAAGTAAGTAGCAGTGCTCAGTCAGCTCTTCCTGGGCTCACAGCAACCAAGACAGGAAAATAAAGTGGATTCCTCTTCATTAGTATAAAGTCATGGATTATGACTACTGAACAACTGGGATGGAGGAGGTGATGCTGACTGTGGCTTTGCAATCAGTGTGGATCAGGATAGGTAATTGCCTTGGATAACCATAGCTGAATGCTGATTTTTGCAAGGTAGTTACCACCATCTCTCTTGGTATATACTGACTGCTCGTGTTGGCTCGTAAATTACCCGTGAGACCACAGTGCTGCTCGAGTCTTACTGTTTATTTAGCAGAGGAATAGAAGGGAGATCTTTGCTTATTTGCTCTAGACAGCAGGTTATGTGCTGTTTCTGGATGGGTGACATTTATTTATTTATTCTCAAATACGTTGTTGCCAGTTCATTGCTGAATGAACTCCCTTCCCCAGGGGTTTTTCCCTTCCGATCTGGTAAAAGGAATGCTTCAGAGAGGGTGGAAACGTGTCTTTTGTATAACTCCGGGGAATAATCGTGCTGAAGTTGTCTTACTGGTTGTTTTAGAGCTGTATAGCTTAGTAGGCTCAGGCCAAAAGCAAACGACTTGTTAAAACAGCAGGTGTCCCTCTTGGGGAGAGGCAGGGAAGTCTCCCAGAACGGGGTGTGTTTCTTCATATGTTCTGCACAGTTCGTGTTGAAGAGTTGCTGGATGGAATAAAAGAGCGGATCCCCACCTTCCAGGGTGTGAAGTTCAGCGACAGGGACCTCTTGGACTTTGCACAGTGTATACACAAGCACGAGAGGGAACAGCTGGCATTTCTTTATGGGGTGGATGAGGTAAAAAGCTCCTCTTAAAAACTATTTCTTCTATGGCATTCTCTTGCTTTGGCCTTGGGGGAAAAAAGTAACCCTGGACATTCAGTGCCAGGTAGTTTTGCTGCTCCCTCCCACCATCCTTTTTAATTTAATTTTTTTTTTACATGAAGTAAAAATGTTTTTTTTTCTCCCTCTCCCCAAACTAGCAACTATTGAGCGCACTGGCAATAGGGGCACATGGAGCAGTTGGAAGGTCAGTATGGCTCGGACTCCTTCCCCTTGACACACACACCTTGTTCTTGTGTCTTCCACTCCCTACCCAGTATTTATCTCCCACTCTTTACCCAGTATCTCTCTAAATCCCTCCTGCACAGCGGGGTAAGGCCATACGGTACGAAGCAGACAGGCAAGGTAGCTCCAGCGCTGGCGATGGGACAGGCGTATAAGCTGGGATTTCGGAGTATGTTCCTTTGGGTGATTATTGCTGCAGTCTGTAAGCTCACCCAAAGGTTTAAAAGCATTTCTTTATCCTCACAGCGACTTTTTGAAGTAGGGGATCATTTTTATCTTCATTAGGTGGGTCAGGAACCGAAACCCTAAGAGGTTAAAGTCATTTACCTCAGTTCACATGAGAGGGCTGGGAGGAATAGGGCTCTGCTGAGTTTAATTTCCGCTTTGTCTTCTGCTCCCCACACCAGGCTGCTCAGCTGAATCACTGTGTAATAGCTGCGTTCTTGAGAGACGGCCCATTAAATGAATAAGCAACTGGAAAATTAAGTGATTGACTTGCTGTGTTGCCTAATTGTTCCTTTTTAATTTCAATTTTGAAAAGCAGTTCCATTTGGAAGGAACTGGGAAGAGAAATCTGCGCTCTAACCTCCTCCGTAGGGCTTGGCAGGCTTCAGATGCTCGACAGTATAAACCGCACACGGATTGCATGAATCTCTGGCATAATAATGGCATTCTTGTAATGTCAACAGTGAAAGCCTGTGGCTGCATCTTTTGTTTCAGTGGTTCGAAGCTCCCCTTTTGTGTTACTGATTCTATTTCTGGTTTGGTTTTCTTTGGCAGCACGTACAACTATTTGGGCCGAAAAACCAATCTGATGTTGGAAGCCTTTGCAAAGCCAGACCTTGCGTTAGCTCGGAAGTACCAGGTACGGTGTTGTCACAGTATCCTCAGTCTTTACCGGAGCTGTTTTCCGTGTGGTTTTGTCATCCATACCCTGAGGTAGCTTTATTAAAGCCAACTTCCTTCAGTCCCAATCTCCCCCCCGTTTGTTATTCATCTCTCCTCACCTTTTTGACCAGTCTTTTACTACCTTTTAACCAAGTTCTGCCTTACTCATCCTTCAGCCCTCTAATCTCCTCTGTGCAGAGTGAGCAACAGCCTGGCCTTTTCCCTCCGACAAGCCCACAGTGGCCAAGCCCCTTGGCTGGGAATATCCTGTTGATACTTTACCAGAAAGCCATCCCAAATCAGCTCAGCCGTCAGCCCTGTTGTTGCCGTGCTGCTTGAAGATCTGTGAGCAGCTCTGAGCAACCGCTATACAAACTATACCCTGTGGGTTTATGTCCCCCTGGGAGATGTGAGGCACCCTTCTTTTGCCTTAAAATAGAAGGGATTTCTGAGTGAATGCCTAAAAATATGCCTGAAGGATGATCTGCTCTGGGAAGTCTCTTCTCTAGGCAGTGGATATTCAGAGTTGTAAACCTTCAGAGCCTGATGTGAGAGTTCCCAGTGTTCTCAGACTGCTTGCAGTGAGGGTCAGCTTGAACAAGAGTGAGAGACAGAGAGGGAGCAATGGTTTTCTTCTATTCCAAAGGAATTCAGTTTGTATTTCCCATAGACCAGCCAGGTGGGCAAGGGCTTTTCTCCAAGCTGTGCAGCAGTTGTGTAAGATGTAAATATCTTAATATCTCCAGATGCTTTTACATCTTAAAATCAGGAGGAGTGAATAAACCACTGTCTGTCTCTGTTCTAGTTTCTGACCGGGGACTTTCTCAACTTTGTCATCAAACTAGGTGAGTCCTACACCGCATCTGGCCCTCATTATGTTTAAAAGTGCAAAGCTGGTGCTCCAAACTCTCATGTTGCTGTACTCTCAGAACTTCCTGAAAAACTGTGCAGTAAGAAAAGTTGCGTGTGCCGTTTCCCAAGTTAGTAGCAGCCGGGAGCTCAACAAACAGAGCTGACCAAACATCCCCAACAAATTCCCCTCTCACGTTCTTCCTTCTTCTGTGAAATCTCACAGCCTTAAAGCTGTGACTCTCTCTGACTTAACTTTTTTCTTATCCTGACTTTTTCCGTGGGTTGTTTTGTTCTGTCTCCAAAGCTTGTTTCTACAGAATCATTTTTCAGGAACAGCAGTGCTCAAGAAGGAAAACAGCTCCGATCCTTGTCTCTCCTGCCTTGCTATAATTTAGACTGTACAAGACCAAAGCATCTTAAAGTGGAACGACTTTTATAAACAAAACCAAGTTTTGATATAAAAAGCAATCAAAACCACCCAATTCAGAGTAGCGTAAGGAAACTAAACCAGACATTTCATGGCTTTCACTTAAAGAAGAGAACAGTTCACTGTGTTTTTGTTGCACACATGCAAGCCCAAATGAATCTAGCTGGGCTTTAGTGTGCGGTTGTATTACTTGGGTTAAAAGTCAGAAGAAACGCATTGTTATTTAGTCTTTGAGGTAAAGAGGCAAACACTCAATTCCCAGAGGTGCCTAAGGAGGCTGGAGCTATGGGCAGAGAGGCCACCTGAAGTTTCCCGTGGTGGTTCAAGCTGGTACTCGGTGTCATTGTCACATGGTGGTAGGATGTTGCTATACCCAAGGCTTGGTTTTATGTGAGTCTGCATCGGGGTAGCTCAAAGGTTGGGGTGATGAATTGGCTGGGATGGCTCAGCTTACCAGGGAAGGCAAATTTGAAGCCCTATTTTTGATTTTTGCTTGGTTTACATACAGAGGACTGGCAAGGGGAAAGGAGCACACACACAGCCCCAGCTGTCCGTAAAACTGACACAGTGGTTTGGGAAGTGCATGTTGAAGAAAATACTCTATTTAGTATTAGAGGGAAACAATAATGGTATAATTTATCGTTTTTTTACTGTAGTGTCTTTCCTGTTTGCCTGCATGATCATCTCTTAGTTATGCTGTTCTTGCTCCTGTGAAGGGATGTAAGCCTGGTTTATGCTGGATTACGCAGGAACTCTATGCTTTTTTGGACACCTCTACCGACATTGCTCTAAGCAAAATAACCTGTTGGTGACTTTTGTCCACCCAGGTTTTGGTGTTGCACAGACTAAAGCTGTGATGACTCTTGTTTCTGGCATTCCCATGGGACCTCCACGGCTTCCACTTGTTGATGCCTCTGAGGAGTTCATCGTCAAGGCCAAAGCCAAGCTGGACAGCATTGTGTGGCCTGACAGTGACTGATGTTCACTTCCATGTCGACCTCGATGTGGCAGCTCCTTTTCTGGGATTCGCCATCACTTGGCACGTTCCCCGTATGACGGGCTGAGATTTCTTTCAGGGAACTGGCAGCGAGCCTGAGCCCTTTCTTGTTAGGGCTGGCCTTGCTGGCACACGTGTAGCCACCTTCTTGTGCACCTTCACTCTGCTCCCTGGGAGCTCTGCACATCCCAGGACCAGCTGGTATCTTTTCATAAGAAATTAAAATAGCGAATTTTCCCCTGTTGAAGGATCCTGATTCCTTTTGTCTAGAAAAGAGGAAGATCCGTCTCCGCCCTCCCTCCATCTAGATCATACTTTGTCCTCTCCCTCCACGAGCATTTCCAGCAGGACACTGTGATCTTAGACACTGGTGTCGCACTATCTGTTTGCTCAGACTGGGATCTGACTGTCATGAAGTCAATAGCACACTGACTGTGTACATACAATCCTGGTGTTGTCTGATCTCTTTGTACATGCGCAGGGACACCTCCCACTGGATCAGGGGCTCCAAGCCCCATCCAACCTGGCCTTGAACACCTCCAGGGATGGGGCCGCCACAGCTTCCCTGGGCAACCTGGGCCAGGGCCTCACCACTCTCATCGTGAAGAAATTCCTCCTTATGTCCAGTCTAAATCTGCTCCTCTCCAGTTTACCCCCATTGCCCCTCGTCCTATCCCCACAAGCCTTTGTGAACAGCCCCTCTCCAGCTTTCTTGTAGCCCCTTCAGGTACTGGAAGGTGACTCTGAGATCTCCTCGGAGCCTTCTTTTCTCCAGGCTGAACACCCCCAACTCTCTCAGCCTCTCCTCCTATGGGAGGTGCTCCAGCCCTCTCATCATCTTTGTAGTCTTCTCTGGACCCGTTCCAACAGCTCCATCTCCTTATGCTGAGGATTCCAGACCTGAACACAATCCTCCAGATGAGGTCTCACAGGAGAGGAATAAAGGGGCAGGATCCCCTCCTCCCTGCTGGCCGCGCTGCTGGGGATGCAGCCCAGCACACGGCTGGTTTCTGGGCTGGGAGCGCACCTTGCCGGCCCCTCCCGAGCTCCTCACCCCCTACACCCGCAGCCCTGCCCGCTCTCCGCCCTCTTCGCTCCATTTCCGCCTTTCCCCACCACCTCCACCCCCTCCCACCATTTCCAGCTCCTCCCAGCTCCTCCTCCCCCTGCCCTCCACGCCCTTCTCCCAACACTTCCGCCCTTCTATTACTACTTCCGCCCTTCCCTACTTCCGGCATTTCCGGCGCTCCACTTCCGGCGCGGGGGCGGGCCGGGGCGGCTGTTCGGGCCCTGCGCGGCGATGGGGGACGTGAAGAACTTTCTGTACGCGTGGTGCGGGCGGCGGCGGCTCAGCCCCGCCTACGAGATCCGCGCCGGCGGCACCCGCGGCCGCCCCGGCTTCCGCTGCGAGGTGCGGGGCGGGGGGCAGCGGGGAGGCTGGGCGGCAAAATGGGGGGAGCACAGATTGTGGGGCCAGCAGAGACGGTGGGGTTCCGCCTGGGCTCATAGAGGCTTTGGATCCAGCAGAGAGAGTGGGGTTCAGGCTAGACTCATAGAGAGGCTTTGGATCCAGCAGAGAGGGTGGAGTTTCGGCTGGTCTGGTGCAAAGGTTGTGTGTGCAGGAGAGATATTTGGGTTTCTGCTAGTCTCATAGAGAGGTTTTGGATCCAGCAGAGAGGTTGGGGTTCCGTCTGGGCTCAAAGAGAGGCTTTGGATCCAGCAGAGAGGTTTGAGTTCCTGCTGGTCTCATAGAGAGGTTTTGGATCCAGCAGAGAGGTTGGAGTTCGTCTGGGCCCATAGAGAGAGAGGTTTTGGATCCAGCAGAGAGGTTTTGGATCCAGCAGAAAGGTTGGGGTTCAGGCTAGTCTCATAGAGAAGTTTTGGATCCAGCAGAGAGGTTGGGATTCTGCCTGGGCTTGTAGGGAGGCTTTGGATCCAGCAGAGAGGTTGTAGTTTCAGCTGGTCTCATAGAGAGGTTTTGGATCCAGCAGAGAGGTTGGGATTCAGGCTGGGCTGAAAGAAAGGCTTTGGATCCAGCAGAGAGGTTGGAGTTCAGTGTGGATTCGTGGGAAGGTTGTGGGTCCAGCAGAGAGGCTTGTGTTCAGGCTGGTCTGGTGCAAAGGTTATGTGGCCAGGAAAGAGATTTGGCTTCTTGCTGGTCTCATAGAGAGGCTTTGGGTCCAACAAAGAGGTTTGGGTTCAGGCAGGTCTGGTGCAAAGGTTGTGTGTCCAGGAGAGAGATTTGAGTTCAGGCTGGTCTCGTAGAGAGGCTTTGGATCCAGCAGAGGAGTTGGGATTCAGGCTGGTGTGATGGAGGGGTGGTGGGTCCAACAAACAGGAATTGCTGCTCGAAAGGTTGTCTCTAAGTTTATGAAATACGTTGCTTCTCGCTAGCTGTAATAACTTGGAGCTACGGTAGAGGACAGGCAAGCTCCCTCCTGGCCCTGTTGTCTGAGGGCTTGGGGTTAAAGGAAAGTGACGCTGGGCAGAGTTTGCCGCTGTGCATTGCAGGATCCCTTCCTACACCGAGATGCTTTCATTGGCAAGGTTTTGGCAAACGTGCTCGCTGAGCATGGACTGCATGTTTTCTTTAACAGGCATAAAGTATACAGGCAAAAGCTACAGAAATACGTGTATGTATAATGATAAGTAACGATACTTAGTAATGGCGTTTCTCCTGTGCTTATTATCAAATGGAATTTGGTGTTTCAGTGGGTGTTCTTGGTTTCCAAGCCCCTTTTTGCTTGCCCCTGTCCCAGAGCTGTGTTTGTATTTGCAGGTGCGAGTGGAAGGCTTTAACTACATTGGCATGGGCAGCTCGACCAACAAGAAGGATGCACAGAGTAACGCTGCTCGAGACTTTGTCAACTACTTAGTGCGGGTGAATGAGATGAAGAGAGAGGAAGTTCCTGCTTTTGGAGTAAGCCCCTCTTTCTCCTCCTCTCCCAAATCTTTAATTGCAGCACTGTGCGCCATTGTGTCTCGTCGCAGGAGTTCAGTCTGACACCCGTGTGCAGTGAATAAGTGGAAGTGCAGGACGTCTCTGTGCAGTGCTGGAATATATACAGGGAACATTGTAGGATGGTGGTGTAAAACCAGCTGCTTGTTGGTCTGCGGAACTGGTGAGGCTGGTGAGCAGTCAGAGCCGCCGTGAGGCACGGCCTGGCTTTACGAGTGCCGAGCACTCACATGTGGCACTGGGAATGGTTTTAAATGCACGCTATGATATAGAATACTGCGTGCTTCAGAAACATAGAATAAAACTAAAAATACCATAGGCTTCTCAAGCCAGGTACTGAAAATTTGGCATTTTTTAACTGCGGCTCCTTACATGTGTCACAGGGTCACTGCTTTTTATGATGTTTTGTGAGCTGTGCAAGTATCAGCAATGACTGTCATGTGAAAGCAGAGGAAGAGGGTAACAACAACAGCTGATCTAATGGGCAGCCTGATCTAGTGGGATGCCCCTGCCCAGGGCAGGGGAGTTAGAACTAGGTGATATTTAAGGTGCCTTCCAACCCAAACCATTCTATGATTCTAGAGAACAGTAAACAAAGCATGAAGATGTGCTTTACATTGGTAAAGAAGGGTCTTTTTCTAGTTCCTCGTTAAGAATCTAGGTGTGTTAGACACAGTTTGATCACTAGAAGTGGTGTCCCTGCCCTGTTAGCTGTGGGGAGGCCCTGTGCTAGCAGGACCTGTGCTGTTTCTGAGGTGCCGGTTGGTTTCGCGGCAATGCAGCGTGCTGCACGGCGGGGTCCTGGGCAGGGAGAGCATGTTCTCTGGGTGAATCAAGCAGAGGTGGTGTGATCAGTTAGCTAAACATCTCGAAATGGGAAGAATTCAAGGTATTAAATGTCTGCTTACAGTGTGTTTTTCGTGCGTTTGTGAATTATATTTGATTCCCCTTGGAAAGGGACCAGTACCAGTTATTTTAACCTGAGTCCTGAACCAGTTGATATTATTCCTGAACACAGTAAGTCAAGGCTACTTGTTGGTTGGAATTCCTTGTGCAGAACACCCACAAAAAGCCAAATACTCAGCAGTTTTATTCCTTTCAGGTTTTAAAAGGGTGTTACTGTTGATGTAGCTGCTGTGTAAGGGTACATGATCTCTTTAAACTGCTGTAGGTAAATAGTAACAAGACTTTGTACAGAGGTGCTGATGCTTCCCTTCGTTCTCTCTCCTAGCCAGCAACTGGTGATGCCCTTGATGGACACGAAGCCGCTAGAGATGTTTCTGGTTCTAGTTCTACTCTGGGTGGACCTCTTCCTCCGCATTTGATTATAGCGGCGGAACAGACGAAAATAGGTAAGGCAGTGAAAACTGTAGTTTTCGTGCGTGGATATAAGATATGCCCGTAGATTTGGGAGTGGGTTTTTTTCCCAAACTGCGTAATTCTGCAGGCGTAAGCCTGGTAGAAGTCATTGTAGTTTTGAGGCAGGGATGTGAGATCTGAGGGCTCAAGTCCTGCTGACATTGCCAGGCAATACCTCTCCCTTACTAAGAAGGTCTTTTGGGAGAGTTAGTTTTGTTTTGGTGGTTTTTCTTTTTCTGTGTGGCAGGCAATGGCCCAGACGCAGCATCTGGAACCTCTGGCAGTAGTGGAGCTCAGTGGGATCGGGGTGCGAATCTGAAAGATTACTATTCAAAGAGAGAGGAGCAAGAAGTGCAGGCAGTAAGTCATTCTATCTAATTCTCCTTAAAATAGGTATCCTTCACTCCTTTTCGTTTGTTATTAGCATTTATAATCAAGCTTGTGGTTTTCCTTTGATATTTTGCTGCTGGTTTCAACTTAAGCTGCAGATTTACCTGCTGACTTTTAACAAAGGTAATTTGTTTAAGCTAAGAACAAAATAAACCACTCTGGGTGCTGCAAATATCAAGTTGTATAGACATTTTGATGTGAAAATAGGGAAACACTGAGGAATTTTTAGCATTTTCTGTAAAGAAGCCTTAATTATTTTGAAGACTTGTAAGAGCGTTTAAAACTGAAATATATTAGAAACGAGAAAATGATACTTTTTTCTCCCCGATATTAGACCTCACAATCAGAAGTGGAATTAGATGCTGATCTTCATGGGGGCTGGACCTTGGAAAATGCCAAGGCACGTCTGAACCAGTTTTTCCAAAAGGAGAAGATTCAGGAAGAATATAAATACACTGAAATGGGGCCTGATCACAACAGGTTTGGTAGTTTTAGTCACCTTCTGCATATGAAGGGTTTGAAACATTTTGAGTGGCCGTGGCTGATCCCACTTGTTTGCAGTGCTCCGTAGTGCCACTGGAGAAAGTGTTCTTTACCAGGACAGACACCATCCCTGAATGTTGAAATGGGGGGATGAGCCTTGGTGCTGAGATCCGAGTGACTCTGAAGGAATTTCTGTCTAGTGGTTTTCATGGATGTGCAACTTTTGAAATGAGTGCTGTGCTGAGCTGTCAGTTTGAGTGGAAAGAGGACTCACGTGCAGTAATTGTTTGTATGATTGCAGTTACCTTTGTGCATTTGGAGGAAATTTTAAATACGCTCGCATAGAGATGTGCTTTAAGAACATTTTATTTCTATTTTTATTATAATTCATTTTTTTTGGCGGCAGAATCTTCTACTGAGAAATTAGTTGAACAGAATCTTCCCAAAGGAATTTTGAGGGTCTTAAATTTCAGTTGAAAGCAGCTGGGTATTACTCTTTGACTTTCTGCCCATTCCATAAGAAAATTCACGTGTGCTTCTCCCAGTTATGAAAATAACACAGAACAGATTGTGCATAAAGAATTGATGGCTTTCATTTTTATACCCCATTTGGAAGTCTTAACAAATGATCAAAACCTCAGGACATTGTGTTATTTCTTCTGAAATACTGTGATGTTTTGTGGTCGGAAATGATGGCTTCTTGCTGCTCGAACTGCTGGATTCCTGTTGATGGGGTTTTCTTTGCATTGCGTAAATTTGTTTGCTATGAGATGTTGGGTTTTTTTTAGAAAGGCGAGGGAATTTTCTTCTTCCATGAGAGTTTTGCTTGCAGAACTTCTGGTATTCTTTTGTTGCTAAGTCTTTCAAGCATTTAGAACGTCTAAAATACGTGTCTTGGTGTCAGAGAGTTGTAAATTCCCATTTAAGACCTGTCTTCAAGTCACTCATCTCCATTTGTTTTCAAGCAAAGACGTTTCTTTCCCTTAAATGAGCAACATAAAATCAGTTTGTTTAGTACAGGGAATTTTAAATATGCTCATTGCAGGTGTAGCTCATTCTATAACTTGCAGGTTATTTGTGCAGCGTTAAGCCCCAGGTATTTAGATGCGTATAATCTTGAGCAGGACGAGGTGGCATAGATGACAGTATGTTTCTCAGCCTACTTGCTGTTCTTCAAGAGAGCATTTCAGAGTTTCCTATTTACTACATCCAGGGAAGCTTGTGTGAGCTGCCCTGGATGAAGTGGCAGAAGGGGGAACTCATGATCTGCTGCAAGTGATCAGATAGGCCTGGAACAATCGTCATGTGCTCTAATGTTCACTGAGAGAAGGTTTAAACCTTTTGGTGCGTGTAACGGGAGAGGAATGATTTCAGGGTTTTGAGTTTTGAGGACAGTGATGTGGTTTGGTTTGTTTTTTTAAGAAATACCAGTTGCCATGTGTCTTATCTTTTTTTAATAAAGTAATAGACTTTTATAGAAGTGCCGACCTTGTGCTCAGAGGTTTTTAAAGGAGAAATGTATTTGTGTTATCAATTAAGCATAGTCACATGGTATAAGAACTTAGTAATAGCTAAAAATTTGAATTCGGAAACTTGTTTTTCATTATGACAGGAGGGTAAAACTGTAAATATAAACATGACTCTCCTCCTGCTCAAAGTCTAAGCTAAATATTGAGGGATGGGATGTGGCTTTTCTCTTTCGGGATGCCGTTGGTAGCGTGGGATGCCTTTGCCTCCTTGTGTTCCCGCTGAAGACGGGAGCGGCGAGCGGCACCAAAGATCTGTGCGTGTTCACCCAGGGGCTGCTGAGGCTGTGCTACACAATCACACGGGATGCTGCTGCAAACTGATTTCTGGTGTTGCTGTTCTCCCCTTAGGTGGAGGAGAATGAGATTGAATGCTGACTATAGGCCTGGCTGAGAAACATACTGTCATCGGTGCCTTAGTTGGCTGTTGTGTCCCTGACAGCCAGTGGCCTTCGACCCATGAAGCCACTGTGCCTGAAGGTCAGTTCACTGTAGTACAGGAAGGAGTTCTAACTTGGAATTTAAATCCCTCACTTAACCTTTATTTGTTTGTTTGTTTACAGTAAGAAATGAAGGACACAGATGCAAGGCTCTGCCTGCAGCTGTGCAAGTACCAAGGCATAGTTTTCAAAGAGGATCTCAATCCAGTAAAGCCCAGTCGTACATCTTAAATCACATTTGCTGGTTTAAATCTTGTCTTACAAGAATTCGGCTTTAATTTTTAATCTGTCCAAATGCAGGCTTTGGTTTGTGATTCTTAAGAACGTGGATCTTGGTTTCCATTATTCTCTGTTGGCACATGGCTTTCTCATTTTTTTTTTAAGCCTAAATTAATATGCCAGTTGACCTTTTAAATGGGTTTTAAATGGGTCTCCTTATGGCAATAAGGCCTTCAGGAGAATTCAAGTATTCTGCCTCCTTCTGTGCAGAAATATTCAATTGTCTTTGACAAAAAGACCTGGTTTAGTTTTGTCTGTGCTCTGAGCTGCCCCATTGTGTGGCGAAACCCAGGGTAGCTGTTAAGTGTTGCATCTGAGTTAATAAACCCAGGCTACTAGTGGCTTACACAAGTAAAACATGAGGTGCAGTTAACGCTGTCTGCTTTATAATTGTTGCCTCAGACAGCTCAGAGCCTGTTTCCTGATAACCTTGCTTTAAATTTCAATGCTGAATGGTGACATTTTCAGGGCTCTTCTTACAGATCTACTGGTTCTATTGATGGCACATCTGTTCCTTACTAACTCGGGGTTAAAGGGACTGAAAAGCAGAAATATTTTACCTTGGCCACTGATGAGCTGAGAGTTTGAGGACACAGATCTTTGCTTAGAAAAATTGGAAAGAATGGATGTTTTTGCTGTGCCAGTGTCAGGTATTGATCCAAACATTGTACCGTTTTGTGTTCTTTCTTTTTCTTATAGGAGCTTTATTGCAGAAATGAACATTTATGTGAAGCAGTTATGCAGAAGTAAGTATTCCCGTTTCTTTTTTGTCTTAACAAGACATGTGTGTTGGTACAGAAAACCAGATCACATTCAGGGGTACAGACTTCAATAGCTGTGTGCTGGAGCTGCTTCCAGAGGTGAAAGTTCATGTTTGTTCCCCAGTGTGAAATCTTTTTCCTGTGGGCTGTGCTTGTTCTGTTCTGCTGCTTGTCCATTGCGTGCTTCCAGTAATCTTTTTTCCTCAGCACAAAGAAATGCTCGAGAGATACAGTAGGTTTGATTTGTCTTAATGCCTTATTCTTCCCATATCTGAGAAATGCAGGTGTCTAACATGTTCCCGGGCAGTGGGCGTGCACTCCATACCATGCCCATTTGCGTAGAGCTGTGAAACTTGTGCACCATGGCTGGGTTGTGTAGGATAATCATAATTCCTGAGATGCTGAATGCAGACAAAGCTTTACAGCAGTTCCCCAGCAAGTCAGTAAGTAATGTTACACGGCTAGCGTGAGTCAGCTGGTGAAGGGACCCGCTTGGATTTTATGTTGGAACTCTGGATTCATTAAGATTTGAAGCTTTCTGTGAAACCCGGCCTGCGCGTACAATGAGAAAACCCATCCCCGAGTAACGTCTTCTGTGGAAACTGTTTGACTCATCGGTGACTACAGCTCTGCCCTTTGTGTGCCGCAGGGATTTTCAGTCGTGAGCACGGATCAAACAAAAAGCTGGCAGCGCAGGCCTGTGCCCTGTCCTTGGTTAGACAGCTCTACCATCTCGGTGTCATAGAACCTTACTCTGGGCAGACAAAGAAAAAAGGCGAATCGGTGAGTGTGGTGGAAGGGGCAGAACTTGTTGCTTTCATTTGAATAGCACAGAAGCGCTCTCTGATAAAGATGAGCGACTTGGAGTTTGCTCTCAATATTTTACAGCTTACGAGATAATAATGATGATAATGGTTCTTTAGACCAGCAACTAATTTTGTTCTGGCCAGTGAGTTGGATCAGAAACACAACTCCATGTGTCTGTGAACGGAGCAGTACAGTAGTTTTACAGTGTGTTAAATGAGAAAGGTTTTGTAATAAATGCCGTTTTCAGTATAAATATTCTATAAACTTCAAATTCTCCGTTCATGCTACATGCAGTTCTTGGCTGTTCGGCTTCATTTTCTGGCATGTCAGCATTTTTTGGTTATTTGATTATGTGTTTGGGAATGTTTTCCTCTGAAATGAAACTTGGATGTTTAAAAATATTCTACAGGTTCTTGTTGTGTGACAAGTGGGCAAAATGCTTCAAGAATGTGGATTTTGAAGTGCTGGTACTCTTTGGTCTCATTTCACAAGGCACTCTTTGATGGTTCGGTGTTCTGTCAAGTACCCTGCAGTTCTGCCTTCCAGAACAGTCTCTTTCTGTATATCAACGTGTAGTTTTTAACCATTTAATAGATGGAACCCTACGAGGTGTCGCTCTCTCCTGACTTAGAAAATCAGCTGCAGAAGACTGTCCGGGAGCTGTCTCTGGAGACTGTGCCTTTGGTGAGTGTGTGGCTCAGATCCTCTGCTACTTAACATCAGGTCTGCTTGTTTAATACATTTCCTCTTTCTTTGCCCGCTTTGCTTTTGGCTTTATAGCCTGAAGATCCCAGTAATCCAGTTCTGATTAACGTTGGGAAGCTGGCCCATTTTGAACCATCGCAGAGACAGAATCACGCGGGAGTTGTTCCATGGTCACCACCTTATGCCAACTGGAACCCTTGGACCAGCTGCAATATTGATGAGGGTCCTCTGGCAAATGTAAGATGGCTTAAAAAATTCATTTGTTGTTTGTTTTCCCCATGCTTCCAGAACTTTTAAAGGCCTTTTCCCCCTCAGGGTTTAAAGTATGAGCTGTTCCCAAGAAGGAGACAGCTCACTTAGAAAATTTCTTTTATTTAGTAGGTGTTCTTTGTACTTAGTGCACATTTTATTAGATTGTTGAGCAGCAGTGTCTTGGGTGTCCCAATCCTTTGCTTTATTTCCCTTTTTGCCTGATATTGGGCAGCTCATACAAAGCTCTAATTGAAATTATGACGTAAGCATAAGGTCATGTTGTTTATAATTCACTGGCCTCTGTTTCCCATATTTTCATGCTCGGGTTTTCTTTTCTGGGAGGAGAAACTGCTCTAAGCTGGTGTCGGTACCCAGCCAGCCTGCTTGCTTTTTCTGTCATTTCTAGTCCCATTCGCCACAGAACGAATGAAAAGCAGCAATGTGGCACGATAGAACGAAGAAGGGAAGAAATACTAGGCTGCCGAGTTCAGAGGCATAATCTGTCAACTGGTGTAACCTGGTCAGAAAAGACTCTCAAGGCAGGAGCTTCAGTTTCATACAACAGAGAACCAGAATACTTAATGCCCAACATTATAATTTAATGCTAATTTCAACTGCAGCTTCTTTTCAATAAATGACAATAATTTAACATTGATCGTTATATATAGATTTAAAGAATATGGAACTGGTGTAAATTTGGGAGTTGCTGCTTCAGACACATAGTCACTGTGTTTACAGACATTGCAAACTGAGCTGGCTTGAAATCTCATTAGGATTTCTGCATGGTGCAGCTAACTTATTTTCAGTAAAACCAGTTGGCCCTTTGGTAACAAATTTGCATTTCCTTAGATTTCTTTCTTAGATGAAATACAAGAGTTGCCTGATCAGCTATCCCCTCTGCTTACTTTTTCCCTTTGTTGCTTTTTCCCTTTTTGCTCCTGTTCTGTGGGTGGTTATGTGCTTATATTACCTCATTCCTTACATTAAAAACTCCTGTCTGAACAGTCATTAGAGTATCTCATAAGCTCCCTGCTGAATGGAGTGTGTTTCTCAAGCAGTTCAAGTCTTCACATTTAGCTAATCATTCTTCTTCAGTATTCAGGAACTCTCTGAGAAGCCTCTTTGAGGATGGCTGTTTAGTTTTAAGACACTGAAATAAAATAGGTCATAGGCGTAAGTGATTTCCTGGAGTTATGCAGCAAAGATCCTTTATTGCACTTTGAAATCTTTATGTTGGTGTGACTGATTCTATATTGAAGTTACGCCACAAACAGCAGAGAGGTCAAAAAGCCTCCAAACAATGTCTTGTATTTACAGCTCACTCCAGAGCAAATAAGCACTGATTTGAAAAGTGATTTCTTGTACCGTTTGGAGCACGATGAAGAATTACAAAGGGTAAGAGTGTTTCCTGTAACATGGTATGCTTGTGCTGTCTTTTTCTTTTCCAAAAGAGGTTGAACAAATCGTATACAAAGTGTGTAAGACTGGATTTCAAGAGCAATATGTGCTAAGTTTTCAGAACTACTGGGTGGATGAGGGGGTGTGTTGCTCTCTGTAGAAAAAAATACAAACTGATCTGTTCTTGCACAGCTTTTCCTTTGTGTAAGCAAAATCTGGGCAGAAGAGTGAAATGAAGCGTGAATGTGGAGCAGAATAGGTTGATTTCAGCCTGGAGAAGAGAAGGCTCTGGGAGACCTTAGAGCAACCTTCCAGTACCTGAAGGGGCTCCAGGAAAGCTGGGGAGGGGCTGTTTACAGGGATGTGGAATGATAGGATGAGGGGAATGGCTTTGAATTGGAAGGGGGAAGATTTGCATTAGACATTGGGAAGAAATTCTTTACGATGAGGGTGGGGAGGCCCTGGCCCAGGTTGCCCAGAGCAGTAGTGGCTGCCCCATTCCTGGAGGGGTTCAAGGCCAGATTGGATGGCGTTTAGGAGCAGCTGGATCCAGTGGGAGGTGTCCCTGCCTGTGGTGGGAGGGTCGAAACTGGATGGGCTTTACAGCCCCTTCCCACCCAAACCATTCTATGATTCTAAAAATTTTTGAGATTTTTATAAGTATGTTGCTTTTTTCGTTTTTCTTTTTTCCCCCCAGATCCAAGAAGAGAGGGAGACCTTACCTGTGAAGAATTTTGAAAGTGAAATTCTGGATGCAGTCCATCACAATTCAGTTGTTGTAATTCGTGGTGCCACAGGTTGCGGCAAAACCACACAGGTGCCGCAGTACATCCTGGATGAGTACATCAGAACCAACAGAGCTGCGGAGTGCAACATCGTAGTGACACAGGTGAGAAAGGGCTTCTAAATGCAACCTCTGACGTTTCTGATTGGATGCTAGGAATCGCCTCGGAGAATGTGTTGAGAACCTGATTAATGTTACAGGACATAGTTCTTAGAAGTATCTCCTCAGTACTACGTGTAGGAGAAACCTCAGCATCACATTTGCTTTCATTTGGAGTGCTGTTATTTCGTGTACCTATAGTTGGGATAATCCGGCTTGTTCTCTGCCGGGGTGAAAGCTTTTTGGCAGAAAAAGGAGAAGCAGTTAGGCAAATGCCAGCTGGTAGTTCCCATATATCCTTATATCCCTCCTCTGGAATTTTGTGTGCAGAATTGACCATTTCAGAACTGAAAAAAGCTGGTCTTACAGATATTACTGTTTAATGACTATTCTATAAAGAAATCTTTAGACACCTGTAGCTTTTACAATTTACTTTCTTGTTCTTCATGGTGTTCTGATGAACTTAAACCCTTTCATCATTAAGTCAGAGAGGACTTTTTCCTCCCTCAGCCTCGGAGGATCAGTGCAGTTTCTGTAGCGGAGCGTGTGTCATATGAGAGAGGAGAAGAACCCGGACAAAGCTGTGGATACAGCGTTCGATTTGAATCTGTGCTTCCTCGGCCTCATGCCAGCATGATGTTCTGCACTGTAGGTCTGTATTGGTTTGTTTATATTTGGAACTTATTAATTAATATCTGAATGTTCAGGGATATTAATATCTGAATATTCAGACATATTAATGTCTAATATTAATATTCAGACATATAATAATATTAATATTCAGACATATTAATGTCTGAATATTTGAGTGAGCAGCAAAAGCAGAAACATGGTTACATTTAGATGGGTTTTCTCAAACTTCTAAAGCTTAACATCTTTTTTGGATAGAACAAGTTTGCTGACACACTGTTGTGCAGAGAAAGATGAAGGCTGTTGTTCAGAGGTATAATACAGGTCTGATACCTCGCAGAAATAATCACCCGAAGAGATGCAAATGCCATATATTGTTTTGCCTTAAAAGACAGAAGGGGAAGCAATATTGGGTAGGAAAGAAGAGAGAACCTGTCTAGCAGTGTTACTTTATACCCTCATTTGTACCAAGGAAAGCATTGCCGTTAGAGATGGGGCTGTGAAAGGTTTTGGGCAGCCTGTGTGCTTCCTGACTTTTGAACCAGTGCAACTGTTCTTGATGAAGTGAGACGAGGAGTGAGTGAGGAGGCTGAGCTGTGACCTGTGCGAACATTTAACTGTTCTATCCCTTTAAGGTGTTCTTCTGAGAAAAGTAGAGACGGGCATCCGTGGCATTAGTCACGTTATCGTTGATGAGATCCACGAGAGAGACATCAATGTGAGTCGGCTGATGATTACGTTCTTAGATCTCTGTACTTCTGTTTAACTTTGCTCATGTTCTTGTGTAATAGTGAACGTGGGAAAGGAAACTGCACTTTAGTGATGGCCATATATGCGAGTTTTCAGTCTTCAATAAGATTTTTAGGAATTCTTCTCTTAATTATTCCTTATCTGATTAAAAGAGCAAGGACTTGTGCTGACTTGCTGCCCTATCTCTTTTGCCAGTTAGGATTTCCTTCTGTGTCCTGCTCCTCTATGGAAAATGGAGCACCATGGTACAAGCACTTCTTGTCCCAACATGGGAGCATGTTGACTGTCACTCTTATTTTGGAGTGCTTTTTCTGCTGACCGTGTTGTATCCCTGTAATGGAACAACAATGGTGTTTACAGACGCTGCTGTCTTGGTAGTGGCACATTTCAGTTTGGTTTTGACACAAAGAAAAATACGACAAATTGAAAATCGAATCGGGGGAGGGATTGTGTGTATCTGAAGAAATGGGAAACATTTTCTGCCCCCTTGATTCTTCTGTAGTTTTCGGCTGTACCACACCAAGAGTGAGAGAAATGCTAAGTTCTGATATGATGTTTCAGCTGGTTCTGGCAGAATATGGTGACTCATTTAGACAGAATTGCAATGCAGATTTTTCTCTTTTCTTCATCTATGACATTAGTATTAATGATGTCAAATAGAAGTTTTCAGATTTCGAGTGAGATTGGAATTTTACCTCTTGCCCTAGGAGTCTGCCTAACCGCATGGCAAAACTAATTAAATGCCATGTTTAAATCGATCTCTAAACTTTGACATAAAATTGCACTGAGTTGTTCCTATTTATTTTATAAACTATGGCTACTTTATATGCAAACCAAGTTTAAAAAAGACGTTAGGTTGGAATGTATTGTTAGGGAGGAAGCAAACTACTTGTGAATGCTTTTCTTTAGTTTGTTTCATTCTGATAAAACAATAACTTTATTTTATACTGGAAATTCTGAAATTCACTTATCCCGGGGATTGCAGTATTTGCAAAATAAAGCACTGAGAGCTGCTTCTGGCTCTAGAATGTTGTGCTAGTTGTTAATTCTGTTGCCCAGTGAAGCTCCTGCTCAACAGATGTATTTGTGTGGTTCTTTCTGGTCTCTAGCAAAGACATTGCTTCTCATGGGTAGAAAATAATTCATGCTTTTATTCTTTTTTCTCTGCAGACTGACTTTCTCTTGGTGGTGCTGAGAGATGTGGTTCAGGCATATCCTGAAATCAGGATTGTCCTCATGTCTGCCACCATTGATACCAGTATGTTTTGTGAATACTTCTTCAACTGTCCTATCATTGAGGTCTTTGGTAGAACCTACCCCGTCCAAGGTAAGTCACTGACTGAGCTTTCAGGAACTGCTTTTGGTTTCATTTTATCAGTCATATGCTTTAAGATTACGGGTGTGGCAAGATACATGTTTTTTTTGGATTGTCATGTCTTACAGAATATGGGTTACCCTGGGCAAATAGTGAACTATTTTATAGCAGTGTTTGGTTTAAAACCACAAACCAATAATGCTACTCCTCACCCGGCAAAATACCACCGCTTGCAGCAGTTTCCGTTGGAGAATGAGATAGTAATAGTCAAGTTGCAGTGTTTCAGATCAGCCGTCTGTGATGCTAGGAATAATGGAGATAGCTTTAAATCAGCCACTACTGAAAACAAGCCCCAGTAAAAAAAGTTGTGTAAGTGTATTGAATAGAGGAATAATCATCAGAGTAGTGTGGGAGTAGTTCTCTTCCCCTAGCTGACAGCCATGGAGTTTTCTCCAGTTGTGGCTTCGTACTGTGAAACATCAGGATTATTTCAGGAGGTTTTCAGGCGATGGTAATAAGAATTGTGTTCCCTTTCAGAGGCTTCGAGCGATCGGTCTTGATAACTGATGCCTGTCTGTCCTTGCAGATTATTTTCTGGAAGATTGCATTCAACTGACTCAGTTCGTTCCTCCTCCAAAGGAAAAGAAGAAGAAAGAGAAGGATGAAGAAAATGGCGAAGAAGATGATGTATGTTTGGCTTTTTAAATAGGAAAAAATTAATCGAGTGCCAGTTAGGACTCCAGCTCAATTGTAGTTCATTTGACATTGTCGAACTTGAACATTTTTAGCAGCTTTCATATTTTTAAGATCCCAGATTGCTATTAACTTCGGTAGTGGAGTTGAGTTTTGTCATGGCTCTACTAAACCGAAGATTTTCCTCTTTTGTTGAAGCTAAAATTCTCATATGTCCACCTACCTCTCTTTAAAGATGGAACTGGAATGCTTTTAAACATGAAAGCATTGGTGACTTTGGAAGAAGGAATAGGTACAGAAATATGAGCTTGGTGATACCGTTTCAGAGAGAAACTTCAGATGCTCTCCCTCCTCTTGCAGTTGGTGTTAGTGCTTACATACATCATCAACAAACTGTCACTTCCACGATACAGCTTTTAATTTGTGAATCTGAAACTACTGTTTAGGCCAGTTATGTGAAATTTTAAAAAATGATTAGTTTTCCTTGAGGGAAGCATTTTCTTTTACTTCTTACAATGTTATCCTCATTTATCTGAGTGGAAGTTAAATTAGTGGAAGTTAGCTTCCTGCTGCAAAATTGTGTGCAGTGATAACTCAATGCAATCAAATTCTAATTCCATTTTTGTATGGACATCTGGGGAAGCAGGACTTGGACTGCTTGTTCTGGGTCATTCCATAAGCTGTCTGAAAAGATTTTCCTTACCCACACATCTCGCTTTCCTGTTTGCCTGGCCAGGCAGTCTCCACAGGTTGTGTAAATTAATTTAGATGATTTCTTTGGTTGTTTGTTTTTTTTTTAGTATATTTTTCTTCTTCTTTTTTTTTTTTTCTCTTGTAGGCCAATTGCAACCTTATTTGCAGCGATGAGTATGGCCTAGAAACAAAGCACTCCATGGCTCAGCTGAGTGAGAGAGAAACTTCTTTCGAGCTCATTGAGGCCCTGCTAGTTTATATCAAGACTCTGAATGTCCCGGGAGCTGTACTTGTTTTCTTGCCTGGCTGGAACTTGATATATACAATGCAGAAGCATCTAGAAATGAATCCACGCTTTGGTACAAGCAACTGTGTTCTACTGTATTTCGTCTCCTTTTCAAAATGAAACTGCTGTCTACATAAAGATGAGAGAGAGCTGGCTGAGTGGTTGAGAGAACTGCATTGATTTGCTGTGAGAATGAACGGGTGGAAGGTTCTTATGTTGTGCAAAGAAGAAATGAGATTTACGCAGTAGTAGTTACCGAGTTTCTTCTGTTCATCTTGTAGGAGGCCACCAGTATAGAATTTTACCTCTGCATTCGCAAATTCCTCTGGAAGAACAGCGCCGAGTATTTGATCCGGTGCCTCCTGGAGTAACGAAAGTATGAGAGCCTTCTCTGGGTGGAGCGTAACACACTTTGTCCTGTTGTGCTTTTGTGAAACATACCACTGACTTGTTTTTGTAGAGTCCATGCAGTTTATCTTGCAGTCCATGCTTAACTTTTTTGGACGAAATATGTTTCACCATGCATTTCTTGTCTTCATAGGTTATTTTATCTACCAGCATTGCGGAGACCAGCATTACCATCAATGACGTGGTCTACGTTATAGACTCCTGCAAGTAAGTTCGTGAAGTAGCTTTTTGTTTTGTACATCCTAATCTTTGGAATGCAAAAAAAAGGATTCTGGATGCACAGAACTGCCTTGTGTTCCCACACTCACTCAATTTGAGGACTTGAACTCACGCAAGACAACTTTGCATTGTCTTTAGCCGTTTGGCACCGTGACAGACGGCGCTGCCCTTTCAGGGGGCTGGTTTGGGTCAGCGGCGTTGACGCTGCCGCTGCTCACGTGAGGTGTCACTGGGTCTCCATGCCCATCTGAAATAGGTCGTCTGCCAAAGGGATGTTACAAACGCTCAGTGTATAGCTGATGAGAAACAGGAAGGGGTTTGTAGTCTGTTACCGACACTGTCTTGCTGAGTGAATTACACAGAGGGGTCTTGTTAACTGCAAGCTTTTGAGGCAGTTGTGAAAACTTAGTTCTCTGAATAGCTCAGGGCGCTGCTTTCTAAAGAGGCTGGAACTGTAGCTTCCAGATGGATGGCTAACTCGCCAAAGCTTAGCGAGGCAGACAGGTGGTTTGCTTCTTAAAAGCAGTGTGGCTGCAAGGAATACAGTAAAAACTGGTTTGGTGGGACTTAAGAGGAAGAACGTCTGATCTTGAGGGTTTGTTATTTTTTTCTCCTGTGACAGGCAAAAAGTGAAGCTGTTCACTGCTCATAATAACATGACAAACTATGCCACAGTCTGGGCATCCAAAACTAATTTGGAGCAGCGGAAAGGAAGAGCTGGACGTGTGCGCCCTGGATTTTGTTTCCATTTGTGCAGCAGAGCTCGCTTTGAAAGGTGAGGCTGTGTTCCTTAGGAGTAAAACAACCTCCAACACTCTCCCAGAACTGTTTTGTGCGATTTCTGATCAGACTAGGGAAAGGATTTCAGAAGGCACAGAGAGGAGATGTGTGAAGCCACTTTGGAATGAAATATCTCAATTCTTTTGCTTAAAAAATTGCACATATGTTCGTGTGTACTTATGCATAGTATGAGGGGTTTAAATAATTAATGATTTTCTTATTAAGAACTTCACTGCAAACTATGGAACCTCTCAGGAGAATAATAATCCTGCTTGGGAGTTGAGGCAAGGCAAAAAGGAGCTTTGTAATGAGGACAAGGTTCTAATTTGACTTCAGACACTGCAGGCAGCTGGCATGTTCGCATAACAGGCAATTTTATCATGAAAGTGGTAAAAAGCAGGGAAAACAGATGTTACTTTTCCCTCCATCCCCATTTTGTGGCCAGGAAGCCCCTTCATGCTGCTGAAATGCTACTCTAGCACCTTCCCTGCTGCTGAAACTTCTGACCCCTTCTGTCTGCCAAGCTGTTTCTCAGTGACCAGAGCCTAGGAAGTCTCTTTGCTGGTTGCAGAAGGCTACGCAGCTGTTACCCTCAGTGTTTGATCTCTTTCATGAAAGTTTCGGTGCCCCTTTCTCAGACAGCACTTAGAGCATAGCTGTGTTTTGATGTTCAACTTTTTGTAACTTCTGAAAGAATCAGTTGATCAAAACCTTTCCTGAAATTGCTCAGGTTTATTTAGATCTGCAGTCCAGTTCAGTGGACTGATTTTAATTAAGGATTTTTGACAGTGAACTGATTTTAGGCTACGGAAGTAACCATGGAACTTTATGACTGACTTGAAGGTTACCTTCTTTCAAAGTGTAGTATATAGGTGTACCATATCTTTAAAAAAATATAGTAGCTCCATGGTGCCTGGGAAGGAAAGTGCTTGTGCAGAGAATCTTGAGAGATACCCTCTAAATCCGGTGCCAGCTGAATCTGAATATCTGTTCAAGGTGAAACCTTTTCCTGCTGTGTGTTGCTCACTGCAGTCATTCCGAGGAGTTCATATTTCAACCAGCAAGCTAAAAGATCGCTAACAATACTGTGTTAAAGACTTTAAGAGCTCCATCTGTTTCCATCAGATCTTTTTCCTACCAGAAACTCAGCTTTAGAAAGCACCGCGCAATAACGCTTACTCTTCTTAGGGATTGAAGCAGAAATGTGCAGGAGGAGATAAGTGGTTTGGAGTGGATAAGTAGTTCAAGTAGAGTACGTAAGGCAGGCTGAAGGCAGGTTGTTTCTCTCGGGAGTGGGAGACCTTCCCTAGCAATGTAGGAGATGATTGTAAAGCGGCAAGTGTGGGGCTGGACGCAGCCATGCTGCGAATCGTGCATCAGCCGGGCAGACTACGTGTGGAAACCACACTGGGTAGTGGTGACGCGAAGGCTGTACCCTCTGTGTGTTTCCATTGTAAATTTACTCTGAAATGAAGATTTAAGCACAGAAGATAAGTACTGGTAGAAGAGCCTCAGTTGCAGGAGCACGATGAGAGTCAGTGGGTTGGCTGGCTGGCAGCGTATGCTTTGGAGGGCAGTAGTCTGTGCTGATGGAATGACCCACGATGGTGGTTAAAGCCTGTGGTCACAAAAATGTGGGCTTTTTTTGTTCTCATCTCATTCCAGACTTCAAACTCATATGACACCCGAAATGTTTCGAACACCACTTCACGAAATTGCTTTGAGCATCAAATTGCTGCGGCTGGGAGGAATTGGTCAATTTTTGGCCAAAGCAATAGAACCACCGCCTTTAGATGCAGTGATTGAAGCAGAACGCACACTAAAAGGTATCGTTGTTTGTCCCCAGGATTCTGTGTTCATGAAGGTGGCTCCAAGTGATTTCCCACATGTAACGATCACTCACAAACGGCTTTACAATCTCGGGTTAGATTATTTGTGTGGTAGCATGCTGTCTGAAACAGCAAGGTGTTTCCCGGATGCGTCGTGTGGGTGGCAGTGGCTTTTGCAGCTGAAGAAATACTCGAATTCCCAAGTGGAATGTCATTCCTTTAAGAAACTTGAGCCTCCAAACTTAATGCTTGTTTTGTTATTTTACCAGTAACTGATGCGAGCTTCCAGCTTCCTGTTTTCCAGCTGTGGCACTCCTGTGTATGACACAGACTCGGTCCAGTGCCTAAGGCATTTACAAAACCACTATAAAAGGACTGAAAAAGAGAGATTAGTAGTTTGTTGTGTGATTACTACTTTGTACAATTTGCTGACACAAAATCTCAGTGTTTTGTCGAGTAATTAAATCTCTAGTTTATGAATATGCAAGCATCATATCTTCCTAAAGCAGGAGAAACGGAGTTGGGGTTAGGCTTTCACCCCAGTTTCTTCAAGGAATTAACTAGAATGAGTAAAACAGAGCAGGGAGGAACCCTAAATTTGTGATTTAGATTTAAGGCCATGATCTTGAACCTCAGCATGCTTTGCAATGTCACTAAATTAGAAATTACAATTTCTAAGAACTGAACTATCTATTTGACTGTTAATGTTTTGAAAATCTTGTGGGATGAGCCCATGTTGCTGGTACACAGAAGGGAGACGAGGATGAAAAACATTGCTAGGGCTGTGCGTTCAACTTTAATGACTTTCTGCTCTAAAACTTGTTAGTGCTTTTCTTACGCTGCAGGTAAGGACTGCAAAGCCGGGAGAAAAAGCAAATATTTTCAACCTCAACACCAGATAGATGTTTCTGCATGTGCCTCCATTGCCTGGATGACCTGTGATTTTCCAGTGCATATGTACGTGTCTAGGGTGTTCTTGAGGGATTTGAGTTCGATAGATACCAAGAAAAATGGATTTGTTGGTGGCTAAGGAGTCCTTTATTTCTTCACTTTCCCATTTAATTTCTGTGGCTACAAAATTGGGGTTTGTTTTAAATGTAAAGCTTTTAGTTATGCTGAAGTTTGACAGTAGTTTGTAAATGGAGTACGTGAGCTAAAAGTTTCCATTTTTCGTTTGTATCTTAAAAGGGTTTTTAAAGATGGTACTTGTATTGTTTTTCTTTGTCACATAAACTTAAAAAGAGCTTTATGAAGTAGAATTTAATTATAGAATGGTTTCAGTTGGAAAAAAGACCTTTTAAGGTCATCGAGTCAAACTGTTGATCAGCCCTGCTAAGCCCGCCACTAGACCATGTCCCCAAGTACAACATCTAGTCATCTTTTAAACATCTCCAGAGGTGGTAACTCAACCCCCTCGCTGGGCATCCTCTTTCAGTACAACCTTTTCAGTAAAGAAATTCCTCCTAATATCCAACTTGAATCTCCCGTGGTGCATCTTGAGGCCATTTCCCTTCATCCTGTCACTGGCTACCAGGGAGAAAAGACAAACCCCCACCTCGCTACAGCCCCCTTTCAGGTAGTTGTAGAGAGTGATTAGCTCTCCCCTCTTTCTTCTTTTCTCTAGACTAAACAACCCCCGTTCCTTCAGCCACTTTTAAACCCTTCGGCAGCTTTGTGGCCCTTCTCAGCCCTTCCCCAGCTTGGTGGCCCTGCTCCGTTTGCCCTTTCTGGCCAAAGGGCTAGAAAGATCCGGAGAATCACGAGACCCTTGGGTCTGTACGGCAAGCAGCCACGCGCGCTTGTTAGACTGGCGTGTTGGCAGTGGTTTGATAGCTCTGAGGGTAATTTTCGGGTAATGGAAGGAGAGAAAGGCAGACAAGGCCTCATGAAGGAGAGAGTTTGTGGTGTTCAGAGGGTTCTGTGATTTGGTGGTTGCAGTGAAGGCTCTACAGTTGCCTGTCTTAGGGCTGCTTTGATTTCTGTGAGGCAGAAATTTGGTTAGATTAATTAGATCAAATATGGGGACTTGAAAATAGCATAATAGTGGTTTGTGCAGAAGCAGACTAAGAAGAAATGGAAAAATATGTCTGTGAATTAAATAGCAATTATTTTAATTGTGGAGGAGGTAGTAGAACATCTGTGAAGCTAAAGTAGAATTTGTTTATTTGACCTCAAACCAGTTTTGAAAGTCAGGTTGGCAATATTGTAAACAATGTTAAATGTAAAATAGGTGGGGTTCTATTTAAACACAACTATAAAAATCCTGAATTTCGTATCTAAGGATTTCTGGGATTAGCGAATCTTTTTTAATGAGAGGTCTTGTTTCAGAGCTTGATGCCCTGGACTCCAACGATGAGTTGACACCTCTTGGAAGAATCCTAGCCAAACTGCCCATTGAACCTCGTCTTGGCAAGATGATGATAATGGGCTGTATTTTCTAGTAAGTTTAGAAGTCTCAGCAGTCTTTTTCTTGTTTCTCTGAGTTCTTGATTTTTCTAGACATGCACTCTGCAGAGGAAAACAGTACATCCAGATGGGCAGTAGATGATACAGTTGGGTGTGGGAGACTGAATATTCATGAGAGCGAGTAGAGGGTAAATAACTTGAGCCACAGGGGATGAAGTAGATGGAATTCAGGGGTAACTGCAAGGAACCAGTGGAGTCTGAATACTTGTGAATTACCAGTAGGACTCTTTATTCTGAAGTAGAGCAATGAGCCAGAGGCGGGGAGGTGTGAAATTTGACACCTAGATCATAAGAAAAACAAATCCACATATTTGTAAAGATGTGTTATTTGTAATTGTGGTGACTGTAGGGGCCTTTTCACCAGACGAAGATGGTGTGTGGATGGGGGAATGGGGAGAGGAGACAAAGGGCTTGTGAACGCTTGCTGTTGTGAAAGTACTGGAATTGGAAGTAATTGAACACCCGCGTCCAGGACATGTTCCTGTGAAGAACTCTGGGACATAAGGGCTAAATAATAACTAATTACTCTCTAGTGAAGAAATTTTTACTCGAATCAACAGCCTGTAGCAGCTGCTGGCAGCAGTACTGTGAATCAACCCGGTCCTGATGCCTTTTGTGGTTTCTTGCAGCGTGGGAGATGCTGTTTGTACCATCTCTGCAGCCACCTGTTTCCCTGAACCTTTCATCAGTGAAGGCAAACGCCTGGGTTATGTCCATAGGAATTTTGCTGGGACGAGGTTTTCAGACCATGTTGCTTTGCTCTCCGTCTTCCAAGCCTGGGATGATGCAAGGTATATTGTCTTGGCAAAAAATGCGATAAGAAGCTATGGGTGACACAGGGTGAGCAGTTTTGTGACCAGACTGCGTATGACAACGGGTGCTACGACTGTCAGACTGTTGCACTTTATCTTTTCTTGAACAAACTCCTAATCCACTCCGTTTATTTTTCAGAATGGGTGGTGAAGAAGCAGAAAAAAGGTTTTGCGAACACAAAAGGCTCAGCATGTCTACTCTGCGAATGACCTGGGAAGCAAAAGTCCAGCTGAAGGAAATACTTGTCAGCTCTGGCTTCCCTGAAGGTAATTCTGCTTGGACATAGTAATTTAATGATTGCATTTTTCATTCTATAAACAAGATAAACTAGGTGAAGACACAAGCACAAAAGCCTATAGTGGGTTTGCTGTAAAGCTGTCCTGCTTTTACAGCTGCGCTCAGATGAAATTTTTTCTTCTCTTGTTGTCGAAACCTGGTGCAACATAGGGAGATTTTGGAAGCTGAGGTTAGGGCTGCAGGATTCAAAATCTAATAAGCAATAGTCTTCAGAGAATTACTTCACAGATTTTCCTCTTTCTTCACTTGCTGCATCTCCATTTTCTGGGTATGCCCCAGGAGGGATGTGCTGTAGTGTGGCATATTATTCCATTTTCTAAGGGAAAAAGAAATCTTCAAGTTGACCAGGTTCTGAATTTGCCTTATATTCCTGAGGCACTTGCTGAGTTAAATGGCATGGCTGCCTGGATTCAGCAGATGTTCATCTCCCCCCTCCTTATTTTTGTTTTGTTTTGTTAAAATTCCTGTAATTTCTTTCTCCTTGTGCTTCTTGGATCATTATTGCATTTATCCTTAACTTTATTTCTGGGCAAGATGACCTGAAACCAAGCCACCAGAGACTCTGGGGAGGTTTGTAACAAATAAACTAATGAAAACATCCATTCTGACCTCCCCAAAAGGTCTGTATCCAAAACAAATGACAGGAAACACACTGTGATACAGCGCATTCTGGGCAAGCCCCTCTCTCCTTGTTTTTTAAGAGCTCAGGAGAGAAAAATATCTCTTTGCAGTGATATTTTTCAGCTTTTCGGTCTCCGTGAATAAATTGAATGTACAACTGAAATGCTTTGGGTGCCCAGGTCATTTGAGAACAGATGCACATCTGCCAGTTGAGTCAGAAAATGCATTGATGCAGCACCCTAAACAACTCTGCTGTGCTGTCCTACGTGACGGTGGATGCGAGCCAGTCTTCTGTTCTCTGTCAACAGAGTGTTTGACGACTCAGCCGTTTAACAACACTGGACCAGATAACAATCTGGATGTTGTAATCTCCCTGCTTGCTTTTGGGGTCTATCCCAACGTCTGCTACCACAAGGAGAAGAGGAAGATTCTTACCACTGAGGGGCACAGTGCACTCATCCACAAGTCCTCTGTCAACTGCCCTTTCAGCAGCCAGGACATCAAGTATCCATCGCCTTTTTTTGTTTTTGGAGAAAAGGTAAAAAGCCTTTGAATTTGTTCTTGTTCATGTGCTGCCAAGTTGTCTAAAAGGCTTTCAATGAAGAAACCATAAGTAAAAAACTACACTGTGCAATATTTAGCTTGGTTTTGGTCTTTGTTGGTGTTTTTTTCAGAAAGTTAACCTCATGTGGTCGTGGCGTCACTCAGCCTCCCAGTAGCTCCCAGTCCACCAGATTTAGTAGAAGCAGAGCTGCACAGAAAATTCCTCTGAGCTTTGTGAAAGCGGCCAGGTCATAAGGAAGATAATAATTTAAATCTTTCTCTAAGAGATTGCTTTAGGAACTCTTTCATACGAATTAGACATCAGAGAATTTTTGCCCTCATTGCTTCCGCTACTTAGGAATCCAGAAAGAAAACAGGAACGTGTGATGTTATAGCAGTGGGGTGCTCCCTTTTTGGCATGCAGGTAGTTTGTCATCTCCCGAGGACAACTCCCGTTTCCCAAGCATCTTATAGAAACCCTGAGATGCTTTCCCAATGACCCTTTCCTCCGTTTCACTAGTGGTGTGGACTCACTAGTTGCTGAACATTTACACTTCAACCCCTGTGTGCTCTCGCGTGCTCCGGCGATGGCCATCAGCAATGCAACTGCTCCTGCTCACCCTTCTTTCAAGGAGCGAATAAAGGGAATGCCTCTGTGTTGGACGTAGCCATGAGACGGTTCTGGGGCTTCCCGCCTGCTTGTGCTGCCAGGGCAGTTCCTCCAGCGCAGCGATGGGGAGGCCCTGACGTGCTCTGGCGCCTGTTGAAAGCAGCCACGCACACCACCTGAGTTTCTGCTGCCTGAGAAGTGCCGTAAAGATGTTTTTGAGGATAAGTATCAAATTAGCAAAGCCTTTTGCTGTAAGGAGAGCCTCTTAAAATCATAGCAGAGGGGATACTGCAGGCGTTTCTTTTTTTTTCACCTTGTCTACACTGGTTATTTCAGAATTATGGTTTATTTGTGCTGATTTTTATATTCTCAGTCCTTTCTGCTGACATGCAGCTTGTTTTAGTAAAGGCACATAAAGGCTTTCATTGGTAATAAATGGAACTTTGACTCCTCTGGGCACTGGCTGGGGGTTCAGCTTGACCCTCAATTCCCACAGACGCAGGGCAGGGCTGTGGTGAGGCTTGGCCTCTTCTTCAGCCTTTATGTCAGGATCCCGAGTGGGTCAGACCTCTGATCTGCCTCGAGCACCTCCGTGCGATGAGCTCCCCTAAAAACACCAGAAGACTTTTGAACTGAAAAAGCTGTGCTTTGTTAAATCAAAATACACGTGGGAAACTCCGAGTGGCTAAGGTGGTGGCTTACGAGTGGCTGAGACGGCACCTGAGTGAGACAAGGGTGAAGGAAGGGTTTCTCTGCAGCTTTCTCCCTACCCGTTACATACCCGCTAAAGGAGAGTTTCTCTCTCAGGTCTGGTTGTTTCTGGCTGCGTGTGGCGGTCTCTCTCAGACCTGCAAATTCCCTGCCAGAATTTCTGCTCTGGGAGTTTTTCTTTTGTGCATGAGTAGTAACTTCCAGGCAGGAGCAAAGCTTCTGCGTGAGGACAAACAAGTACAACGGATTCTGCCCATCGTGCTGCTGTGTGAAGAAGAACAGAAAGCAGGGAGAGAGGCAGCTGTCGGGGTGGGAGGCTGAAATCCCAAGTACTGCTCTTCAAAGTGAAGGGCAGTAACCCGTGTAGTCAGTGCCGTTATCTCTGGCTCAGGTCAGCAGCTCGTTACTGTCAAAGTGCTCCTTTCAAGTTCAGGCTTACAGTCTTGTTTCTATAAAACAACAAAGAGGGTTGCAAGAACATGTAGCAACTTCCAAATCTGCATATGTGGGACGCTACTAAAGCAACGTGAGCTTTTCAGCTCAGTCCCAGCAGTGCAGAAGGTGGGAAGATAATCCAGCTGTGTCTTGGTCATCTTTAGGGTGGCAAAACAGGAGGTGGCTCTTGCAGAATGTCAGCTGCATAATTGCAGACGTGCAGTCATGGAAAAATGCTTTTAAATGGCAGGTAGTTTTGGTGTTTTTCACATTAGCCAGTGCTGAATCCCTGTAAAATCCCCCTGCGTTCAGTTCTGTACACCTCTGTGCTATTATAATTTCCTGACACTCTACCTCAGTTTTTTGGGTGCTGTTCTTTTTGTTTTACATGATGCTCTGATTGCAGCGGCCAGCAGAAGGTGTAGGGCTCTCTTTCCATTTCAAGAGTCGTATTCCTCTTCCACCTGCAGATTCGAACGCGAGCCATCTCTGCCAAAGCGATGACTTTGGTGAGCCCGCTGCAGCTGCTTCTCTTCGGCTCCAAGAAGGTCCTGTCGGATGGGGAGATCGTTCTGGTCGATGACTGGTACGGACCTCGTTAGTGCTCTGGTGTTCTGGCCTGTGAACGAACACAGGCCGAGGGGGAGCGGCTGCTGACACAGACATAAATGTCCGGAGCACAGGAATCCTAGAGCAAGCCGTGCACTGCAGGTTAATTGTGAGGGCATTCCTTTTGTTTCCTGGGAGGAAGGGAGGGGTTTATATTGGCAGCACCGCTTCGTGCAGATTATCTGCTTAAATTGAAAACACGATACCAGGCACTTTCCATAAAAGCTGCTGTTTTTTCCCCTTTAACTGGAGAGGGAGTAAGAGGTACTCTGTATTTCGGACGTCCTCTTCAGACAGAGGCTGAGAAAACCTTGGGTTTAAGCCTTGGAAACAGCCTGAGAAGAGAGATGCTAGGGATTTGTTGGTTGCCTCTGGCAGCTCGCATTTTATGGCCATGACCAAATACCATCTGGATGTCTGTTTTTCCTCCTCCCAGCCCTCGGGGCTGGTAAAATGGAGGTGAAGAATTGCTGAAGCTTAATTCAGTAATATTTTTGAGGGTGGCCTGGAGCGTCCAAAATCTTGAGGAACCCCATGTTTTTAGTTCACTTTATATTTCTGTATCTGTTTGGTGCTAGGGGTTACATACTGGTATTGTCTGAGTGTGTTAAATCTTAAGACCACCTTTAAAGAGAAGAATCATTATGTTTTAACGATGCCCAATTTTAGGGATCTTGCAAATTTGCCTTCGGAATTTCATGTTCCTTCATTGACAAATAAGAATTTCAAAGATGAGAATGTAGGTTTCTGGCAGCTCTCAATGGCAAGAGAACAGAACACACAGGTCCTCTCCTAGAAGTCATCGTACATCTAATATCCTTCTTTGTGCTCTAGGATCAAGCTGAGGATGCCCCACAACGCGGCTGCCTGCATCACCGCTCTGCGTGCTGCGATGGAGGCTCTTGTGGTGGAAGTGACTAAAGATCCGGAGATCATTCGGCAGCTGGACCCAGCGCATGAGCGAATGCTGAATGTGATCCGTCAGATCTCCCGTCCGTCTGCCGCAGGCATCCGCCTCATGGCTGCCAGCGCGAGGTTAGCTGCGCTCCCTGGGCTTGTGCAGCCTCTGGGGCAGCGGGAGCCGGAGCGGAGCAGGTCAGAGCTGGCGGCTCCACTGCTCCCTCCCTGCACAGTGGTTGCCCAGAGTTAAAATCACCAGGAGAGCCTTGTCCCGAGTGGACAGGAGCTTCGGGCTTTCCAAGTCAGTAATCTGAGTGTAGGTAAAATTGTTGTGTTCAGGTTCTGACATGGACAGACTGCTGTCTGTTTCCACAGGAAGGACAAGCAGCTCTCGGGAATAAAAGCTGTCATCACCTCTTCCAAAACACAGTGACTTTTAAAATATAATCCAAATTTATTTTGGGCAAACCCATTTATCTTTGTCTCTGGAAATGAACCGGATATTTGGCTGTGCTTGCCCCTTGTTTTCACATCTTGCTTCCGAAGCAAGGAGAAATGAAAACACCTGCGGAGCTCCGAGTAATTCAAGAAACAAAACAAAGAACAGCCCCGCTGTACACTTAACTGTGTTTTTGAGGAGGAAAATAAGGACCATCATGCTCACATAAACAGGAGCCAGGCTCCCTACACATTTCTGTGAGCGGGAGAAATGGGATTGAGGGGAAAACTTTCTGTTCTGGGTGTCGGCTTGCCTGAGATATAGCAGAGGGGCTGCTTATGTGGCACAGCAGGCCATCCCCAGCTTTCCTGAGGTGGAAAAGGTGCAGCCATGCAACTGTAATTCCCAAACTGTCTTATGAGGAGCGGCTGGAGGAGCTGGGGTTGTTTTGCCTGGAGAAGAGGAGGCTGAGGGGAGACCTCATCACTGTCTACAACTGCCTGAAAGGAGACTGTAGAGAGGTGGGTGCTCGTCGCCCAAGTGACAGGGTGAGAGGGAATGGCCTCAAGCTGCACCAGGGGAGGTTCAGATTGGACATTGGGAAAATTTCTTCACCAAAAGGGTTCTCAGGCTCTGGCAGAGGCTGTTCAGGGAGGTGATGGAGTCCCCATCCCTGGAAGGGTCTAAAAGATGAGTAGATGAAGCGCTTAGGGATGTGATTTAGTAGGGGGCAGGGACAGTTGGACTCGATCTCAAAGATCTTTTCCAACCCAGGGATTCTGTGATTCTGTGTGACCAAAAATAGAGCCGTCTTAACTGAGTATCTTGGCAATTCGTTATTCCTGTAATACTTAAAAGAATGGAATCCATACGATTGCATCAAATATGTAATGTTTCTCTTTGCCAGGTTCGGAGATGGTCCTCGCCCCCCCAAAATGGCTCGCTACGACAGCGGAGGCGGCTGGGGTGGTGGTTACCCGCGGGGCTCCGGCTACCGGGGCCGCGGGTACGGTGGCTACAGCTACTCCAACCGGCGCACCGGAGGAGGATACCAAGGTAGCCCGGGGAGAGGCTACGGAGGGAGGGGAGGCTATCATCAAGGAGGAGGGTATCCAGGAGCAGGCGGCGGCTACAGAGGAGGCTGTGGGGGTCCGGGCAGGGGCAGGTGGTAGTTACAGGAATTCGGTGAAGTCTTTCCATTTTGGCAAAAGGGTATTTCTCTCCTGAATCCCTTTCTTGTTGTTACCAGTCTGTTTTGCCATTTCAGTTCCTTAGTGCGAGTACAGCTCTGTATCATATTGTGCCCTTAGGGAATTTACTGCAACTTGTATGATTTTATTCTTAATAAAGAATTTGTTTTTAGAGACTTACGCTATATGTTTAATTTTGGATTTGGATTTAGATTTTGAAGCCATTTGTTGTAAGTTTTGGTTATAGGAGGTATGCGCATTCAGAAGAAACCTTTTCAGTGTCTCAAACCATCCCCTGCCAAACAAATTTCAAATACGGAACTTGGACCCGGTCAAGATTTTTTCTTTATTGTCCAATAAACTATTGAAAGAGGCTTTGCTGCGGTAGTTTTCTGTCTATGCCAGGCAGCACTTTGGTTCCTTTGCAGCCAGGCCCTGCCCTGGTGCTTGCTGCGTTACATGTTGTGGCACAGCAGCTGCTGAACTCTTCTGCTGATCCAGGTAATGTGGGAACATGGAATACCTTTTTCAGGACTGATGTGATGCTGCTTGTCTCTGCACAACCTGAAGCGATCTCGGAAGTGGGAACCGTGCCCTTCACCTGAGGCAGTGTTTATTTACGTTGCTACCCCAAAATAGTCACGCTTCATTCTTCTAAATGCATGTGAAAGAGCAATTCCTTAATGAGGATTCATTGAAATTGCTGCCTGTGGATTCCAGACATTGAAAGCTCGGTTGGCTGCCTGGTGCTTGCCAAAGTGTATGGACACAGAGAGGATAAAGAGCCCTCCACCGAGGCGGGGTTTCCTCCGTGTGGCCCTGGGAAGTGGCCTGGAGCAGGAGCAGGGGACGGGCTACGCGCAGGTACGGATCACGCAGTCAGGCTGTGTTGCGCAGGAACACCTGTTTGCATTGGAAGGGACCTTAAAGATCATCTAGTTCCAGCCCCCTGCCATGGGCAGGGACATCCCACTGGATCAGGCTGCCCGTAATGGCTTTAAATTAGAGCGGGGAGGATTTAGATTAGACATTAGGAAGAAATTCTTCATGGTGAGTTCCTGGCCCAGGTTGACCCGAGCAGTGGTGGCTGCCCCATCCCTGGAGGGGTTCCAGGCCAGGTTGGATGGGGCTTGGAGCAACATGATCTGGTGGGAGGTGTCCCTGCCCATGGCAGGGGGGTGGAACTGGATGGGCTTCAAGGCCCCTTCCAACACAAACCATTCTGTGATATCCAGCTATGAATCATAGAGCTATCTTTGATATCAAGTGTATCGGTGCTCATTTGCAAACTCAAGTATGGGATTCAGTTGGAGCGTGTGTCTCCTGCGTCACCTCATGCAGTAAACTCCACAGTCCTTCCTGCAGATGCAGACTTTTCTGTAGACTGAAGAATGGTTGCTCAATGCCATCATTACTGAAAATGTGGTTATTTTTCTTCTCCAGGAACAACCTGTTCTGGAATCAGAAGGAGTTGACATGAAAAGATGTGCTGTAGTGTTAGCCACCCTCCCTTTCCACATCTGTATTTACTGCATCCAGACAAACCTTGTGTTCTTGGCTTGGCCCTCAAATGTTGAGTTCTCTCAGCTGTGTTACTAACACAGAACTGGAAACATGAAGCAGATTTCTGCTGCTTTTTAAGAGATTTATACTTAACTAATTTCAATATCAAGCCTACAGATCTTAAATATGCTCTGCTAAAGCTGTTTCCTCTCTATTACTGGGCTTCGAAAGCAATCGGCATTTAAAGAGGAGGCAGGAAAGATGGGTTGAGGTCTGCATGGACCAGAGCTGAAGGGGGGCCCTACAGCATGAAGCTGTTCAGGTGTTCAGCCCTGCCTCAATCGTTGTGCGGAGACGGGGCTGGAGATGCTGGGAGAAACTCAGGTGAACTTGGGGGAGCTGGTGTTCCTGCCACAGAGTCCTACAGCTTCACTGAAGGTTTCGTTGTTCTGATGAGATCTTGGTGTGTGGTAGGTCCCTGTTGCCACAGTTTCTTTCACCTACATAGTCACCGCCAGCTTTTCCCTGCATCTGCCGTGGTAGATTCTAGGACGTGGAATAGGATACCGGGGATTATCGGGTATGGTTACACCATTCTGTGATACTTGCTAAAATTGTTTTTGTTGAGGGTACTTTGGTGTTAAGTTCTAGCTAAAGAAATTCCCTTTTTAGAGTAAAGTTGTTCATTTACAAAAAATGTTCTAATTTATAATTATTTACTGTTATTTACCGTGTCCGGAAGACCAAACAATGTTGCCTTAATATTGATGGCTGTGCTGTGAGGTCCCACTGGTTCTGGTAGGTTCACAGAGATGGATTTGGTGACTCTGAGATGGCTGCGTTTCTCGGGTACAGCTCAATACCAGGGCCCTGTAAAAGATTAAATCAAACTTCTTGTTGCTTGTTAAGAATATGAATGAGTTCTTTGGGTACCGCCGGGTGTAATAACATACAACATTGTGTCGGTCACACTCCTGTGTTGGGAGTCGCTGGTGGGATGGATCTCGCAAGGATACCCAGACCTGAGGGCTGCTCAGGTCGTGGGCTGCGGAGGGGAAAGGTGACCTGGACTATGGAGCACCTACAGATTGCACCTTGGCTAGTTTTATCTGTGTGTTTTCAGGAGTGTAAAGTGTGAAAATACTGCTTAAAAATATTTGTCTGGGATCTAATATCTAGTGAAACGTAACACCTGAGGTGTGTTAGGGTTGGAGCTTGGGCTTTTGATGCCTCAAATGGCTCATGAGGGCATTTCAAGTGTTACAGGTCTTGAGACCCACCTCACTCAATGACCGGCCCCAGACTAGATGGAATAAACCCAGATTAATCAGCTAAGTTTTGCTAATTCTCTAGGTTGTGACCTGAATCTGGAAGAGCCGGGAGTGAGCTCCAAACCACTGGCTCACGCGCACACCACGCTCGCATCCAAACTGTTTGGATCAGTTGGGACAACAGATGAGTTTACCGTGTGACCTTTCACAGCTGCCATCAAACGGTTCCTCCTCTTCCCTTAGGGCTAATGCAGACGTTTGGTTTGGCGAGCGGAGCTGGCAGGCTGCTCGCAGGACTAGCCAGAGGCTCAGCAATGCTTCTGGAATGGAGTTTGGCTCTCGCTCATCGCTTGGGCAACGCAGCAGTCGGCCACAAAAGAAAAGAAAGAGAACAGGGTCAAAAAAACCATCCCACCTTTGTGTGGGGGTCTGGTGCGCTCGGGTAGGAGAGACGCTTGCATTAGCCCGACAGGAGCCAGGCGGCTCTGCTGCGCGGGGAAACAAGGTGATGGAATAACAAATGGGTTAAGCCACGCTAATCAAAAAACCCAGACTGCAAATAGACACTGGTGGATCAGCGTCTTCATCCTGCACCAGTCCTTCCCACAGCAGAGAAGAAGAGGGCTCACCGAAGGAACATCCAACTGTTTCAGCCCAGGAGAGGCACCGGGGAGTCTACCAGCCTTGGGAGCAGCTCTGGTGCCCCGAGAGGTTCTCAGGCCCTGGCAGAGGCTGCCCAGGGAGGTGTTGAGTCACCGTCCCTAGAGGTATTTCAAAGATGAGTGGATGAGGTACTTAAGGATATGGTTTAGTGGCAGATACCTATGGTTGGACTCGATGATCTCAGAGGTCTTTTCCAACCTGGTGATTCTATGATTAAACTAAAAATCAATATTTGTGAGCACAGCATCTTCCTGTAGTTCTTTCCAGCCAGAATATTTTTGAGTCCACGATGTACATTAAAGAAGTTGGCTACATCGAGTAGCTGTAGTAACCAACATCTACAAACAAGCAACAGAAGCGGATTTAAGCTGTCCTAAATGCTGGTTTCCGACTTTACATTTTAAAGGATGGTTCCTTTCCTCGTAGCCTGTGACTCGTACGTTCAAAGTTATCTAAACAATGCAAGGCACTTACTTAGCTTTCCCACACTATATAACTTACTTTGGGTTGCTTCCAGCTTCGATGGAACCTTCATTTTCAGACTGAAACCTTCGAGGTTCAGCCTTGGCAAAGGTGACCTTCAGACTCTGTGGAGACTCTCCGACAGAGACCCAAGCAGGAAGACCTACGGTAAAATTAAATACGGACTCAGCTCTGGTTTGTTTTGTCCCAGGTAAATGATTTCTTTCAGGAAAGCAAGTTTAGTAAAGCCAGATCTGCACAGCTGACTGCGAGGAAAGGGGGAGTTAAAGATCGCTGTAAGTAAGTGAGCAAACAGATGTGAACGCGTGGTGGGCGCAAAGGCATGTGTGTATAAAACCATTTATACTAGTTGTGCGTACGCTAACGGAGAGGTCACTTCTAAAATGTACCCAATTCTCACATCCAGCGATTTTAGCGTTAAACTTTTGGAGAGAGTTCAAAGCGATCATAAAGTATCCGAGGCCAAAAATAGGTCTAAGGAAAAGACTTTATCATTCTCCAAGAAAAGGCTGGGAACTTCATCTTGAGCTGAAAGTGTTTATATAACAAAAGTCTTAAAAGAGCCATCTTTCTAAGAAAAGAAGAAATCTCTACTGACAATGTGCTGCGCTTAGTAATGCTCATTTTATCCCACAGGAAGATAACTTCCTGCACCGCCAGAGATCCGTGGTGGAATTCTGTTAAATCCACTATATAGGTCATCAGCCTCCTGATTTTAACATGAGTTTTCATGGATCCTCAGGATGCACGTCATCGTGGATAGCATCAAGAATACCTGAGGGAAGTGGCCAGAGAACTCATCTCAACAAGTATTCCAGCAGAAGGTGGAATTACATCTTCTGAATTGCCGATGAAATGCTCTGGTCTAGTCTTGCCGATCCTGAGCCAGTTGTTTTCTTTCATCTTCAGTGTTTCCAAAAGGTATTTGTCCGTCGCATTGCTGGCACCCTCTGCCTATAGACTGTCATCTGCTGCTCTGCTGTCGTATGAACCAGGTGGTATCTCGCCCTTTTAAGACTGGTCCAAAGCTGCTCTTGGCAGCTCTGGGACTGTGGATACCTCACAGTGGTGCTTGTTCATCGCTGGTAATCTTTCCTCAAACAACCATTTACTGGGGAATTCCAACTCTACAAACTCCAGGAAATGTGAAAAACGCAGAAATTTATGGTGTATGGCTCCAAGAACCGTAACATGCTTGGAAGAGTTTTGAGGGCGCTACGCAGCGCCCTGGTCTGAAGGACCGTTATAGTTCAGGCTGGAACAACACAGCCAGCTGGCTCTCTGTCCTTCTTGTCAAGACTGGCAATCTTTCCATCCAGGTCAGACGGCACGAGGGCACGAGGCAGGGCACTGCCTGCCCCACAGCCCGTCTCTCAGCTCCTCTCATGCTCTGCTGTTCTGAGTTGCTGCGTCCTACAACACAGAGTCTTCATTACTCGAGACATTCCGCTGAACGACAGCAGCTGTTATCAGTACCTTTCATCAAATCTGTTCTTTCTATTACAACCTATGAAAACCGTTTTGTAACGTCTCAGGATAAACCTGTACGCCTCATCTCCCGAAAAACACAGAATTTGTCCGTTGTTGTTGTTAACACCAGTCAGTTTATAGAGAACTAGCGTTGACCGCTCCCTAAATGCCCCAGATATATAGCAAAAGAAAAATTAATGGTGTGTTAATGACCTGATAATGAGTATGAAATGTTTTTTTCCAGTGCCCTCCAGCCATGGAGGACAGCAAGAGTTGCTCTCCTTGCCGAGAGCAGCTTCCAGCCCCTCTTGTGTGATGCCGCCAGGGCTGCTCCTCGCCCCATCACACGTAGCTCCGTGAAGCAGGAACACAAGAGAAGCCTCCAAAGTTCTCTCACATAATTCGTAGCAGGATGAACAATTGCTTCATTGAGCTGTCTCCTGTTTGTGCTCTGGAACCTGAGTGGATTGGCAATCCTGACTGCAGGATGCAAGGAGAATAACACACTGGGAGAACATCTGCTGTCCCAGCTGTGACCTGGAAGGAAAGTTGACCGTGAGTGCTTGGGTTCAGCATGAGAAAGATGCTTAACTGTCCGTTGCACACCTCAGAGGACTGGTGAGGTTAAGTGTGGTCTTGTTTGTGCAGCACTGTTCAATCTGTTTTCTCTGTTTGGAAAGTCAGATGTTGCTAAACGGACACCCGGCCGTGCAGCTTCCAGGGGTCGAGCAGTTGGCGTTGCCTCTGGTCCGGAGACATGGGATTTGTTAGAGCCGTAGGCACTGGGGTGGGCACTGTGGGTGCCACAGTGGAGCTGGAGGTGAGGTGAATACAAGAAAAGGCTTTTAAGCTTGACTTCTTCTACAGGTTAAAACACCAGGGAGGTCTCCTCCAGCTTGGCTACTTTGGGTCTTACAGCCTTAGATCCAGCAGGGCAAGGAATATCTGGAAGAGATAAACATGAGGGAGGGAAAGACAATAACTTTCAATGTTTTCCCAAATCAGGGCAAGCTGAAAAGAACTGCTGGTGATTATCTGGAAGCTTTAGCACGCTTTCAGAGGCCGTGTGGGGAATTATGTTTATATTTTCATCCACGACTTGGAAGGGAGTTCCCCAGAGGGTCACCCATCTGGTGAAACTCCTGAAATCCCTTTCACCCATTATGCGACCGACTTCAGGATAAGGAGAAACACAGGCGGTTCAGGAAAATGGAGGAGAAGCTGAATATGTCTGTGGGTTTGTGTAGCCTCAAACAAGGGTATAAAAGCCATCAAAATGGTATCTGGTGGTGTCTGATAAACCAGTAGCGTTCAAGCATCGGCCTTCCCTACCAGCGGACGTAACCAGGGGTGCTTCTTAGTTCTAAATACAGGAAAACGCAGGAGTGAACAAACTTGTACGGAGCATCAGGTACTGTTTCGGAGCTCTGGGAGCTGCACTGAAGCGTTGGTGAAAGTGGTATGCGAGGTATGTATCGCTGCATAAAGATGTTTATGTTCTGGAGCCTTTTTGTTTTCTTAACCTTTGAAGTTAAACAGTTGGGGTGGCAAAATCTTGGTTGCCACAAGCCAGTAGCTGATGGGGAGGTGTGAAATGTGCTTGGAGAAGGACTCAAGCCCAAGAGTGGACTTTCTAGGTTAAAAAAACCCACCACGAGGTGCTGTTTTAAAGAGCTTTCTGTGAATTAAAGCCATCAACAAATAGCTTTTGAGAAGCGTGTTCTGGTGTCTAAATCTCTGATGTCTGTTCAATGCTAATGAAAATAGAACGGCCTCTCCCGGAGAGGCATCTCCGTCTGCGTGAGAGCGCGGGAGTGGGAGGGATTGACCCCGTAAACGCGTAGCCTCTCCTCCCTACCCTCTCCTGGTGCTTATTGGCAGTTAACCCATCGCAAGCAGTTACAGGTCATCGTTTAATAACTGAACACGCTCGATCTTGGCTTTAACTTTTTCACATGAATTTTCAATAATGTCTTTGTAGCTGGAGGCAACGGGTCGAAAATGAACTGTCAGATAAATGTTGCAGTTGATCTACTCAGATAAGTGCTTTTAATGTAATTAAGTTCTCTGATGTAATGATTTTCCTGAGCTCCAAAATGGAAGAAATGAATAACAGTAGAAAAGAACATCCCTTTCCTATTCTTTGAAGATCTGACAAGGGAAAGAACAGGACACAGGGCTTCCCGTGCCTTTGCAATCACTGCTTTTTTTGTGAGCGTTTGACTTTGCCTTTCTGGTATTTCTGTGAACTGAGCATCAGGGATGAAGATGTGGGTAATATGTTGAGGCTCCCAGAAGCAAAATGCAGCTTACACCTATGGAAATTTTGGTTTTTCTTACCTACCGAATTCTTATTTTAGTATAATTTCAAGTGTTCTCTTTAGGTACCTTGCTACTGCTACTTCAAAAAGCAAAACCAGCAGACATTTAGCAGGAAACAATCTATTTATAAGACACTTTAGACTTTTCTCCATTGTTTATGGTATCTACCGATGAGTTTAAAAATGTCATTTCCTTCCCTAACCATCTTAATTTTTCCTTTTGCTTTGATGATCCATAAGTAGCAGTGTGAGTGTTTACACAGCATTTCGCATGCTTCAAGGTAGGAAGATAAATTCTCTTATTAGTCAAAAAATTAAGGACCCAGAAGGAAATGGGAATTCGGTTCCTGCCAATGAATGAGGTTCTAGCACTCTGTCTTATGGATCAGAAGTGATCCGTAGTCCCTGCAAAATCAGGGTATCTTCCAGTCCCGTGATGCCTTTGGGTGATGGAACAACCCCCTGGTTGTTGCATATTTATATTCATCCGAGTTCCTTTTATGACTGTAAGGTCATAAGACTTAAGGCTCCCGAGAAGTGGTGGTGTGCCCTCTTGGTGACTTGGTAGGGTAGACACAGCCCTGGCCACAACCTCGAGCCTTCGCAGACTTTCCCACAAGTCCCAGCCTTCTGGGTATTTGGAGAATCTTCTGTTGACTCAAAGAAAAGGGAACAAAGAGTAGGACATCAGAGCACTGGCGTTTCTCCCAGCTCTTTGGATGCTCTTCAGAAGCTGCCTATAGAATCACAGAATGGTTTGGTTGGAAGGGATCTTAAAGCCCATCCAGTTCCAACCCCCCTGCCGTGGGCAGGGACACCTCCCACTGGCTCAGGCTGCCCAAGGCCCATCCAACCTGGCCTGGAACCCCTCCAGGGATGGGGAAGACCCAGAGACACCTGTTATTTATTTATTTAGCACCAACAGGAGGCTTTGCAATTGCACGAGAGAGAGGAGTCATAAATCCCGACATCCTAGAGTCAGGGAGAGAAAAAGAAGAAAAACAGTAAAGTAATGATAAGTCAGTAATGGTACTGTGTTATCCCACTGAGATGGACTATCTCCTGACCACCACCTACTGAAGCTGGAGCACCTCCCATATGAGGACAGGCTGAGAGAGTTGGGGTTGTTCAGCCTGGAGAAGAGAAGGCTCCCAGGGGACCTTAGAGTCACCTTCCAGTGCCTGAAGGGGCTCCAGGAAAGCTGGAGAGGGGCTGTTCCCAAAGGCTTGGAGTGACAGGATGAGGGGCAATGGGGATAAACTGGAGAGGGGCAGATTTAGACTGGACATAAGGAGGAATTTCTTCACCATGAGGGTGGTGAGGCCCTGGCCCAGGTTGCCCAGGGAAGCTGTGGCTGCCCCATCCCTGGAGGTGTTCCAGGCCAGGTTGGATGGGCCTTGGGCAGCCTGAGCCAGTGGGAGGTGTCCCTGCAGGCAGGGGGGTTGGAACTGGATGGGCTTTAAGGTTGTTTCCAACCCAAACTATTAATTGATTCTATGAAGCGGAGGTAAAGACCCCCTGGAAAAGTTCAGTCTCAGTAGATGCTGCGACAGCCCATGGCGAACAACAGGTTTGATGTGATTAGCAGGAGCAGCGACGTGCTAATGGGCATTAGATGTTTTTATAATCAGGAAGGAATGTTTTAAGTGCTCTGCCAAGGAACAGGAAAAAACTCAGCTACCAGTCAAGGTGCTGGTGGGAAGGTCAAACCACTAGACCTCTTTTCTGCTAAAACAAAATCACCATTCCTTATTTTGCTGTAAACAAAACTGGTAGCATTGTCAAACACGTAGCGTTGTCAACCTTGACTTTTCCGCTGTTTGTGATTTTGCAAAACCGACTGGTTTTTCCCCCACCGAACCCGCCCGTGGCATGTGTCTCGTTATCCTTGTGCTGGGGGAGGTTTTGTGTTCATTTTTAGCTGAGAGTGATTTGGATCAAACAAAAGCATTAGGGAATAATACAGTGTGCAATTTATATCAAAGCCGCTGTCGGTCATGGTGACACTGTTCTTTCTGAACAGTAGATCAAGGGATTGATGTTTGACAGCGGAACGGTCCTGGTACCCAACCCAAGCTTTCAGTGTTCTTGCGAACATCTACCTAAAGACGGCTGAGTTACCAATCTCTGAAAATTGTAGTTGGTGTAGCTTTGCGGAGACTTTGTAGAGCTTAATGGCTCTACTTCCGGAAGATTCTGTTCATTCCAAGTATGGTTTTTTTGCTACAGGGGCTGATTTTCCCTGAATCTATTCTTCTGCCTATTTAGTCGTTGGTGGCAGCGGTCTCCGAGTACAGAGAATGTCTCTTCTGTCCTCTCAACTGGTCTTTGTCCAGCAAGAGGCAAAGCAGGGGAGAACATAGTGAGCTGTAGGGGGACCAAGACCAGCGAAGGGGGACACTGACAGTCAGAGCAGGTGTGGGTCGACCCCACAGGCACCTCTGTGGGTCACACTCCTTGTAGCTCCTCACCACTGACAGCATGCTCCAAGTCATGCAACGGAGAGGCAGCTCTGTCCATGTGGGAGCAGAAGCAGGTTGCTGAGGAGCTGTAGGGGGAGAAACAAGAAGTCCAGGGAGAGCAGTGAATCTCCAGATCCCAAAATTATGTGCTAGTGTTGCCATCCTCCGGGTGGGCATCCAGGTATGACCCTTCTGGCCTAACAACAAACCACAGTGCAGGTTCCTCGTCAAGACGTTGTATTTGTGTCTCTCGATGGCCATCGTGTATGAGGAAAAAAAGGGTTTGCAAATGATAAAACAGCGATGCGTTTAACTATTAATGAAATAGTGATCACAAGGAGACTGATGGGCAGACTGTGCTATAAAAAACCCAAAACAACAGGTTGTGACCATAAACGATAGTTAAGAATTAACTGGGAAGAAAATTTCAGCCCTGTTGGCACTGGTCAAAGTAAGTTCTCGAACTTTCTGTTGAAAACAATCTTGGGAATTCTGCTGGAATTGCAGGAAAGCTATTTGTTAAACAACTTCATTGTGGTCACATGGGTCGACACCCTTCCTGGTGAGATATCTGTGGCCACCCCCAACACGTGCACTGCTGGGGTGGCATTTTATCAGGCTTGGAAGATAGTCCCACTGGGAATGTTTTGCAGTTAGCGTACACAGCCCCAGCTCCCGCACGTGGAGGATTTGCATAGCTATGCGAGGCAGTTAAGAACACGGCTCAGGAGAAATGGATCTGAGTAAACAAATTCTGCTCTATATGCTGGAAACCTAAATGTTGCTGGAATTTTTTTGGTGGCAGAGCATCCATCAGCGGACCCTGTAGAGTAAGGGTGAAGGTAGCACTGAGCATGAGCGTGTTCTCTGTGATGTCTCTGTGCTACAGACGTAGTACCGTACAGAAATCAGTGTAATGAATTCATCCGATGAGCTTTGTCTGTGTATTGATGGAGATTGGCAGTGCTGGAAGGGAAGAGGAGAAGCGCTGAGGAGTGTCACATTTCCGTGAAGCCCACTAGATGATTCCAGGCTGAATGCACCCATCCATGCGCGTCCCTTTCCCAACGCTGTCATCCGTGGGCTTTGCGGTGGTGGCATTGAGCAGGTGAGTAGAGGGCTTGCAGAGGGGAAGGAGGTGTTTCCAGGGCTGGTTCACATCCTCTGGTGGTACCTCTGCAGTCTGACACCTGCGAGATGGGGTTGCTCACATTCAGCACAGAACTACACTGCAGAATGAAAAAGAGGGAGAACAGGTAAAAATCTTATCTACAGGAACCGAAGATTACCAATTCCTTTCACACACCCCACCAGACATCCGTTAACTCAAATGGGTTTTGGTTCGGATGGGCTGTGTTTGAATCCGCAGGGGGAAGATGAAAAGCTGCACAGTCCTTTCATGTTTTAGTTTCGTTTCAGCCTATTTCTTCACAACATTACAGTCTTAAGGAGAAAAAAATGAGGGTGCATCCCAGACCCACTTCAGAAAAGAGAGAAAATAATCAGCTTATGTCTTTCCTTACTCCCGGGGCTGCAGAAACTTGTAAGCAGCGGATTACCTCTCATAATCTTAGAGGTGGTTTTTATTCATCTGCCCGTAGTTGCTGTACGGGATTATTTAGGATAATCTGCAAAAGTGCCACTGAGAAAATCACACTTAAATAAATCAGTTTATGAAACACCTTCTGCTTTCACAGCTATTGGCTCTCTTTTTTTCAGTTCTATTCATAAGATGACGGTAACTCTGCTTCCAGAGTTCACGAGAGGTGTGAATATAGAGTAACTGGCAGAATTCTCTCATTTACTCTGTACTTTTACCGATAGCGGATACCTCAGACATTTACCCAACTAATCCACGTGCTCTGCACACCTCTCCTTGGCTGTGGGAGAACTTAGCTCCAAGCAGGATGGCTTAAACCCATAGTTTAATCCAGAAGTGCATTTCTGCATCCTCCTCTAACATTACACCTAAGCTGCGTTGGTTGCATTGCATGCAGCAAGAGATCATTAGATCCTGAACCTCATTCTTCCATCTGCAGTATCTATTGAAATGAAATGCAAAAAGCTTTGCATCTGCTTTTCTCTCCCGTTTTAGATGTGCCTCTCGGACCCTGCCTGGAGAAATGACGCCTTGTCAGCATCGTCATTGACACTACGCTGCAGCAGGGACCAGCTGGTAAGAACGGGGTGGAAATCCCACCTTGCGGAGCACACGGGCAGTTTGATCATCTCCCTTTGGGCACCAGGAAGATGTGACGGATCAGTCAATTAAAAATCGCAGTTGTTTGTGTGCTTCAGTGGGATCACAGATATCATCCCCGCTGGGACTCTGGGTCAAACTACTTAATCCAACTTGGTAAAACAATGGTTTCAACCGAGACAGATAAATAAGTAACCCTAAAGCTTGGCTTTTATCTTCATAAAAAGAAACGGCTCAGAGCATCTTTCTTTCTGTGTTCCCCCATGTGCTACTGGAGGTGCCAGCGTGGGGTTTTTTCATATCCAACTGTACAAGTATCTGAATTTTGACCCTTTTGCAGAGTCTTTGGTGAATCCGCTGACTTGCTTGTTTTCTCTTAAATGTTTCTGATTATTTGGTGACGGGGAAGTGGATGTCTGCTGCGATTACTGTTGTTTTCATTGCAACCGCTGAGAAGAGCAGTGGGGGCGGGAGAAGCCCCTGTGTGACGGAAGGCAGGGCAGAAAACTGCTGGGAATTTCATAGAAACACAGAATGGTTTGAATCAGAAGGGACCCTAAATATCATCCAGTTCCAACCCCCTGCCGTGGGCAGGGACACCTTCCACTGGATCAGGGGCTCCAAGGCCCATCCAACCTGGCCTGGAACACCTCCAGGGATGGGGCAGCCACAGCTTCCCTGGGCAACATCACCACCCTCATAGTGAAGAAATTCTTCCTTATGTCTGGTCTAAATCTGCCCCTCTCCATTGCCCCTCGTCCTATCCCCACAGCCTTTGTGAACAGCCCCTCTCCAGCTTTCCTGTAGCCCCTTCAGGTACTGGAAGGTCACTCTAAGGTCTCCTGGGAGCCTTCTCTTCTCCAGGCTGAACAACCCCAACTCTCTCAGTCTGTCCTCATACGGGAGGTGCTCCAGCCCTTGGATTATCTTTGTAACCTCCTCTGGACTCGTTCCAACAGCTCCATCTCCTTCTTCTGTTGAGGATTCCAGAACTGGACACAATCCTCCAGACAAGGTCTCCCAGGAGAGGATGAGAGGGGCAGGATCCCCGCCCTCCCTGCTGCCCGCGCTGCTGTGGGTGCAGCCGTGAACAAACGCTGGTGCTAAATCATTAGGGGAGGACTGAAAATTCAAGTGTTTGCTGCCCGGTGACGCTTACTGAAAACATTTTGGACCTGATGAAGCCCCAGTGGGTCGAGTGTCTCAGTGCAGAGGTGTGCCAGCCCCGGGCTGGAGCTGCTGTAGGAGGACGGAGACTGATTGTGCTCTTCATTTATTTCAGATTGCTTGTGCTGGGTGCACACCGTAGCGTTGCAAACATTCTTTGATCGATGGGTCTTTCTAAAAGAGCTCTATTTGGGGGGTGAGACTGCTCCGAGCCCTGAGCTCCTGAAAGCTGACAGAATTTCCTGTATGAGTTTCTTCTATAAAGGCTGCTTCCTCTCAGGTTTTTATGTTGCTTTCCTTTTTGGTTTTTCCCCTCCTTGTTCTTACTCTTTCCCCACTTGTTCTCACGAATTTAATCTGATCCACATACTTCAACAAAGAATTGGAAGTAATATCCTGTCAATGTTTACAGCTGACTTGATAAATCCGTAAGTTCTTCCCCGACCACCTCTTTAGTAAATAGAAAGCATTTCATGTCCTTGTGATCAGTGCAATTTGGGCAATAAGTGCTTGAAGGCTCGCACGTGCTTTTGGAGGAGCGGCTCTCTCATTTTTTCCCCATCGTTTCGCTGTGCCCACGCTCTCTGAGCTCAGCACAGTTGCGAACCTTACCCACAAATATTATTCTTATTTTACAGGTGGTTAACTGCAACTTTCATCATTGTTTGCCCATCCTAGCTATCAAGCAGCCCTTCCTTCCTTTCAGGCCACTCCTGATGACTCACTTCGAGGGAGTTTCCAGTCGTAAGAATTTATCGACCAAGGTATTTTTAGTGTTTTTCACCCTTCTAAGCGTAGCAAAGTTGGAGAAGTTACCTGGGTTCTCTGCTTTTAAGACACGGTTATTTTACACGAGGATGCTTTTTGCTGCATTGCAAGGAAAATGAGGTTTTTGGGGAGTAAGCTGCAATTCATGGATAGAGTATGTCAGCAGGTAAGACACTGAAAGGAAAGCACAGGTGATGTATTTATAAGGATATGAGGTTTAATTCTGGTTTCAGTCAGACGAGTACAGGTTTACTGAGTGAAATACGACTGCGCCACTCGCTTTGTCCCAGTGCTTTAAATATGTACAGCAGCGGTGCAATGGCAGCTACGAGTCTGAAGTGGGTTTTGATGGCAAATATCAGCAGATACCTCTTTCTCGGGATTTCTTTGCTAGAATCGATAACCTGCGAGCAACAGAAGGGCTTCACATAAACTGCTGGGGATCATACATTAAGAATCACAGAATCACCAGGTTGGAAAGGACCCATGGGATCATCGAGTCCAACCATTCCTAACACTCCCTAAACCATGTCCCTCAGCACTTCATCCACCCGTTCCTTAAACACCTCCAGGGAAGGTGACTCGACCCCCTCCCTGGGCAGCTGTTCCAGTGCCCGATGACTCTTTCCGTGAAGAATTTTTCCCTGATATCCAACCTGACCCTCCCCTGGTGGAGCTTTAGGCCATTCCCCCTTGTCCTGTCCCCTGTCCCTTGGGAGAAGAGCCCAGCTCCCTCCTCTCCACACCCTCCTTTCAGGCAGTTGTAGAGAGTAATAAGGCCTCCCCTCAGCCTCATCTTCTCCGGGATACACAACCCCAGCTCTCTCGGAAGCTGAAAGGTGATTAGTTAAAAAACTCAGGCAAATCGTTGGTTTTAGGGACTAAAGCTGAGTGTCTTTAAACACAAGAATTTTGCATTAAGCTGAT